>NW_005054320.1:6574830-6630304 GCF_000277835.1 Geospiza fortis
AGTGTCAATTTGGGTAGGACATAAGGAAGAATTTATTTTATGGTGAGGCACTGGAACAGGTTGTCCAGAGAAGTTGTGGGTACACATATTTGGGAGTGTTCATAGTCAGGTTCGATAGGGCTTTGAGCAACCTGATCTAGTGAAGATATCTCCCTGCCCGTGGCAGGATGTTTGCACTAGATGATCTCTGAAGATGATCTTCCAATTCCGTGACTCCTCACTGAGCTCCGCAAGTGCCATTTCTGAGATGAACCAGTGGGAGCTGGGAAGAAGGTGGCTGACCTAGTTGGGGACTGGCTGTGGCTGTGTGCAGTCCCTTTCCCAGCTGCAGCCCTGAACCCATGAGAGGCAAACATGACTGGATCTCCTCTTGCTGGCATGGTCAAAGGTTGAGCTGTCTTGGTGTTCCTGTGTCTCCCTGTTGTTGAGAATTGCTCAAGATTTAGAAGCTTGGTAGTGGAAACCTTGGCTTTAATGACCAAGTTCTTGTGGGCAGGGTTTTCTCATGTAAAAGTTGGGCAGGTGTTTAGGGACATGCTGTCTTCTTGGTGTTGAGTCTTGTAAAGCAATGCAAGTCCTGCAAAAACTCAGTGTATTAGTCATTGCCTTTTGCTACAGTCTTAAGCCTTGAATTCCTAGTGAGGGAATACCAGCCACTGTTTGCCAGTTGCCTGCCACTTGTGATCTCTCTGCTCTTCCTGATCTTTTTGGTCTCTTCCTGTCTCTGTGCTGATGACAGTTTAGCCAGAAGCCTCTGATAACTCGAGGCAGATACTACATGGGCAATTAACCTTAGTTACAGAAAAGTTAATTGAATAAAAAGATCATTCCCCATATGGAAGGGCTGCAGTGGATGAGTTTAATTGCTTTCCCCTCTGAAACAAAGTCGGGTCTGGAGTGATCTGGTTCTGAAAATAGGAATTTGTTTACATGATGCTGTAAATTCTGCTGTTTTCCTCTCTGCTTCTCTCTCTCATGAGGCCAGACCTACAAAGCAAGGGAAAACTTGGGAACAAGGACAAAATGTGAGGGTTGGCTTGTGATCCATCAACCTTCTGTAAATTTTCTGGTTACTGAGGTGCTATGGGTGCACAGGCACATCTGAAAATGCATCTGAATAGAGCCGTGGTTGGATGTTGGATGAGAGAAAGGAGGGAACAAGACCTTTTCTCCTGTTAGGTGCTTTAGAGACTTGCTGCTTTTTGGAAAGTGTTGTGCTTGCCTGATCTCAGAGGATGTTCTTCATCCACATCATCATCCTTACTCCGTAGGATATGGATATGCATGCAAGACAGGAGGGAAAAAACTAGTGCCATGAGAGTATTCACAAGCAGATAGATACAAGGTGAAGAAACCACACCTCAGGGCTCTGCAGCAGAGCTGCTTTGAGACATGTGGCTTCCTTTCTCTACAACTTGTGGGTAAAATGAAAATGATGGTACATGTATGTGAACCAAACCACCTAGCTGAAACTCCTATGTGTAGAACCTCTCTGTGTGTGGAGGGGGAAAGCCTTCCTATGTGCTGTGCAGAAACACTTGTCTTGAGGCAGGACAGCTTGACAGTCTGTTATGTACTAGGATTTAGGCCTTAATTGCTGAGGTGGAAATGTGAAGCTAAAGCTGCGCTGAGGAGAAGCGCAGCCACCTCTGCATAGTCTTACTGCTAAGACTAAGGGGGTAGTCTTACTGCTTTTTGAATTCCCTTTTTTTCCTTCTAGCTACTCTTTGAAGTTTCCTTCCCTGTACAGCTGTTTGTTTAGTTTTTAACTCCAAGTGTAAAAAAATATAGCAATAAACCCAACTGTGTCACTTGTTGCTATGCCCTCATGCTGTAACAGCAAAGGCAGATGTGCACTGTTAGAAGTCTGGTGAACAATTAGTTGAACAAACAGGGTTATTTTATTTTAGAATTATTTACACTGGAGACGTCCAGGATGGAAGTAAAAAACAAGCACACTCATTCCACATGTTCAACATGTTCCTGCTTGGGAGGGAGAAAGGAAGGACACCTTTGCTGATTTGCTGGAACTGCATATGCAGTGTGTTCCTGCTCAGAAGACTGAAAAAGTGCTGTAGAATGTTTCTGCTGGATTTACCACAGACTGGAGAAGGCTTTATGTGACAAGTAAGACCCTGCTTAGTTCTATGTTTGCAGTAATACCAGGTTTTCAGAACGAATAGTGTGTGTGTGTGAGTACTGATGGAATTCAAAGTGAATGAGACTTTCTACCACTGAAGGATCTGGCAGTTGCTAATGGTTGATTTGCTGAAAAAACAATTTGTACTAATATTGTGCAGGTTGGTATGTCCTGTACCAAAGTGTAAGCAGTCCAGAAGAATATGATGAGAAAGAAGACATCCGAAGTTCTTTTTCCTCATTGGAGCTCAGGTCAGCTGAATGTATGATTTGGGAAAGACTTGCACTATATTTAGAAAACCAAGTATCTCTGAAGAGAACAAGTTTCCAACTTTCCATTTGTAGGCAAAGCTGCTGCAATCCAGACACAGTTCTTGGACATTCATGCAGTACATGTTGGTTGCGATGAGCTCGGAAGCTGAGCAGTGGGCTGTGCCTATTTTAAGAGAAAGAGTGGGTGCTATTTCCCTCCTCCTCTCTTGCCAGGACTAGGAACAGAGCCCCAGTCCCAGTTCCCATATGGCCCAATTTACCATAAATTGTGATTGACAGTTGATTAAGCTGTGGCTTCTCTGCTGAGCAGTTGTGCAGTGTGAGGATGTGTAGCCCTGGAGTGAGTGTCTTGTCTGTGAAGTCTGTCTGAGGAGTGATGGGTAAAAAATTACCTTCAGTCTATGAGAGGCTGTGTGCTGCCAGGGAGGGTTGCTACCATCACTACCCTTGATTTTTTCAGAGTTGCAGATATGAAAAAGTTGACATCCCTAAAGGCAGAGTGGTTTCAACACTAGCAAGAAGATCAGAAGTCCTCCAATTACACGCCTTAAATTTTGTGACCAAGTGCCTTTTCCAGCCAAAGAGCACAATGCATTTGTGTTCCTCTGACCTCTAGTGAATGGGTCTCGTTTCTGAGGTGTGGATGGTAGTTGCACTTGCTTTCCTTTAGGCAAGAAGCCAGAACCTGTATGTTCCTCTGGAATTGTGTGATGACTCACACAATTGCTCAGACTAAAGCCATATGTCCTAGCTACAGGAAAACTCCTTACTCTGCTACACAGGGCAGCCTGGTTTAATAAGTGGCAGTGATCAAATCTGTGTTTGCTGTTCTCTGGTGTTTGACATGCTAGTGTAGGTCTCACTCCAGCAGCACCCATGTCTTTTATAACAACTCTAAGAGCAATTTTTTCACCTCTTTCTTCTGAGCTGACTTTGGGTTTCACATGTAGGAACCTTCAGGCTAAACTACCTTGAAGTATTCCCATGGTGTCCTGCACACGTTCTCCATAATGTTAGTCTTGGCTCCAGCCCAGCTTTCAGTCCACAGCTACACCATGCATGCAATAAAACTTCAGTCTACTGTTTGGAGAAGGCTGAGCCTGAGCTGTAGTGAGGACAACAGGCTGAGTTTTGTCTTTCCTTAATGCTGAGTGGAAGCCCACCAATTTAGCCACAAAGATGCAGGTAAAAATCAAAGAAATTGGGAAGATTACAAATAGTTGCATAAGAAGATCTCCTGATGTTGGTAGAGCTGCTGTTATTACAGGATCTCCAGGGCCTGAACACTATTGCTCTTTGGTTGCTGGCTCTAGTCTGTTCACCACAGGACCCTGGAAGAGCTTCAGCACACCATTTCTGGAACCTAATAGTAAATGTCTTATGTGACAGGAATGTAGGCACGATGTCAAGTCCAAAAAAAATCAAAGCAAATTATAGTATATGGTATCTGAAGCCAAGCAAGGTTCAACAGAACCCCTTTGGAGTAACTTTTGTGTATATAATTTATATTTCTTAAAGAAAACAGGCAACCCTAGGAGGTGACAGCGTAGGCAGTGTAGAGCACACAGCACTTGGAATGTGCTTGCTGCTTCTCAGTGGGTTCTCTTGAACACTCCTCACCCTGCCTAGGGTCACACAAAAAGCTTTTGCTTACAGGGGAAAACAAAAGTAAACTATGAGAGAAATTGCATGGGGATCTACTAAAAACTCAAACTTGACTGTTGTTTTTTGCATCAGAAAATACAGTTTTGAAAACTCTGACAAAAGTGGGATATCTTAGCTGAAAGAATGGTGTGGGATGTGGCTTTGCTTTGGCCTGGGGATAGAAGCAACTGAGATCCCCTCACACTTAAATTATTCTTTATCTTTCTAGGATTTTGCGCTTTGTGGGTTTTCCTACCTAGGAGGCAAAAAGAGAGTACATCTTGACAGAGGCTATCAGTTTGCAGGCTTTAGGGGAAAAAACTGAAAGCTGCTCTGGTTTCTTGCAGGGTAGCCAGCAGACCTTCAGATGGTGACTGCGGTGCTGGCAAGAATTTTATTTTTATTTCTAATGTGTAAGCTAATGCTGTCAAGCTCGATAGCTTGTCCTTGAACTAAAGAATCTCTCTTGAATTTGAATGTTGTTCTAAATCTTAGTCATTCTCTTCTTGTTGGGCTGTCATGTTTAAAATCAAAGCTGATCAGGTTTTGTTGTTCCCTTCCCAGCCCCAAGATGTTTAGATGAAAAAAGAAAACAAATTCTGAATTGAGGAACTTCATCAAAATGCCTCTCCTCAGTTTGAACTCTTTCCAAGAACAGTGCAGCAATTTATTATACATTTGCATTGTAAGTAGAGGCTGAAATGTCCTCAAATGACTTGTGCAGAAGTTGTTGGTAGGGAGGTAAGCTCCTTCTGTATGGACCTCATCTGCTGTTTCAGGGGATATTGAAGGAATTGAAGTACAGACTGTAAAAGGTATATTGCAAGGGTGTGCCATCTGCTCAGTTTGAAAATATAGTTTAGTACATTTGCATAAGCAAACATAATTTTGTGCTGTGTACACTTGGAGAACCACAGAGAATTTCAGAAACAGCCTTCCTTACTTTTTACACTGATGTTTTTCTTTGAGCATAGAAATAGCTGCTTCAGAGTAGTTTAAAATAAATGGAAAATGGTTTAAAAAAAAAGACATCATGCATTACAAGACATAATTCAATCCACATCCAAAGTGTTGAACTTCTTCACATACTGAAGTGAAGAACTTGGGAGCCAAGAAAGAACCAGGTATCTAAGTTCTGACAGCAAACCCTGGAGTTACTGCCAGGGGCTTGGAGTTACACGGTTATGATTTGGAAAGGTTATATACTGTTCTGTTTCAAGGGTTGGCCTGGCCCAGAGTTCCAGCTGCTGTGGTTTAGGAAGATGCAATTATTGCAGAGTAGTTTGTTCCTTAACTGACTGTTCAAAATAGGATTTTTTATTTTTAACATCTTTCTGAAGTCTGAGGGTGTTCAGAAACACGTACCTACTTCATCCAGCATAGCAACTCCCAGTTTATCCTTCTGGCTGTCCTGGAGACTCCCTGGCGACATTAGTTAGAAGGCAAAACTTCAATAATGGAAAAAGATAAATATTATCACGTTTTATATTTGTCTTACATCCATTTATGCTTCACAGATACTGTTGCAAACAAGTGAACTCATGGGAAAGTCCATGGCAGACTGTAAATCCACACAGCACATTTGCACAGAGTGAAGCATTTAAATGAAAAATACTAATCCTAGAGCAGTTATGTTATTGTGTCCAAGGCTGTGCTTGACGTACCCAGAGTCTGTCTCTTCATTTATGCTGCTTCAGGTATTTAATACTCCTGGCAGAAATGCTGGAAGAAAACTCTGGGCCAAGGTTATTTGACAGATTGCTTTTGGCAATTAAGTCTTATTGACATTGGAGCGCAGAGACAGAGAAAGGCTGAAAGGGAATGATCCTCTGAGCTCCACTTGCTCTGTTGTCAGCCAGGAGTGGTGCTCACATCTCCTGGGACAGCAGAAAAGAAGTTCTTGAAACCTGTCACTGTCTCAACTATTTTCCTTCTGAGTCTCAGCTTCCCCCATTGCCTTGTCAGTGGGAAGATCAGCAGAGCTGGATGCTGATGGGGTCGCTGCCTTGATTGCTCCAGTCCATCTGGCTCAATTCTACTTCACTTAATTTCAGGGTTTGTATAAAAATGAAGCACCTCTTTCTCGTGCAACAGCCAGTGCTGAGACCTTTCCTTGGAGCAGCAGTGAGTGTTTGCCTGCCGGATGTGTTCCCTGCCCACGGGCCTGGCCCGGTGCCTGGCAGGCCCACGGCCGAGCGCTGTCACAACGCAGGCTGGTAATCCCAACAGGCTGCCAAGGAGCGCCTGGCGTGTGGGTGCAGCCCTGGTGTGACTCAAAGGCTTTGCTTAGCAAGAGCTTTTGGAAAGAAGTCCATGGTAAAGCCCTTGAAAACCTTTGCTTACAGCACAAGGTGTTGTTGCAACCTCCTGCCTTGCCCTTAAATTCACATCCCCACAGTCTTAAGATGATGTGTAATCTCTGTGGCAAATGCAGATTTAATAATCAGTCCAAAGATTATTTCACGTCAACAAGAACCTAGTTTATTTTGCTTAATGTTTGCAGCCATATTGGTTCTGTTCAGCTGTGCAAATTTGGGGTTGGCTCCTTCTGCATGTTCCCATCTAGAGAATGGAATTCAGTTGTACTTCTTTTCATTTCTTTTTTTTCCCTCCCCCTATCTCCATGGTGGTGGTGGAACTGAAGTACAAATATTTGTCTTTCCTGGTCTAACACGTTTTTATGCAGAGCCAAGAGGTCTCTCTTTATTCAGCTGTCTTATTGCTCTGTTCACCTTGAAACACAGGAGAAACTTCAAGGTCAGTCATCTCAGAAACAAAACTATCATGAGCCTGGCTGGTGAATCGCCCCTGCACACGGCAGAGCCTTGGCACTGAGAAGGAATGTGAGGAGCAGAAGTCTCTGAAGCACTCCTGACCCTGCCTCAGCCCCACAGCACAAAAGGCAACAGTGTTTATTGCTGACAAATATTTGTTGTGCAGGGCCTGCCTTGTCCAAGGGAGCATTTGGTACACAAGTTTGTTTCCCAAGATGAGGGTTTCAGCTTGGACGGTGCAGATGAAGTCTAGCACTATATTATAATGCCAGCCTCCTACTGGGAGTGCACAAGGAAGGGGAAGGTGCAACTAGTTTTCTGTGGGGCTGGCAATGATCTGCTCCAAAATGAAGTCCCTCAGCAGTGCTGGCAATGCAGGAGTGACAGCAGCCTGGTTGACCCTGTTTCTGCCCAGGCGAAACTTCCTCCTCATCCCACCAGTGCTAAGTGAGTGGGGATGGATGCAGAGAAAGCTCATAGTCTTTGTAATGATTATAATTTTAAATTAAAACACTGCTTTTTCACTGGAGGTCCTCTTGTCTCCACATCAAGTTTTGTGTTGGAAGGGGGAGGTATGTGTGATGGGAGCAGTGGTTCTGTAGCAGGAAGAGTTCTTGATTTAGAGCTGCTTGTTTTTAAAATGAAATAACCTTTGGGAAGGTGTGGAGGGGGAAGCATGTTTGAAATAAATAAATCACTTTTTTTTCTTCACCTCCTGCTTTTTTTCGCTCTTGTAAAAATATTTTGCTGAAGGCAAATGCCAAATGACTTTCAAAGGGAAAGATGGGATTAGTAGCATTGACTCAATAGTGAATTCATTAAATCTGTAGCATGAGACTGTATATGTTGTCTATATCAAGGCAAGAGAATCTAGGAGCAAAGCATGGATTACAAGTTTAAGGTAGGTCAAATAGAAGAAGACCTAAAAATCATAAATATCCATTCATAAGTCTTATATTTTTATCCCTGTCCCTACTGATGCTCCTGCTAGACTGTTCATCCTGCCAGGGAAAATGTCTTTCTCCAAGACACTAATTAGGGTTCCTTCTAATCTGTAGCACTAAATTGGAGAGTGAGTGACAACAGATGAAGAGAAGCCCTGGTTGCAGTTAAATGGTAATTCTTTCTGCACTTTCCCAAGCTTCCTCATAATTGCACCTGCATTTTGCTGGACTTATGCTCAAGCTTATTTCCAAGTCATCAACCATTAATTGGGAACTTCTTTTGCAGGTTTGGCCAGAAGGCAAATCCCACCTGTTTTGTTGCAGTGTTTGGCAGAAATAGCTGTCATATAAGAAAGATGCCCATCAACCAAAGCTGTTGGGAGCTGCTGCTGTATCCCTGAGATCCTGTGAGGGGAGAGTAGAGTTGCACTCTGGGATGAGGATCTGGCCCCTCACTGCAAGTGTAGGATCTGCCCACAGGAGGCCTTGTGTTGCTGTGGGGATGTCAGCAGGGTACATAACTAGATGGTCTGGAACCTCAATTGCCATCTGTCCAGCTTCTTAATCACCCTGTTTGTTTCCTGGACTTTATTATAAAGATATTGATGGGGTTAGACTCAGTGTGATGCTCCAGATTGATCTGAGTATGTGCAAATGTAGGAGGAGCAGAAGTATTCATTGCAAGTGAATTGTTGGTATTTTGAGGTGAAATTTAAATTACATTGGGATCTTCTTAACAAGCTGCTCTGTAAGTGTTGCTTCTGACTTTCTGATGTTCCTCTCTGTTTGAGGCACCCTGTTTGAATGTGGCCTGGGAAGCAGCTTTGCCTGTGTAGAGTGCAGAGAGGAAGGTTAGAGGGGGAAAGAAGTGTAGTGGGATCCCATCTGTGAGCCCATACTTAGGCCACAGTTGGTCCTGCCTTGATGCAGCTCAGTGTTGCCCCAGATATCAGACCAAAAAGAACTCAAGGCACCTGGATATGGACTTTTAGTGGAGCAGGGCAAAGAAGCTATAACCAGCTGTAACAGAGAGCAAATAGAGAGTGCTGAGCACAGGAAGGATGTAGAGAAGTCATTATGGTAGTAATATGGCAAATACCAGTTTTCTTGTGTGTAATTGCTTAGATTGAAAAGAGTATTGAGTCTTGAGACTCTTACCTCCCTCTCCTGATATTCCTATTTCCTGCACATATTATAAGATAATGGAATCAGCAGCAAAGCTGAATAAATGTTGTAGGTGGTGTATAATCAGCTTAGATTTGTGGAGAGAGGGAAACCAAAAGAAGGGTCTGGCTGCTGGATCACAGTAGAGGGAAGGGACTCCCTCCCACTTCTCAGGCTTTTCTCCGTCAGAGCATTAATCACCAATGCTTTTATTTCCTTTCCCTTGCGCTTCTCTAGGATAGATGGGAAACTTTCTTTTCTTACTGAGGATAATCAATCACCATAACAGGTCTCCCAGAGAGGTTATGGAGTCTCCATCCATGCTCAGCTGGCTCTGGGGGATCCTGTTTGTGCCAATTTTGGTGTCCCCAGTATAAGGAAGGTATGGACTTGCTGGAGTGAGTCCAGTGCAGAGCCACACAGCAGATGAAGGCACTGGAATATCTCTCCCATAAGGAGAAGGCTGGGAGGGAATTATACTCATTTAATGTACACATACTCATGTACAATTAAGAAAACCTATCTGCAATATATGCATAACTCATGTCCTGGGTTATGTTCTGTATTTGTGCAGTCAGTGGAGAAGAGAATTTCCCAGTCTCTGGTTTGTATTTATGGATAGTTGAGGATGCATAAGCCAGTAGTGATATTTGCTGTGAGTTTGATGTGAGCTCCCCTTTGCATTGAGCTGATGTGCTGAGCCCTGGAGGGTTCACAGAGCCATGTCCAGGCTGAGGCAAGCAAGAATCATTTCACCTGTGGAGGTGGGCTTGCTTGGACTGTTTCATGGGCAAAAAGCTGCTGGACAGGCAGCTGAAATGTGTCCTTTCTGTGGTGGTTTTCCCCGTGGGTGGAGAATTGTTGTTTTCCCTGTGGGTGGAGAATTGTTCCATGTCCTTGCAGGAGACTGGCTTGACCATTGTGTCTTCACGCTCCTTAGATTTGTTTTCTTGTTCAGTTCCAGTTGCTTCCTTCATGTCCCCATTCCCTGTCACAGCAAACACCAAGAAACAGGAGCAGGAGCTTGTTCAGCCCAGTCCCTGTGTTTCCAAGTCACACCAATGTGTGCTGGCTTGGCTCCCTTGGGGCAGCTGCAGGGAATAAGGAAGCCACCAAGTTATCTTCCAATGCTGCTGTGGTGACACCCTTCGGGTTTTCCTTGTGTGTTTTGCTTTGTGATGCTGTTTTACTTAAGTTTGTTTTAGCACTTTATGGTGAAATATCTTTGGAAACAAAATTGCATATGTAGTTCTTGTGACTGGAAGGAAAAACTGGAAAGCAGGCCAAAAGAGCTTTGCAAAGGTTTAGAAGCCAGAAGGCAATGAGAAAAGACACCCTTCTATTTCAAGGGGGTTTTAATTAAATTTTTTGTTTGTTTGTTTGTTTTTTGTTTTTTTTGTTGAAGACCTAATATTTTAGGAATTGGTGGCTGTTGCCTCTGTATTATGGTAATAATGTCAGGAAAACTGATGATTATGGCTTTCAGGAAGGTGTTTTGTTCTACTAGATTCAACTCTCATGTGAGTCAAGAATCACCACACAAGAATAAATAGGAAATTTTCTTTTACTTGGAATTGCAGAGGTAAGTAATTTCTCTGAAACTGGTGTCCCCAGGGTAAGAATAAGTTGCTGTCTCTGATAACTCTCCTTCTTCTAGCTTCCTAATTCTGTATGCTCTTTGCAGAATGTGCTACCTCCTTGACCCTTTACTCTTCTTGGAGGAATAAAATCAAAATATCTGTGAGAAGTATTTTACTGATCTAGTGAGAGAGTCCATTATAATCTTTCAGGATGTGGCAGGTTTAAAATGTGTATGCATTATCTACTTAATATGTTTTCATTATTTCAAGGCCTCTAGTTGAGATGGACTGTTTCTTATCATATGATGAGTTATGCACTCTTGTATTTTGTATTCTTCATCAGTGTCTACAGTTCTGGAGAGGGAGCTGAAGGGATGCTGTTTTCAAATGGAAATGGTGATATTTCCATGTGGTACAGACAAACTTCTTGCTTCTGAAATAGTGAACTGAGGGTGTGTTACACCACAGCTGTCCTACTTCTGCAACCACATGGTGGCCAATGATAATGTAAGGAGAAATTTCAGTTGCTGGTGCAGTGGGCTGCATTAAAACATTTCTCACAAGCAGCCTTTCTTGTCCACTTGAGGACAGTCAGCAGTGTATTCCTGTTTTGTTAGGTGGGTTATGGTCGTATTGGAATTGTTTACATGAGAGCCCACGGCTAATCTGCTTTTTTATCCTTGGCTCTTGATGTCATCTTTGTGACTTTCCCAGTAATGTTGATTGAGTTTGGCACATAAGAGTCCCGGCAAGGAAATTCTTAGTTGTAGTTTTGAGTCTTTGTCTTGTGTGTCCACGTCTGTTTGCTTAATTTTTGTAAGGTAAGTTATGTAGGTTGCTCCCAACAGAAGCTACTGAACTCTCTTATGTATTCTGTATTTGTCCACTGTGTCTTGTCTGACAGTCACCTCTGACCTGGGCACAGGGCTCTGATTCTGGACTGCAGCATCAGCAGAGAGGCACTTCTGTAAATGACTTCTGGATCTGAATAATTAGTCTGGTGATAAACACTGCTGATCTCCCTGTGCATATTGTCAGCACCTATATCAGACTGAGGAAGGGGGAAAGGCTGCTCCCTCCTAGATTTGGAGCTGCCTTGTTCTCTACCCTCAGCTTATGCTCTCTTTCCCCACAGGTGGATGCAGTGCGGGTGTACGTGAACAGCAGCTCCGAGAACCTCCAGTACCCCGTCCTGTTTGTAGTCCGCCAGCAGAAGGGAGTGCTCTCCTGGCAGGTCCCACTCATCTTCCGAGGCCTGTAAGTACTGGAGGCTCTTCTTTGTGACACACTCCTCTCTCTGCACACTCCTCTACCAGCTGTGTTCATCAGCAGCCTCCCTCAATGCTGCATCTTGTAACCTGTGTGAACTGCAGAGCTTGGTTGGTCCTTGCTCAATGCCAGCTGGGTGTAGGGAGAGCAGGATCTGATAGGTCACCTCTGACTTGGCAGCCTGCTCTTGGCTCTTAGCTTCTCAGATATGTGCACTGAGCAGCAGGAGGCTTGTCTGCAGGGATCTGCCTGTGGCACCAGTCACTGAATCTACCACACATTGTTGCTGTCATTCCACAGTTTCCTGCCATGTGTGCAGGTAGTTCCTGTGCCCTGGTTTGGGACAGGGTTTGAACAGGCTCTTGAAAGAGTACTGTAGCTTCTGTGTAACAGTGCATTTCTGGAAAAAGAGCTTCTGTTTCTCACCTCAGGAACATTTAAGTATATTCTAGGGGATGGTTGTTTTGGGGCTGCTTCTTTATGAAAGCAATGCTGCTTTGTATCTTCATTAGCCCCAGGGCTCAGTGGGCTGCAAATAGAGAATTTTCAGGCACCTTAGTCCATTTCAGATGTGAAGCTTCATCCTGTGACTGAATCCTGGTGCCAGCAGCAGATATCCTGCAGTGTTTTGCCTGTTGCAGGTGATGGGTACAGCAGTGGCTGTCAGTGCTCTCTTTGCCTCCACTAAATGGCAGATGTTAGAAATCCACAGCTGTCGTGGGCATCCCCGAGGGAAGTGAAATGTTGAGGATGACCATTCCCTTGGGCGGATTGCAAGAGGCAACAGAGGTGGAGCTTGAATGCTGAATAAAAGAGTGAATGCTCCTGGCCTTTTAGATGAGAATTTCGGTTATGCAAACAGAGGCAAAATGGTGCCATTCTTAATAGTGCTGAAAAGCTTCTTAACTGCTCTCTCTCTCTTTCCTATCCAACCTTCTCTTCCCTCCTTTCCCTGGCTGCTGTAGCTATCAGAGGACCTACAATTACCAAGAAGTGAGTCGGACCCTCTGTCCCTCTGAGCCAACACCTGAAACAAGACCCTCTGAGCAGATCATATTTGTGGACGTCGCTTCCATGGCACCGTTCAGTATTGCATATGAGCTGCTAGTCACCAGGCTGGAGAACTTCCAACTTGAGTAAGCTGGGATGTGAGAATACAAATGCAATTTCTTCATGTGTCACTTGAACATCACTTAAGGGACTTGGTCCATCTGCCTACTCTTCCCTTATTTTTCCTTCCTAGGGAAAAAAAAATTATTTTGTTTAATCTCAGGGTACTTTGGGTGTGTTCCAGCTCTAAAAGTTTTAGACTTCAGCATTCTGGCATTTCTTTTCTAGGACCAACAAAGCCTTTAACTTCACTGCCAGCCCTTCCCAGCCCCAGGTAAGGAGGAATCCTGTGTAGATTGCTTGTATGTCTTACCACATCCAAGTGGTTGATGTGATCTTTGATCTTTCTATATGAAGTTCAGAGTTACATACTAATACAGTACAGAATCTAGAAAATATGAAAGCTAAAACTTAAGGCATTAATATGTCTGTTAGTTCAGAAGGAGGCACATATAAGCAGCACCTCCAGCTGAACAGCTTTGCTTAGAGCCCTGCAGATACAAATCCCCTCTTGAATGAAAATGCTGTTGGCAGTAACTATAGAGCTATAGGAACTTGTAGAGCTAGGAGGGTGTGTGATTTACCCAGGCTTCTGGGACTCTGTTTTTGTTGTTGCTTTCACTGTTAATAACACCATTTAATTTTAGGTTTTGTATTACCAGGCATCCGAGCTAATCCTTTTTGCTGACAAATGTCTTAATCTGGTTTACAGATTCATGCAGTGTTTTATACTATGGAAGCATAGGGAATGATGGTGATTTTTGTAAGCACTCATTACTTAGGATTTTGTGATTTGAATATAGAATGTTTAGGATATGAAATTAACTTTGTGACTGTGGTCTGATTTTTTTGTCACAATTAATAATATGAGATTTATGACTTTTAATTAATAACCAGGTGTATGGAGCAGAAGACTGCTTCTTAATTGGTATAATGCTGAGGTTTTTGTAAATCAAAGTATTAAGCAGTCTATAAGGGGAAGAAAATAAAGATTATTTAAAATCTAGATTGGTGTTGTGAAAAGACGTAACAACTGAAGGAGATGTTGTCTGGAGCCCAGCTTGTGCCTGAGGGCAGAAGCAGAAATTGGATATGCTTGTATAGGTGAGAAGTGTTGGCTGGACATGTTTTTAACACTTGCAGTGTGTGCAGCAGGGAACTGCTGGCCTCAATGCCCTTGTGTTAATTCTGTACCTTGGTGCAAGCATGGCTTAGAGGAAATTATAGAAGAGTCCTCATGGACTAAAAGGTGACCCTCATGCCCCTAAAACTTTCCAAGGGGGAAAAGTGCCCCTGGGAAACCAAGAAGCTCAGTCTGCCCTTGTCCTTTCTTGGTGCAGACAAAACGTGCTCTGCTAAGGAAACTGGCTTGGTGAGTTTGCTCTTTGTAGGGACTTGTGGTTGGAGCCAGCACTCCTTCAGCAGGGAAGGGACGCTGCTTGGGAGGGGGGCTGGGAGTAAATGCTTTAGTAGAAATGGGCAACTTGGAAAAGGCTTGGGTGATTTCCTGCTTTTCCCTGCCCTCCCACTTTGGGGCTGGGATTGGCATGGGGGAAGAGAAACAGGAAACAGCTGGTGTGCTTTAGTGCTTGCTCAGCACTAAAGTTTATATGCCAGAAAGGGAGCTCTACAATTGGGAATGTCTCAGGTGATGGTTTTGGAGCAGGGGTGGTGGTAGCTCCCAGTGTGGCAGCAATGGCTGCCTGGTGACCATATGGAAGGGAGGAAGGTGGCTGGTGGCACTCCTCAGCCTGTGTCCCTTTGAGGGTGTGAGGTGCCCATCAGCCCCTTGGGGTAGCTGTGGTTTGGAGCCTATCAGGGTCTGGCCTCCAAGTGGGATGATGGGAGCCCTTGCAACAGGCGTCCTGCTGGGGCAGGCACAGGAGCCCCACTCCTCCAGCAGTGCATCAAACTTTTTACTGAACAAATATACAAATAATGATATTGTCTGGGACATCTTTTGCCCAGATCTGAAAAAAACAGCTTTTTCTAACCCCACAAACTGTCCTGTGGGCCTGCTCAATGAAGGAGATGCCATGCCTTCCCCCCACAGGAAAAGTAGGAATATTGCCAGGTATTAGTGTCTCACAAATTTTTTTAGAGTTACAGCTGAATTGTTTTCAAAGCTGAAGTGCAAAGAGAAACCCCCATTATGCTTTGCCATCAGAGCAAACAACCAACCCCAAATCCCTCAGCTAATATCAGTCACTTATTTGTTAAACTCTTGACAGAGTTTTAGCCATTTGACCTAATACTGTTCATGGTCTGCCTTTGAGGCAACCCATTTGAGAAAGCTCCATGATGTTTTCCTTATATAAAAGTACAGCCAGCAGTATGGAAACATCTGGAAATTGCTCATATCAATGTAGAATGGAATGGGGTGTAAGATGAAGTCACTTTAGCTTCATCAGGTGGAAAAAATGTGAAGGAATCAATGCTGTATTTTGCACATTGAGGATGTTTGTGTCTAATAGCATACTGTGCAAGGGGGACAGTTGCCTGTATATATTTAATCTGCTCTTCTGTAGCATAAGGTCCTAATATTTGGAATCTGATTTTTTATGAAAGCCATCCACATCCAACCCCAAAGCCCATCTAGGGCTGTTCAGGTAGCTTAGGAAACTGTTGAAGATACTGCCAAAGGTGTTTTCTGGATCATGTCTCTTGTACTCTGCTTTCTCCACAGTATTTTCTGTACAAATTTCCTCAGGATGTCGATTCAGTCATTATCAATGTGGTGTCTGATGCAGCCTACCCATGCTCAGTTGTCTCTGTGCAGGATATTGTGGTAAGTCTGAGCAGAGAAGGGTGAGGAGCTGCCTGCTGGAGCTGTGTCCAGTTCTGAGGGGTCTGGGCCCTGCAGAGGGAAAAGCCCAAGGCAGGGTTTTGCCCTGGTGGTGGTGGTGAAGGGAGCCCCTGAAAGAGGAATGAAAATTCTGTGGGAAGGAGGCCAAGAGAGAGATGCTGAGTTCAAGCAGCTCATACAGAGACTTTTGTTGTAAATAGGTGAACAAGCTGTTCCTTTCTAGCCTATCCATAGGGAACACATTCCACAGAGGGACTTTATGTCTCCCTTGTGAGGTTCCCTGCTCCTCTGAGATGTGGGTCTGTCTCTCCATGGAGGGTGTTGGGTGGAATGTTGGTGGCTCAGGGAGAGAACAGTGCTGTTCCCTTGACTCTCCCCTGGCTCAAGGGAGCTTGGGGAACTTCAGATTTTCAGACACACAGTGCCTTTCTTCCTTGAGTTTTGCTCCTTTGTGTATATTTCACCCCCTTTCCTGGGGTGTTCCCTGTCATGGAGGTTGGCTGTTGCTTGCAGCTGGGAAATGGCCCCATACTTACTCTCTTTTCCTATCTCCCTGAATAATGCAGGGGGCTGCAGTATGGGAGCAGAGAGAGATGCAAGAGGTTCTATTCCCTTGGATAACCCAACTGGGGCCTTTTTTTTTGCTGTTCTGTGCTGTGTTTTCCAGCTGGCTTCCTTTGAAAATGGTTTGGATGTTGTCCCTGGTTTAACCCTGATTTGTCTGTTTTAGTGCCCAGTGTATGATCTGGACCATAATGTGGAGTTCAATGGAGTTTATCAGTCTATGACAAAGCAGGCAGCCATAACAGTGCAGGTGAGATGCTGACTTGTGTCCCAGTGTTTTCTGTTGCCTGTGTAGCAATTAAAACCTGATCTCTGGCCTGTTGGAGAGGAGAGGCTTTGTGTCTCATGGATTTTCTGTCTTCTTCCATCCTTCTGTGCAGAGAAAAGATTTCCCAGGTGAGCAGTTCTTCGTTGTGTTCGTCATCAAGCCAGAGGATTATGCCTGTGGGGGTTCTGTGCCTTCTTCAATTCATGGTGAGTTGTTCTGGGAGGTGGATTTGATTGCTGCATCTGAGTGATGGAGCAGTGGGTGTCTTTTGGGACCTTCCTGTGGGATGCCACCAGGTGCTTATGTAGGTCTGTCTTATCCAGGTAGTTGTGAGGAACAGTGAAGTATCAATTTGATATTGCTGGGCAGGTTAAAAGTCTTGACGTGGCAGGAGGTGGCTGGCTAGTACAGTGCCTGGCATGCTGGGGTTATGTGCTTTTCAGCAGCACCACTGGGGCCTTGGGAGACACTGGCAATGCTGCTTACAGCCTTTTGTTTGGTTCTCACCTCTGCTCCCTGCTGCTGTATTATCCTCCTGGCTCCATGGAGTCTCAGTTCCTGCAGAGAGCATCTTCTCCAACTGCTATCTTGGGATCTGTGACAGCTCTGAACTTGGGGGAACAGGAAAAATTGGTAATTCTGGGAAAACAGTTTTACAAAAGACTTGTTCTAGTGTCTTTTCCAACCAGAAAACACTGTCCACTTGCTGGGCAGTGGTAAAAGCAAAGTCTCCACCACTCATGCAGTGGCTGTAACTGGAGTGGGAACATTCCTGTTCTCAAAGCCTCAAAGCTTCCTCCCTGTAGGAGAAGCAAGACTGCAACCAACAGATATATTGGGCTCCCTCAACAGCTTTTTACTACTCCCCTGCCACCTTTCTGCCCCAATTTTCCCACAAAAAAAGAACTGTGTCCTTTGGAGTGTCATTCTCTCATCCTAATGCTGTCAGCAGAGCTGTACTGGCCAGGTGTGCTAAGCCCTGCAGAAACAGAGCGAGTTCCTGGAGTGGCATCCTGCATGGAAGTGTTTTACTCACAGGGATTTGGCCAAGGGCAAAAATGGCCTCCCACTACCTGTAATGAGAGAACCTCTCCTTTGGGGATTAAATGAATAGGAGTTGAGATGCCTTTGGGATTAAGACAGCCAGAATTAAGCAATATATGGAAGGCTCAAGCAGGGATTTCTGGTCTGAAAAAAAGTTTGTGGACAAGGAGGAAGGGGGAAACATTTGGGAAAGGCTGTATATTGATAGATCAGAGAACATTTTAAAGCAAAACCACGCCACATTTTAGTGAAAAGCCAGACCCTGTTGTTTTTGCAAGTTCAGACAACCAAGATCAGTGCCAGAAATCATTAATGTTGATTGTTTTTATATTTTCTGTATGCTGCACCTCACAGGGAATGTCAACCGTACCTGGAACCTGCAGCGGACCAAGAACCTTCAAGTGACAATTGTGCCCTCCATTAAAAGTCAGTGTCTTTGGGCAGAGCAGTGCAACTTTGCAGGGGAACTTGGCACTTCTGAATACAGGGGTATGACTGGGCCAGCAGCCTCTGAAGGAATGGTGCAGACAGCACCAGCAAAGGAGACAAAACCACCTGGAGCCTGCTCCCTTCCAGGAGGGGCTGTGTGGCACACCAGCTAGCACTGGGGATGAAGAAATGGGGACAGGTCATGCTAAACAGGTTCTGTCAATTCCTTTTGAAGAAAGCAAATGGGTTTGGAAGGGCTGTTTGGGGCTGGGCATTTTTATAAGGTGGTATTGGGAAGAGTGCTGGCCCTGAGAGGTGCTGTTCCTGCTCTGTGAGCTGACTGATTTCCTTCTCTTTCCTCAGAGTCTGTTTATGTCCAGGCCATGTTCTTCAGCTTCCTGAGTTTCCTCTCCTTTTACCTGGGCTCAGTGGTTGTTGCTTTTGTGCATTACATTAGGTGAGTCAAGGGGCTATAAAAGAGCGGCCTTTCTGTTTCTTGTCATCAGGGACACCACACCCTACAGAAAATTTGGGATGAGTGGGGTGGTAAGCATCTAAGCAGAGCAGCTGAAGAAGTCCATGACTGCTCCGTGGGCTCCTACTGAGCATCAGGCAGAAAATACTTCTTCCTCTGCTATGGGGACCATGGGAAGGATGAAAATCTAGGGGTCTGCCCTCCCAATCTTGTAGTGCCCCAACCCTGTGTTTTCTTATGTAAGGACACTGGGCAGCAGGTGGGAATGGTGAAGGGACCAGTCTGGGATATGGAGTATGAGACCATGCTGCACTGAGAGCTGGAATAAGTGGCAGTGACACAAATTGGGCCTTGGAGTCCCAAGAATGCTGGTTTCCTTCCTTACCTGCCTCCCCTGCCCCAGGCTTTGGTGTCTGGGCTTGTGTTGAGAAGAATGTCTGCATGGGCATGACTTAACTTCAAGACACATCAATGAAAACACATTTCATTGGAGCAATTCAATGAAGTTACTTAAGTGTGTGCTCTTATTTGCTGGTATTTTTCTGTGTTGTGGGAATATGTTGGTAGGGGTTTCTTTTGTTAGTTTGTTTGGGTTTTTTTTTACCATCTTCTTTCTGCTTGACATCTGCATTGACAGAGGTGATAGGGGCTTCTTAAGCATTGTGCTAGTAAGTGCCTCTTAATCCTGCTGCCACTTCAGTAGATTCATACGTGCTTGTTCCCCTGAGCAGGGAAGATGGGTTTGGAAAGATGGTGTGAGGGTCTCTCCCAACATACTGAGCAGTGTAGGATGGGATAAGTCATGGAAATGGTTGTCTTGCCTCAGGTGAATAGCTGAGGGAGTGAAAAAGCCCTCTGTTGCTTTAGAAGTTAGAGAGACAAACAGCAAGCAGTCATGGCTGAGTTGTGTCAAGTCCAAACAGTATTTTTCTTTTTTTTTGTTGTGCGTGTTTGTTTCTTTTGTGCTTATTTTTGTTGGTTTTATTTGTTTTTTTAGAGCTTGTGCCATATTTACCTGTTGGTGTCCTAGATAATCCTGCCATGGCTGGCAGGTGCTGAGATTTGTTGGCTGTCTCATGAGTGCTGTCTGTTGCTTTGCAGGGTTCAGAGGAAGGCTTCAGCTGGGAGATTGAGCTCTGAGCATGGTAAGGTCTCTTCTCTGTCGTGTGACAGCTTTGAGTGAGCAGCACAGGCTGTCAGTCCAGTACCTTCTGTCCTGGAGCTGTCTTCCCTGGTAGTTCACACAGTCTCTGGTGCTGAGGAAAGAAGTTAGAGCTTCCTCTCTGCCCTCACAAGAGAGTCCTTTGAAGCCAGCTGCCCTGAACCTGGTCCTGACTCCTGTCCCTAGGAGCTGCCTTTAAAGGGGTGGAGGAAGGCCAAGCCTTGCCTGGACCTGGCTACAGGCTGATGTTCCTGATGCCAGGTCTGCTGATATTTAAACAAGGCACTTTTGAGTATGTCAGCTCTTATGCTTTAAGAATTCCTCTGCCTGATTTAAGCATGGGGTCTTTTAATTGAATTTAATGTTAAATTGTTTTTCACTGGATGTTGCAGACAGCCGGCTGAATGAATGACTAACAGAGTTAGGTAGTGGTGTATATGATATTTGTGTTGGCATTGGATTCAGTTTACTTTGTGCTGCACCCACATTTCCACAAGCTGCAGCCTTCTGCCGTATAAAAACAGAGCTGCATCTAAGAAGCTGCCAGTGAAAGATGGAAGTTTTTGTCATGTGGATGGGGGGCACTGGGAATTCTTGCTTTCTGGTGAGGCACTGGGAGTCTTTTCATTTTGATTAAATATTTAGTGCCTGCAGAGTAGTTCAAAGCGTTGGTGCTGAGGTCATTTGTACGTCTCTCCTGGAGGAAGGGAGGACATAGTCTTGGCAGCATTGAGAGGTTCTTGATGTTATTCCTTTTTTGATGTGAGCATTTTCAGTCTCTTTGGTCTGCTGCATCCCATCTGATAAGCATGGTAGTATAACTGAGCTATGTTTAAAGGATCAGCACTGGAACTTCACTCTGACTGGCATTAATTGGCTCAATATTTCTGCTGAGGACCTGGGGACATTTGAATTCTTAGACTTGTTTTGTCAGCCACTAAGATCCACATGTATCCCTGTATTTGGAGTACATGTGAAAGGGATTTTTTTCACAGCATGTACAGGGAGCTGTAAAAGTGTCCATAAATATAATCTAATTTTATATCATTTGGGATGGATCCTGCTGTAAAACAAGAGCAGGTCTTAGGGCACTGGAGCAATGGAAAAGGCCTGTGTATTGGGGAGTTTGAGTAAGCTGAAGGGACCTGTCTAAGGCTGTGGAAGAGCTCCAGGGTGCTGACAAGGAGTCACTGTCTAAGACAACGAGGCACAGTCTCAGCCAGGTGAGACCAGAAGTTCCAGGGAGTGTTTAGAAGTTGCCTTCTAAACTGCCCTGCTGAGAGGTGGAAGTTAAATTCTGGTGTTTGGAAAGTTCCCAAAAAGCTGCAGGGCACAGATGCTGGACTTAGTAGGGACCTGGAGAGTAGAGAACTGGGTAGCTGAGCAGGGAGGACTGGTGAACAGCATCCCTGTGGAGGGAGGGAGGAGCACAGTTCCTTCACAGTTTACAGCTTTCCTCCCAGAGGCACTTACTGCTTCTGTTACCTGTCCTCTCCCTTGTAATGCATTGCCACTTTCACATACCTGGCACTGAATGTTGCAGTCATGTCCTTTCCTCTGGGGGGGAATCAGGTCCTACCCACGCTGTTTCTTCATCTGTTGTCTCTTCAGGGTGTGTCTGACTGATGCTTATAAAATGGTAATTAGGAGCTTCCCTGTCTTCCAGATCAGTGGACACACTGGCTTTCTCTGTTTGTTTTTTTTTTTTAATCCCCTTCCCACCCTTTGGAATTTCTTTACCTCCCAAGTACCCCTGGATCTTGCCTTCTTCATTGCTCCCTTTTCCTTTTCCCCACCAAGGAACTGGATAGAAGTGCTCAGCAATGTGTCTTTGCCGTTGGTCTTGGAATGTCCTGCCATCTTATATCTGGCCTCTGTGGTTCATTTTTTTCTTTTTTTTTTTTTAATCCCATGGCACGCCTTCCCTTCCACATCCTCACTGTTTGGTGGAGGCAATAGCTGGAGGAACCACGCCTGGTGTGGTACATTTACTTTGCTGACTCACTCTCCCAGTGGGAAGTGGGATGGAAATTAGTGGGTAAGCTGGGTCCAAAGTGGCTGTTAGAGACAGGGCAGAGTGCCTTTTCTCCTTGGCTTGCCTGCTTTGTCCAGATTTAAATCTTTGGTAACTTGGGAGAGAAGGTTGACAGGTCACTTGAGAGAATAAAGCCAGGTCTAAAATTAGGAGGGAGTATCCTCATGGAACAGGACAGACAGGCCTAGGAATTGTGCTTGTGCCTTGCTGCTGTGAACATAAGGAAGGCACTTCCTTCTTCCCAGTGATCTGGATTTCCAAATGAGTGCCTTGCTGCTGTGAACACAGGGAAATGCTTTTGCCCTCTTCCCAGTGATCTGGATTTCCAAATGACTTCTAAAGCCACAGGAGAAGCTTCCATGAGAGAGGGAGATTGGATTGGAGGTGATGAGTAGAAGCTGCATCTTGCTCGTGCCTCAGCCTACAACATCCTGCCAATCTCAGCTCGGGGCTCAAGGGCTGTCACCTGGGGGCTGCAGTGTGCCACAGCCCTCCCTCTGGTGCTCAGTCCATGCCATGTTCCCTTCTGATGCTCCTCTGAGCTGTTTGTTTTCTCTGATAGAGGGATGGGGCAGGAGCCTAAAGGAGCCAAAATTTGAGACCAAGTCTTAGCCCCCAGCCCAACAAGCATAGCAGACATGCCAAAGAAAAGCAGTAATTGGGACTTGAAATATCAAATATCATTTGGATGGATGGGTGTATGACTGACCTGGGGTCAGTCAGGGACAAGTTTTAGATCTCTCTATGTTTGTGGCTGATGAAAAGGGTATAAAAACCTATGCAAGGTGTTACAGAAATGCCCAGAATTTCCAGTTGGAAAGAGCACTCTCTGCCTGTCAGTTTGAGACCAGTCAGGTACTGGGAAGCCAGAGATGCAGCTTGGGAAGCCAGGCCATTGCCAGGCTGCAGTAAGGCTTTAAATACTGTGCCATGTTCTGCATTGCTGTGCTGCTGACTGACCACATGAGATTGTTGCAGGGATGAAGCTTTAAAGCAACTTAACCTGTCTCACTGTTTGTCACTACTGGAAAACATGGTCCTGTTCCTGCTGCCTTGCTTCCCTCCCTTTTGTGACTGACCTCTCAGTGAAGGGATTCAGCTGGCTTTGTTTCCTGCCATGTAGGTCAGCTCTGAGCTCCACCACTGGAAGCAAAAAGAGGGAATGTGGAGGCAGGAGAGCACTCCTCCTTGCTTCATGTATGTGTGCAGGAGGCAGGATGTTCCTAGCCCTCAAAGGCTTGCCTTTCTTGTCATCAGCACGAGATCATTACCACTTTTTGCATAAAGCATTTTTTTCTTTCTCCTTGATTGGTTAAAATTATGTAGCAGCTGTCCTGCCAAAGTCTGTGACTCTTCCAGAGATAGCTGAAGGCAGCAGGATTTGAAGAGATTTGAAGAGTTGCATGAGATGGGGAAAGAAGAACTAGAAATTCAGAAGGCTGTTAAGAACATCATGAGACTTGCTCTAAATTCTACCGAGTTTTGCATCCCCACAGTGTGATCTGTACAGGGTGCTGGAGGGGGCTCCTGCTGCCAGTCTCACTGGCACCCTGTGTGGGGAGGCTGAAGGAAATGGGTTTCCTTCACACTGCAAAACAAGGGTTTCCCTTTTGCACAGTATGCCCTAGAGGGAGGCTGCCATCTGTTTAGAGAAATGTTCCTTTTCCCAAGCCCCTCCAGCTCTTCAAGCTGTTTGTGTTCACCTCAGAGATGTTTTGAAGCACTGACATGAAACTAACAGTCCCTCCTGGGTCTGTTTCATTGCAGGATCTGGGATGATGACTTCTTCACACCCCATCTCAGCCAGCACTCCTGAGGGAAGCAGCTACGGTGCTATTGGTACAGTATATTCCAGAATTGGGGCACAGGGAGGCTTCTCCCTGGGGTGGAGGAAGGCACTTTTAGGGTCGTTTAACTTAAGGAGCATCTTGCAACTATTAAAAAACAAAACAAAATCCAAACTACCAAATTGCAGTTAGTGAGGATCAGGTTGCACTTTAGGGAAAAGCATCTGCATAGTAAAAGTGGCAAATTTGAAAGAGGTGCCCTAAGAGACACATTTCATTGGAAATGTGTCTTAGACAAAGCTACAGTCACCTGAGAGCTGTGAGTGACACTGCTGCTTCAGACAGGACATTTATTAGTGACTGAAAAAGGTCCCTCTCAAGCAAGCTTCTAGGAGGCTGTTATTAGCTCACAGCCTGCTTTTAAACCAAAGCATGCTTGTCCCTGGGAGGCTGAAGGGTTGTGTGCCATAAAGCAAGACACAATCAGAGTTTCTTGGCCCCAGGGGTTTCACTAGGGAAGAAATAATGTCATGCTGCCAACAGGTGAATCATGCCCTGGAGGCAGAGGAGAAGGAACCTTCTTGAGGGTTCAATGACCACTTTACCCCTCCTTCCCCTTTTTCCAAAGAAATCTTTTAAAAGCATTTGGGAAGTGAGGCAGAAACCTGTGTTCTGCCCATGTCCATGTGGGCAGTGAGCTGGGAGTTGCCCAGCCTGTGGGAAGTGCAGGCAGGTCCTGCTAACTTTTATGTGACCAGTACCAGGGAGGCAATGGGAATAAAGCTGGTACTCTGCTTGCTTTGAAAAATCGACTTTCTTCTTTGTCTTCTGTTCTACAGTATTTTAAGAAAAGCTTAGATATATATAAAGCTTACATAAAATCTGAAGGTTAACTAGCTGAGTGTGGTTTTGACCCCTAACAGTCTGCTTCTTTCTGCAGAGGTATTTGTCTTCTCCCAGAATTCCAGATTTCAGAGCCTGGGCTAGTAGAGAATAGAAAATGTTAAGAGATGAAAAGTAATAGAATAAAAGCAGAGTAAAAACTAAAATGCTGCAGAGAGGGGAAGATAATGGTCCTTCAAACTGCTCTTAGTTGAGCACCTAAAACTTCTGGAAGGTTTGGGATCATGTGTGGCAATGTTCCTCACTCAGGGTTCACCCAATGTGGAATTTTTCTTCACTCGGGGTCACCAAATGTGGTGGATGTTCACAGGGGTCCCAGGATGAGGGAAGAGATGAGAATCTTGACTCCATGTTTCAGAAGGCTGATTTATTATTTTATGATAGATTATATTAAAAGAAAATGTTATATTAAAACTATACTAAAAGAATAGAAGAAAGGATTTCATCAGAAGGCTTGCAAGGAAAGGCAAGGAATGGAAGGATAATAAAATCTTGTGACTGACCAGAGAGTCCGAGACAGCTGGACTGTGATTGGCCATTAATTAGAAATAACCACATGAGACCAATCAAAGATGCACCTGTTGCATTCCACAGCAGCAGATAATTATTGTTTACATTTCGTTCCTGAGGCCTCTCAGCTTCTCAGGAGAAAAAATCCTAACAAAAGGATTTTTCATAAATATGTCTGTGACAATCATGGAGAAATTTTTTTCCCTGAACTGACCCCATCAACTTGTCAAAGCATCAAAGCATCTGGGACAGCTGGATTCTTGCACAGAGGCATTTAGCATTTACCCTGTGTGTCTCCTTCTCCCTGCTGTGGCCCAGACGAGTCCAGCTCCAGCGGTGCCCGGCAGCTGTCCTCTCCGGAGCGCAGGGCCCCGGCTGGCTCGGACACTGACAGCTCCGTGGAGGAGGAGAGCGACTTCGACACCATGCCGGAGATTGAGAGTGACAAGAACATCATCCGCACTAAGGTACGGCTGGTGCTCACCCATGGGCACCTCTGGGCCATGACCAGGACTGGTCACATCAGTGAAATCTCAAAAGTCCTGTTCCCTTTCACAGTGGATTTCATCCAGTACAGCTGAGTGTGCTTCTTAGTATTTTTTCAGTCATTGGAGTTTTCCCACTGTGATAAGAGTGCTGGTGAAGTGAGTGCTTTAATATGGAAAATCAAAATGTATTGGGGACTATTGAGAAAGGAGGAAAATGCCCAGAAAAGTTCAAGGAGGTGTGAAGATGGCGAGAAAATAATCTGCAACAGTAATGTGACTACTGTGTGGATGTACAGAGGGGCTTTAAAGCACCAGTTCTCAAACTCCTCCTTTTGTCATCCTGCACTGCTCTGTGTGGTTGGAGCCATTCCTGGAGGTCAGAGGATTTTGCAGAACTCACCCCCATAGAATCAAGGGGACACAGTGAGTTCACTGTGTAAAACCAGTTCAAATACCACCAAGCTGCAAATATGTCAAGATCTCCTACTGGCATCTGTAATCTACATTTGTTCTTTTGTGTTTTCTTCCCTCTTTCCCCACCTGATAATGTTTTAGGTGTTCCTCTATCTCTCAGATTTGTCCAGGAAAGACCGAAGAATTGTCAGCAAAAAATACAAAATCTATTTCTGGTAAGGAGAAAGCAAACTGGTAAGACCCAAACTCTGAACCCAGAGTCTCTGGTTGTGGAGTCTGTCCACATGCCTTTCTTCTGAACCACTTCTGAACTACCCTGTTGCCCATTCTGACCCTGTTCCAATCAGTAACTGCAGATCCCACATACCTCAAGTAAGGATATTTGTGGACCAGTGCACACATGATCCTGGAAGTGGATTCTGTTTTGCATCATTTGCTTTTAAGCATGATAACAACCAGTGCACTGAAGCAATGGGAAGGGGGAGAAACTGGCACTCAGACACGTGAGCTTGTGGCCAACATCCTGGCTTTTCCTGTGCCCTTAGCATTTGCCTCTGGTTTGCCTCCTGTGTGCTCCTCTGCTTCAGGGGCTCTCAATGAGATTGTAACCCCAGAGCAGTGAGGTGTGCACATTCCTCCACGAGCACTGTGGGCCTTTCTTCAGGGTGTGCCCCCCTGGTTTTGGTGTGTGTGTAAGTGCAGGGCTGTCTTCCCTCTGCAGGAACATCATCACCATCGCGGTGTTCTATGCCCTGCCGGTCATCCAGCTGGTCATCACCTACCAGACGGTGCGTTTGGCCCCATGGCTGCCCCCTCTTGCTTTAAACTTGCCCTGGGGTTGTGTTGGGCAAGGGTGATGGTCACAGTGGAACTGGGCTCACCCAGGAGTTCTGCTCTGTGTTTACCTTAGCTGCTCTCGCTGCACTGTGTTGATGTTACAGTGAGCTTGGCTCATTGGGCTTGCACTTACGCTGTTTCTGCTTGGGAAGTGGGAGTGCTGCTGTTTTCCTGATCAACTGATGTCTCATTTGGGTCCTGTTTCATTTTAGAGACAGGAGGAATTTGATGTTATCTCTAAGAGACAGCTGAAAGCAAGTAGTGTTTGCTGTGATTTCTCCTGCCTTCTGCCAACCTTTGCTATCCTGCTGTTATGCAGATATCTGCAAGCAGGTGTATTAGTGGGGGGGTTGAGAGCGCACAATGTTTCCTCTGAAGACTGTTATCAGATCTGTGGCCCTTGACAACATCTTGTCCCACCCTAAAAGCTTTGCTTGCACATGTCAGTACTCCCTGTGCTGGCTCTAGAGCTAGGCTGTGTCCTGGTACACCTTAGTTTGTCGTGTTTGCATGGGGCAAACCCCCCAGAGCAGGGAGGATTTGCTAATGGCAGGCCTCCCACCTGCTCTCTGTCCAGGTGGTGAATGTGACTGGCAATCAGGACATCTGCTATTACAACTTCCTGTGTGCTCATCCCCTTGGGGTGCTGAGGTGAGTGAGCCTTTTCCTCACTGCATATTTGTCGCATGCCTCCTGAGTGTTTGTGCTGTGCCCAGGTCAGGATTTTATGCTTGCCAGGCTCACAGTAGCAGTGTTGATAAGACCACTGGAGTTTAAGACTCTGGTCTTTGTGTTTTGCTCAGCAGTGCTGCTCTGTTGCAGTGAGACACACTCACCCTAGAACTTGTGGCACCTGGGTGCCCCTTACAAATCCTTGGCACAGCAACGAGGTGCTCCTGTGCTCTGTTGGACACTTTTATACAAGGAGCAGCAGCTCTGCGAAGTTCAGATCAGTCCTTCCAGTGTAGCATTTCTCTAAATTAATGTGTGAGTGCAAAGAAAGCCCAGAGTTGGGAATCTCTCAGAAGCGTTAAATGAACTGGGACAGGTGAACGATTCAAATTAAAATTGTCATCAGGAGTGTTAGATTGCAGTTCGGCAGCTGCTGAGGTGGAAGGTGGTAGAGGGGGGAGAAGAATGGATTCAGCTTATCACAACCCAGGGTTCAGCTTCCTGCTGCTGTGCTGTCTTTGTCTTAAACCTTCTTCTTTCCTGCAGTGCCTTCAACAACATCCTCAGCAACGTGGGCCACATGATGCTGGGCTTTCTGTTCCTCCTCATCGTGTTGCGCAGGGACATCCTCCACCGCCGGGCCATGGAGATGAAGGATATCTACACCCTGGTAGGAGGCACTGGGGCTGAGTGGAGACAGGGAACATGGAGTCAACTCAAAAAGCAGAGTGATACACAATGGGTTTCCACTTGTCTTCCTCACTGGAGGGTTGAATCCTCCTCTTTTTTTTCCTCCTGTGCAGAAGTGTCTAGGTGGGATGCTTGTGTTCCTGCACACCCCAGTGCTTTACTGCTTGCAGTATGACCATGCTGCTGTGGTGGTGATCCAGCCTGGGCCTGTGAAGACAAGGAGATTAATAGAGGGAGAATTCCCATGGCTCTGGATTTTCCTGCAGCTCTTGCTGTGGAGGAACTGGGACGGCAGGAGTGTCCCAAGATGCTTCTCTTTATAGTGAAGTTTGATTTGTCTTACACAAGAGCTGCTTATGAAAACTCAGAGAAATTTGGCTGCCTCAGTCTCTGAAGCAGAGATTCTTGTAGCCAGAACTTCTGTAGTCTCTCGTGGGAGAGAATGGAGAAACCTGAAGCCCTGTGGGCAGAGGTGCTGGTGGTTTCTGGAGACAGACAACTCTCTTCTCATGGGCTTGGTATCAAGTAAAGGCAATAGGAGTTGTAAGGGGCTGCTGCTTGTGGTTTTCAGGTGAAATCGTGGCCAAATTGTGATGAAAATACCTTCTCACATTGGCTGATGGGCTCTGCTCAAGAGCTTCTAAGACCCTACTGACCACAAGAGCAATTCTGGTCAGTCCTCTCTGTTTTGGACAGGATGTAGCATGGCATGAGGTACAGGACAGAGATTTTCATGATGTCAGTACCAAGACACGAGGTCTTCAGATGAGAGCTTCCAGCATGATTTAGCTTAGGTTTGCTGCCTGTGGATTCACCTGGCTATGCCATGTATCTAAATCCAGAGCCTGTGGTTGCACCCAGGACACTGTGCTGCACTGGTGACTGGAGAACTTGTGTGGGAGTTAGGAGGGATGAAGTGATGGAGAATGGAAGCTTGCCTGTGATCACGACACTGAGGGCACTCACTATACAGCTCTGCTCTCTTCCAGGACTATGGGATCCCAAAGCATTTTGGTCTCTTCTATGCTATGGGCATTGCTCTGATGATGGAAGGGGTCCTCAGTGCCTGTTACCACGTCTGCCCTAATTACTCCAATTTCCAGTTTGGTAAGCTGAGTTTACTTGCTCCTTTTGAGCTGGAGCTAGGATTTGCCATGTTCTATCTCTTGCTGAGTTGCTGACGTTTCCCATCTCTCCACCCTTTCAAGTCTCCCTGGAGCCTGCCTGTTTCAAAGCTCAGTCAGGAGGTTGTGATGCCCTGTGGGCGCTTATTTTCTGATCCCCTTTAGTTTTTGTTGCCCCAGAGCACGGAAGATGTGCTGCTGCAAGGTGGCAAAGTACAAAATGCTGTACAGTGTAGTGGAGCAGCAGGGCCAAACCCGAGGCTGGCAGGCACAGATCCCTGATGCTTTGTGTGCCCTTGGAGCAGCTTTCTGAGCCACTGGCAATAGGTGTTCACACTGTTTCTGTTGTCCCTCCACAGACACCTCCTTCATGTACATGATTGCAGGGCTGTGCATGCTCAAGCTCTACCAGACCCGGCACCCAGACATCAATGCCAGCGCCTACTCCGCCTACGCCTCGTTTGCTGTGGTGATCTCCCTGGCTGTCCTTGGAGTGGTAGGGCTCCCTCTTACTCCACTGCTTCTGTGGGAAGGAGGTGGCATGGCTGGGAAACATGGCTGAGGTGTGAAAATGACTGGGGAAAGCAGCAGAGTAGGATAAGAGTGTGTTAAGCAGCTGTCAGCATTTGAATTCTCAGTTCTGCTGGGCTTTCCTCCTTCCTTCCCCTGAGATTTCAGGCAGGAGAAGAGCAGAACAGTTTCCTCTTGGTGGGCTCTTGTTTTGGGCTTTGGCCACCACATGCCATCCTTCTCAAGAGGAGAAATTCATGCACCCAGATGTTCATGTCCAAGTGCACAGATGGTCTTCCTGGGGCATGATCCATATTTGAGGAAAGAGGGGTGAGGCTGGCTGGGCTTCAAGACAGGTATCTTATACCTAGTTGCTTGTGCCTGTTTCTCGCCTTTGGAATACTCCATGTTGTTTGTCACAGCTACTGCAGTTGATTTTCTTATTTCTGGAGAGGAGCAGGGTTAGGATGATATATGGGGGGCTCCCAGGCAAATTCCTGGAGTACCTGCCCATGGAAGGGCACTGGAGCAGAAGCTATGAGACTTTGCCTGTTTGCTCTGAGCTGGGCTCACCAGGATCCTCAAGCTGTGCTTTTCCTTGGAGGTCTCTGCTTCTTTCTTTTGAAGGACTCATTTTCATCCATCAGTAACCAGGCAAAATCTATGGAATTCTTGCTCTGAACTAGCAGCTAGATCCCAGTGGGCTGTGAGCTCCTCACTACCACATAATGCAGAGGTCTCTGTTTACAAGACTGTCTGTGGGATAAGGCATGCAGGAGGAGCTGGTGACCTTGAGACTTCCCAAGAATCTCTTGATAGGTGTGGTAGATCTTGACAAGGTTCAAAACACTGAGACTTCATTATGGATTGCTCTGTCTTCTTTTGTGGGATGCTTTGAAGCTGTTCAGTGGAGCTTGAAAGCAGCATGTCTCCCTTGTTCCATTCATGGAGAGGTGGCTTTTCTGCTTGCTTTTTGGTGTGTGGGTTTTTATCTCTGCCCACACAAAGTGAAAATTTCAGGAGAATGCTTTGCCCCAGGGTAGGGAAGTGGTCACAGCCTGATGGCAGATCAGAGTTTCTGGACTCCTTATTGTATGAATGAAAAATTAGGATTTTAATGTTGCATTAACCTGTGCTTGCAGGTTACTTCCAGTCCTTAAATAAAATGAAAATGCACCATAGGAGCAATTGCCTGCAGAGCAGTTCTGTCCTTTTTGGTCTACTTCAGTACCGTTGTTAAAGTAATGGTTGGTTCCCTATCTGCCTTTGTAAAAATCCACCTCCTGGCCAGAGAGCTGCTGCCCAGCTCAGCAGAGAGAGCTTGCTTGGCCCTGTATTTCTGCTCCCTGGGCCAGCTGCTGTCCATCCAGCCTTGTCTAAAGGGGCATTCAGCAAAAATGGTCTCCTCTCCAGGATGCTGAGCTAATCTTGCTTCTCTGGACTTCATTTTGAATTTATAAATCTGTTTCCTGGTTGGAAGATTTAGGGGTTTTTTTCTGTGTTCAGTAAGGTTGTTTAATGTCCCATGGTGATACAGCACAGGAAAGGATTGTCCTGCTGAGAGAGGGCTCAGGTTACTTTTAAATTGTTTTTGCTTTCAGGTGTTTGGAAAAAATGACATGTGGTTCTGGGTTATTTTCTCACTGATCCACATTTTGGGCTCACTGGCTCTCAGCACCCAGATCTACTACATGGGACGCTTCAAGATCGGTGAGTGCTGTGACTGAACCATCTCCTGCTGCGTGTGTGGTGCCTCCTGTCCTCCCCTGCCTGTGCAGCACAGTCCTGTGGCCCCTCTTCTGGGCTACCCTGTCCTCTCATCCATCTGATGCTTTCCTGGCCTCTGAAGTCGTTGTGCTCCTGATTCCCAGTGGGAATGAGCAGGAGCTGTGTGCTCTGAGGAGCTGTAGTTCTCCCTCGTGCTGTGGTACACCCTGTCATGGGATGCGGGGGAGAGGGTCTGCTGGGGAGCCTGGCTCTTGTGCTCTGCTTAAACCTATTTCTTCTTCCTCTTCTGTCCCTGTCTGCCTCAGATGACCCTGACTCAGGTAACCACAGCTTTCCTTTTTCCCTGTTGGACTGATGGTGCTGAGCTTTAGCAGCCAGGGATTGCATGGATGTATGTGGGGAGGCAGGATCGTGTGCCACCTGGGGTCAGCTCTTGGGAAGTGAAACCAGTTTGCCAGCAGTGCTGCCAGTCCTGTTCCTTGGCAGGAGGGGAGTGATCCAGCACAGGAGAGCTCAGATCTTGGTGCAGGAGCCTTTTCAAGCTCTGTGTTGTGGCTAAAGGGGAGCATGTGTATTCATGCATGTTGGTCCATCACCGCTGCCACTGATGGCTCTGCAGTGAAGCTTCTGCAATGATTTTGAGAGCAGGAGTGTCTTGAGTGTGCTCTGCCCCTCTAGGACCCTCTAAAGCCTGTGGGACTTCTTTCTACTGTTTCCATGCTTTGGCAGCTTATTCCATGGAAGGAGCTTTTCCCCTTAATACACACACCTCTCTTCCAGATATGAGGTTGCAAGCCAGCCTCTTTACACGTACAGGCAGGGCCCTGTGACTTCTGGGCAGTGCTAGTGTAGACAGGATTTTAAAATTTACTTTTGTTGTAACCTGTTGTTCTGGCCAACTTCCATCTACATCCTGTGCTGGATGCCCTCCTGCTCAGCACAGAGTGTTTCCAAAGGGCAGGACATGAATCTGCTGACACCTTGGGCTGTGTGTTGTCAGCTGGTGGGTGTCAGCTTCTTCCTCATAGGCATTTTAGAGCTCAGTGTGCTGGCTGTCCTGGCTTTCTACCCTTTCCTTTGACAGACATGGGCATATTTCGACGAGCAGTGATGGTGCTGTACACGGACTGTATCCAGCAGTGCAGTCGGCCAATGTACATGGTAGGTGACTTCTCATCCCAGCACCTCTCTGCAGTTCCTCACTTCCTTAGGCAATGTGCAGAGCAAAGAGTGGGGGGGGCTGTTTGAAAAAGTGATGGTCCTTGCTCCCCTTGTTCTCCTTCCCCCAAAATGGTTGGGTAAATGTAGGTCTCTGCTGGAGTGGTTTACCAACAGCCTCCAGGCCTCCCCTGATCTCAGCCTTGGTGAATAAAACGTCAGAGCAAAGGTGATACAAGTGTGGCAGGATGTGCCTTTGCACTTGCTGTCTGGGAGCATTCATTCAGAGGAGCAGGTAGGAGGCTCTGTGCAGTGCAGCCTCTCTGGGGCAGGCTGCAGCTATTTTGGGTCTGTGGCTTAAGCAAAAGCAATTGCCATTTCTGCAGCACCTCAGGGCAAATAGCAAAAAGTTAAGAAAAGGTGGCTGTTACCTTGTGTCCCACTGATTGCTTTCTCTTTAGCAAAGAGTGCTAATTAGGGCTTGAAGCCACATGGAGTTTTTATCCATAAGCCTTCTTAATTTTTTATTTATTCTCCCATGTCTGAATAAGCAAACTTGGTCCACTCAGGCATGAAGTAAGCCTGGCCAGCCTGAAACAGCTACATCAGGAAAGCAGCTGTAAGCATAAATGCACATGCCCCACAGATATAATCCTTCTGCCTCCTGTTGTACAGTGCTTCTCCAGCTAATGGTGAGATGGCAAGGAAAAAAAGGCTCCCTGAATATGTGCAGGATGCTGTCCAGAGCTTCCCCTGCCACCTCTTTCAAGCACGTCCTTGCTCTCTGCAGTAATTCTTTTTAAAACAGTGGGAGGGAAGGAATCTAGCTAGAAGAACAGTAGAAGCAGTCAAAGGATTCACAGAACCTCCTGAGGCTGATCCCTTAAGTGCTGAGCTTGTCCTTTTTTAGATGTTTAGTCTCCTTACAACACTTTCTTAAAATTTTTGAGGGTCAGAGCAGTTTCCATCTGATAAAAGCTCCCACAGAGCCAGATGCATGTGTGTTTGCAGGAACTGAACTCCAAATCCTCACATAATGCTCTCCTGAATTTCTGAGGCAAAGGCCTTTTTGCATACTCTTTTCACTTTATATGCTCATCAGTGTCTTTTCTCCAGGACAGGATGGTGCTGCTCATTGTTGGGAACCTGGTGAACTGGTCCTTGTAAGTACTGGGGTGTTGGTGCTTGTGGACAGCAGGATTTGGTACTGGGACACAGCTGGCGTGGAGTGATGGGGAGATGCAGCAGTGTCTGTGCAATAATCCTGACATGTTTTGGCAGGCAGGCTGATCTGAGGGTGGTTGGCAGATCCATGGGATGCAGTGCAGCGCTAGAGCTACATGGAGCATCCCCTGAGCATTTCAGCTGGGGGTGTCTCATGGCTCGTGTTTCAGGGAGCTTGTGCAGGTACTGTCCTGCTGTGTGGTGCTTCCCACAGAGCTGGGAGGTCTCTGGCACGGCCAAGGTGCAGGAGACCTGGCAGACACAGTCACAGAGCCTGGCTGAGCAGTAACTGCATGGGAGGGATCAGCTCTCAGATGAGACCTCAAGTCATTGCCCCAGGCTCTTGCTTTTCACTGAAGCTGCTTCTCAGGGACATGCCTTCTACCAGATGTACAGGTCTAGGGCCAGATCCTACTGAGGGAGATGTGTTTGGCCGTGGGGTGGAAGCAGTCCAGGCTCTTGCCTGTCCTCTGGGGTCTCCAGTTGCTTCAGCAGCTGACCATGGCTAAATTTCCTTGGCTGGGAGCAGAGGCAAACAGTGCATTTCCCCCAGGGAATTGGGAAGCTGTGGCACTGGTGCTGTGTCCTGCAGTCCTGGTGGGGAGTAGAGCAGTGTGTGGCTGTCACTTTGGGGATGTACCCAGTCCCCAGTGAAGGAAGCTGCCTGATGTCCCCTCTGTCCTCTCCCTCAGTGCTATCTTTGGGCTGGTGTATCGGCCCAGAGACTTTGCCTCCTACATACTGGGAATCTTCATCTGTAACCTGCTGCTCTATCTGGCCTTCTACATCATCATGAAGGTAATGGGAGGCAGCTGTAGCTGTCCCTGGGGCTCCTGGCTCCAAAGGGGAAGGGATGGGCCTTTTTTCTGGCTGCACTTTGGGTTCCTGTGGTGCTGCAGAGGGGTGTGGAGGGACCTTTGTGGGGCTCTGGCTGGGACAGGGTGTTGGGGAGGATGGTGTGGAGCCATTTCAGGGGTGGCTGGGCTGTGTCTTTGTGGGGTGGGCAACCCTTCCCAGATGCAGGTAGTACAGGTGTGTGAGCCCTGTGCATGGCTCTGTGCCCTGGACAGAACTCAGGGTGTGTCCCTGTCTGCAGCTCCGCAGCTCTGAGAGGCTCCTGCCCATCCCCATGTTCTGCATCGTGGCCACAGCAGTGGTGTGGGCAGCTGCCCTCTACTTCTTCTTCCAGACCCTCAGCAGCTGGGAGGTAAATTTCCCTTTTACTGTTCTTCTGTCCATCTTTTTCTCATCATCTTTCCTTCCTGGTGCTTGTTTTGCACAAAAACAACTCTGGAGAAGAGTCTTGGGCTGCTGATGGGGAGCTGAAAGGGTTCAACTCATGTAGCAGATTTGTGAAAGAAGCATGGGAAGCTGTGCTGAGCCAAAAATGACTGTAGCTGTGTAGAGGCTGTTTATAACCAGGTGATCTGGAGGTGACTGGTCCTTCCTAGGGGACAAGGGAGGAGCTTGGGATCTGGAAGGAAAACTGGGAAATCCTAACCCTTCCATCCTCCAGGGATGGAAGACATCCCTGGAGCAGATGGCCACCTGGAGTCAACCAGCTCAACCTGCCTGGGGTTTGTTAGAGCTCTTGGTGGCCTAGGAGCCATTAAATCCTGACTGGGTGCCTTTTAACAGGATGTCACATCCATCTCCATGGAAATGAGGGGCTTGCTGCAGGGTGGTCTGGTGGAGGCTGTGCAGCTTGTGCTATGCAGGACCTCAGAGGTGGAGACCAGAGGGTTCCCTTTGCATGTGGGTTGTGGTCCTAGATCCACTTGGAAGTCCAAGGATAACATTGTGTTGTTTCTGGACTGCCTGTGCCACATTTCTGACCAGCACAGCAACTTTTTCCAGGATCCTACTTGGGTTAAGAGAGGGTGATCCCTACAGGGTCTGGTGTGGCCAGCAAGGGTCCAGTAGGGGTGGATATCTGGTCCTGACCCTCTGCCTGCCCTCCTAGGAGACTCCAGCAGAGTCCCGGGAAAAGAACCGGCCGTGCATCCTGCTGGGATTCTTTGATGACCACGATGTCTGGCACTTCCTCTCCGCAGCTGCCTTGTTCTTCTCCTTTCTGGTGAGTCCTGCTGAGCCTCCCACTCTGCTGGATGGCCTCTCCCTCTCCTTTCACCTTGCTTCTTTATCCACATGGAGCTGTGCCTGTTCCAGAACTCCACAGAAGGGCCCCAACTCCTCTGCTTGGCTCTACCTCCTGACATCCTTCACAGTGGGATGCTCCTTGTCAGTGGGATCAGGCTTTCTCCTTTGTCTTATTTCTCTGCCAGTGCCTTCTGGCCTCAAATTCCCTCTGGGGCTGTGGGTCACACAGCTGTTGTGGGGAAGCTGAGGGGCTGCTGCTGTGACCAATGACTTATGGATTTGTGAATACCTCCCAAAAAGGCAGGGCCTGAAGATCTGAAAGGAAGACCTCCCTGGCCAGCAAGACCTGACTCTGGCTTTCACTTTCCTCCTCAGGTCCTGCTGACCCTGGACGATGACCTGGATACGGTGCGCAGGGACAAGATCCCAGTGTTCTGAGTCCCCAGGGACAGGGGCACAGAGGTGTCCCAAACCACTCAGCCAAAGGCACTGGGCCACTGGTGTCTGTGCAGAATGAGCCTGCTTCCATGGCCAGCAGCCCAGTGGGAGCAGGGAACTGGATCCCCAGCAGGCATGGAGGGGTGCTGTGGCAGTGAGGTGGGACCAGGAGGGAAGACGATGTCACTCCTTTCCTGCCACATCCTCTGGGGCAGGCTTGATCCAGAGGCAAGGCCCGTGCACAGCCCTCTGGCCTGTGGGTGCAGTGGGTGCTGGGGCCAGTGAGGGGGGAGGAAACAGGAGGGAGGCACGTCAGAGACCTTTGCTTCCCTTCTTCCCTGCTGATGTGCTCCACTTCCTCTCTGGTGAGCAGGCTTGGGAAGTGCCATGCCAACCTTCCTGCACAGGGAGCTGATGTCTGCACCCTGCAGTCTGCTGCCCTCAGAGGTCCTTTCAGCAGCACAGGGGAGCATTTGGTTCCTGTACTGCAGCAGCTGAAGGAGAAAAGGACTCCAAACTGAGGTGGCAGTGGGGGGGACTGTGTTTTCTTTTTTCCTCATTTTTGTTGGAGAGACTCCTTCCGTAGCTGGTGGGGAGCCATGGTACCAAGGCTCCAGCGTCGGTCGGAGGTGGTGAACTCGAGCTGCCTGTGAGGGCTCTGCCAGACTCTGTGCCTCCTGCCTTGCTCCCTTGCAGCCTCTCTGTCACTCCTGTTGAGCAGCCGCTCCTCTGGCAGCTCCTGCTGGCACTTGGCAGTGCTCTGCGCTCTGTCAGGGCACCACAAGTGCTCTCCTGGAGCGACCCTGCCAGAGAGAGCACGGCAAAGCCACAGCCTCGTGTGGCAGCCCTTGGCTCCTGCTGGTGCCTTCCCAAAGGGACAGGGTGGCACAGGGAGGCTTGCCAGCAGCCTCAGACTCTCTCCTCCCATGAGCTTGCCTTGGACAGCCTTGGCAAAGTCGGTTCTCTTATGGGCTGGGAGGATGAAGGAGATTTTGGGGCATTGGTGTTGAGCTCTTTAGCTAAAGATGTGGACCAAATTTTCCTCTCCAACTTGTCCAAATTGGAAATGAGTTTTTTAATGGCTTCTGCATTCTTTCCAGTTTCTTAGTTATTTAAAAAACAAGAAGGTGTTAATTATTTCAGGCCTTGCATCTAAAATGGGACCTGTTTTGCTAATTTGCAATTAAAAAGTGTTCTTTGAGGCCTGCTGTCCTTATTCTCGTCTGCCTGAGCATTTTTACTTTGGTGTATGTGCATGTAGCCTGTGATGCAAAGGTTTCATTCCACTTCTGCTTACTCAAGCAGGTGACTCTGGTGATGTTTTACTCCAAGAGTCTGTATCTCCTTGAAGAGTTTTGCACCAGCTGGTTTTTATTTTTTCCTACGTTGGAGTTTGTCGAGATGGTCAATAAAATGGATGTTCCTGGTTCCCTGCTCTGCAGGTTGATCTAAATTCTTCTTGCTCCTGCTCTCAGCAGCAGCAGAGACAGCAGTCAGGACAGAGGGATGCCCAGTGGTGTCACACAGATGCTGTCACCCTTGGGACTGTCTCAGGGGTTTCTGGAGCATAGGTGTGGATGACCTGCTTGTTCTCTTAACCAAATTGCCTTTGTGGGAATACATAGAGCAAAGAACAGACACTCTTGCTTGTCACTGCAGTCCCTTGGGCAGGGTGAGGGGAGGGCTGGAGGAAGACACAAGAGGGTGCCAGCCTTTATCTTCCCAAGCAGAGCTGTGCTACTCTGGAGTGTGTTGGATAGCTGTGCCAGACTGAAGGAGGACCTCTGTGCCCTCAAATGTGTCCAGTTCTGGGGACACATTTTTATAAAATATACCTTCTCCCTGTGTTTTTATAACCTGTAGTCTTGGACCATGTTCCAAGCTTGTATTTGTTTCTGGACAGGAAACTGGTTATCTTCTCTACATTGAAATGTGAGGAAAAAATAATGTTGAGCAGCAGTTGGAAGGCTCGACGTAGGAGGTAGAACAACATATGGGCTCGCTGTGCTGAGCAGAGATGAGCACAGCATGGAATGGTAAGGTGGTAGCAGGGAGGGAGGGAGGCTGGGGAACAGCGCAGAACAAACAGAAAACCGTGACAGGATTCAATTAAATACAAGGAAAGGCACCTCAAGCCTCAGAGATGGGAGGAAGGGTTGGAATAGTCTTCCTGCTGCTTCTGTGCTTCCAGCTTGCTGCGCCAAGTTTTAAAATTTCCTGTTAGCTTTGCCCTGCCTGCTGGGCTCTGTTGGTGCTTCAGCTCTCCCTCCTGGTGGCTACTGACCCCTCCATGGCTGTGCTGCTGGGGGGTCTGGCTGGGCACTTGGGCACTCTGTGCTCCCAAGCTGTCCTAGGCGCGCTTGGCTCTGCAGCCCTTGCCCCAGAAATGTGGCTTTTCTTGGCTGCTGCTGTCCTTCTTGGGCCCTGCCCTTGGGCAGGAGGAGCAGCTTGCTGGGTAGATGGGAGAGCCTCATTCCCTCATTTGCAGGGGTGATGCTGTTGTTTCCTCACCTTGCTCTGCTCACAGAGGGAGAGAGATGTGTTGGGGTAAAAGCAGAGCAGCACCATGGAATTGTGTTGGGAGGTGAGGAGACCTTTTTGCTGCCCATGGGCTGGTAGTGCAGTTCCTGTTCCCCTGCTGTATCCATGCTTGGGAAAAGCTGCTGTCACAACTCCTGAAAGGAAAATAACCATGCCATGGTTATTTGGGCAGGGACACCCATCCAGCCAGGCCTTTCTAAAGATGGTGCATCCACCACCTCTCTGGACAATCTGTTCTTGTATTTTACCACACTCATTGTAAAAAACTTTTTCCTTACATTTCATATACTCTCTGTTTTCTCAGGAAATGTAGGTAAAATCGTTCAGCCCAGTACAAGTGAAAGGAGAAGGAAAGAGCTTCTGTACAATACTGACATCCCCTCACAGGTTAGGAAAACCACCAGGGTCATGGGAGCTGTTACAGCTCCCCCTCGAGCCTCTGGAGTGGCACTAGAGCAGCCAAGGCAGGGGGGAATGCACTGAGCATGAAAAAGGAAGGCAGCTCCCTCGTGTCCTGTTTCCCCTCCCCTCTGTGACTGAACCATACAATGGCTGTCACTGAAGGAACAAAAGCTCCTCTGTCTTAATATTAAACTTCAACCTTTTTAAAATTAAGACCTTCCCTGAAGGCAACTTCCATGCCTGCAAGAATTTTGAGGTTTACAAGCCAGGTTTTCTGGAGCCCCTGAAAAGAATTGTTTCCTAGGAATTCTGTCAATTTCAGTATTGTGCAATCTCCCAAAAAGCCTTTACTTACCTTGCAGGGTCTCTGTACTGCTCTCATCCAAACTGCATCCTTTGGCTTTAAACTGTGACAGAACAACTGTCTTAGACCACTTCCAAAGCAATGCAAGGGGCCTGTGATGAGAAGCATTTTATAAAATGAAGTTCTGTCTCAACAGTGATCACTGTCCCTGGGGCAGGGACAGCACCTGCCATGTATTTTTTAGATACTACACAATCAGTATTTATTTATTCTGAATTAGGTAGTTTTATATCTCCAGCTAATATGGTGCATTACTCTGGTGTATGCAGAGAATGTACATGAGTGGAAAACTTTGACTGTAAATTCCCAGTCTCAAAGCAAAGCTTTTATTTTTACCTCTACTTAAGAGTGAATGGCATAGCTTTCTGTGGGCAAAGAAAGAACACAATATTCAAAGAGTGGTTTTCTCTTTTTTTAATAAAATACTATCATGTTCATATCTATACAAATAATTATTACAACTATTAAACAAAGTATTACATTTAACAATAGAAATCTCAGAACTCTGAACAAGATCATGGTTTGGGATATTTACACCTGAATGCAACACATTTGTAAAAAGATGTCAAAATAAACAGAGCAAGATCTTATTTACAATTGGAAGATGATGTTCCTGTTCATTCATTATAGATTTCTACTGCAGAGTTCCTATTTTCCATTACAAAATAGTAAGGACTTTCCACTGGGACTGTATCCAAGTCATTTACAGCTGTATAAAACAGAAGCACAGCAGAATACTCTGGACTGAATATAAATAATTTACATTGTGGAGGGCAACAGCATCTTTGATTAATCTCCTGTGGCACAATCCATACTTGCTTCCCTTCTCACAGTGAGCAGGCAGGAACAGGGTCCAACCCCCCACGAGCTCTATTGTTTCACACTTGTGATTGCCAGAACAGCAGCACATATTGCAAACTTGGAAACCTTCTCATAAAGATACTTCTAGTGAGGCAGAAACAAAAGCCTTTAAAAAAATTATCTCAGAAAAACTGGTATCAGCAAATAAAAAAGGGCTTGCTCACAGAGAGTATGAATTTGTATTGTCAGGTCCAAAAACCTCTCCTAGATCTTTCACCAGTTCACAGAGGAACCTTCTCTCAGTGGGAATAAAGCCTTGTGCTCTGAGGTTTCCAATTTCTGGATTGCAGAGGCAGTAGGAAATTGAAAACACCCTCACGCAAACCTGTGTCTGCTACCCATGCTGGGTGATGGCAGTGGGAGAAGGGAACAGCAGGAGGTGGTAACAGGTCAGGTGACAGCAAAGAATGGATCTTCTTACAGAATTGTATCAGAAAACAAAACAAATTGACTGATCTGGCACAAACAGAGCCAATGCTACTCTGTCTTGCCAGGGGAAGTCGGATCATTATTAAAGTGATGAGCATGGAACTTACTAGGGGAACAGCAAGAGATGATAGCTCTTAGCACACTCAGCATCCAGAACAGTGGGAGTCTGACTGAGCCCTTGAGCCAGGACTGCACAAGTACCTCAGAAAAGGTGAAAAGACAACAGGAGACCAGAAATAATTAAATGGCCCCTCTTCTCCAGCCATGGCCCTGCCACATGACTTGTTTCCTGCAGCAGCACTACAGACACCAACCACAGCAGCAGCAGCAACATGGCTTTAAAGTGCAGTAGGAAATCTGTGCAAAGTTCTGGAGGCTCAGGACTAGCACCTGCTTTTACTTATTTTCAGAGAGGTGCTCTTCCACCTGGGCAGCAGCACAGCGACAAGCTGGAAGTCTGAGCTGGAAAATCCATTCCAGCCTCCAGCTCAAATCACTTCAGTTCTCATTTTCTTTAACTGTTCCTAAATGAAGTCCATTCTCTCAAGAAAAAGGCATATAAATATTAACACGTTACTATTTTATTCCCTGCTTTCAAATTAGTCTATCTCTGCTCTTACTTTCCTAGGCTGTTTAAGGGATTAATATGGACATACATGCAATCCAGCCCAATATTATTTACTATTCTTTGTTGAAGTCATTTAGGCTAAGCTGAAACCCACAGCCACACAATGCCTGTCAGCTGTGGCATTCCCACCCCAGAGTGGATGCCCAACCTTTCCCTTCCACTGCTGATTCTTCTAAATTAAGCAGTACTGGGTATTTTTCCTCCTTCAAAGCCAAAACAAACCCTGTGTAAGTAACCTTGAAAAAAGTACTATGGAAGAGAAAATGCCATTCTCAGGCCAACAAATCGCAATTAAACTCACAAAGTCTCTTCCAAGTATATATTGAAAAACAAGGGAACCATTAACTGCTGGGTAGTCCTCAAGAGAAAAAGAAAATTGATGTCATTGATGCTTGCTGAATAAAATGTGTTTGCTTGTCAAATGGTTTTCATTCCATCTGCAGAAGCTCCTTTTTCAAGCTGCCCTCTGCAAGCACAGATCAGGGTAAGGTGAGCCTTATCAACCTGGCAGCTCAGCACAACGGGTTCAGTGGGAGGGGAAAGGAAAACTGAAGAAAAGAAGGACTCATAAGATGTTGCATTTGCTCCTCTTCCTGAGAGCAGAGCCTGAGGCCCTGGGGAAGGACTGAGACACCAACCTGTCAGTGCCACAAACTGACCTACAAAACTGAGTGCAAGAAGCCTAGTGGATGTGGAATGGCAGGTGGGATTTGTTTACAGTGAGAAGGAAAACACCAAACCATTTAATAATTAAAAACTAACAGAAATTTAATATCTAATTCCCTCTATTTTGATGTGAAATATCCAGTCCCCCACTGTCCCTCCTAAAGACAAAAGATCATGAGCATGAGAGAAGTTGAAACCCACAAGCTACTCTCAAACCAGAGGACCAGGCCAGATTCAACATTCAAAGCCCATCTTGGTCAGTCAATTACACCAAAAGGCTACACAACAGATCCAATTTTTCTTTAATTAAAGTTACTTAGAGGCCAGTCAGCAGTGTAAATACCAGAATTTGGATGAATATGTTGATATGAGGCCCTCACAGAGACGTCTGCCTGCCTTTCTTGTCACAGCAGTCTCCTGACCCCACACCGATGCCACGGGACCATTTAGAGTCACTTATGGAATGAAAAGAGACGCACACAGAACTTCAGCAGAAATTCCTATGTTCAGGGAGGGGAATGAAATGATATTTCTCCATCCTGGTCTTACCAGGTTTCAGAAGAAAGCCTGAGGAAGATGACAAAGTGCCCAGTCACAATAAAATACAATCCTCCAGAGAAGACCAAGGGTCACACAGTAAATACTTCTCAGCCACTCACTGCAAAATTGTGCAGTTCCTGCAAAATCCCAACAGTGATTCCCTGCACTGCAGGCATCCTGTGAGCAAGGAGGAGCTGGTTTAGGTCTTTGTAGACAGAAAGTTTACAAAGTTTACTGACAGTTCCTCTTCAGAAAATAATGTGCAGCTTAGAAAAAAACCAAATAAAATCACAGCTGACAAATTCTATCCTGAATACTCAATGCTGCATTAACCTTGAGACAACAGCAGTAAATATGGAAGAATAAGAAAATAGAACAGATATTTCAATTGAAAGGGACCTACAGTGATCATGCAGTCCAGCTGCCTGGAGTGCCTTCATCCACTTCAGGGGCTGAGCATGTTGTCCAAATGCCTCTTATACATGCTTGAGGCCTCAACCACCTTTCCAGCAAACCTGTTCCAGTGTCTGACCACTCTCCTGGTAAAGAAATGCTTCCCAATGTCCAGTCTGAACCTCCCTTAGTGCTCCTTTGAGCCATTCCCATGTGTCCTGTCAGCGGATCCCAGAGAGAAGAGATCAGCACCTCCCTCTGTCAGTCCCTCTGTCTATCCAGATCCCTGTCCAAAGCATCTGCCAACAGCATCTCCAAGTTTGGTATCATCAGCAAACTTGCCAATGGTGTGTTCAGCTCGTGTATCCAGATCAGTGATAAATACCTGGGATAGAACTGCCCCTGGAACTGAGCCCCAGACAACACTGCTGGTGACCAGATGCCAGCCAGACATAGCCCCATTCCCTTTAAGATCTTTGAGCTCTACCCTTCAGCCAGCTCTTCACCCACCACACCATCAACCTGTCAATCCCACAGCTGAACAGCTTGTCCAGATGGATGCTGTGAGGGACAGTATCCATAGCATTACTAAAATGCAGAAAAATCACATCTACTGCCTTCCTTTCACCCACTAGGTGGGTGACCTTATCACAGAGAAGTATAAAATTGGCTAGACAGGACTTTAACTTTGTGAACCCATGTTGCCTGTGCCTGATGGCTGCATTATTCCTTAAAACTCCTTTCAACAGTACCCAGGAAAATATTCACAGTTTTCCCAGGAACCCAGACTCTCACAGTCTGTAGTTCCCTGTGTTCTTCCCTCATGCCCTTTCTGTAGATTGGAATAACACTGGCTACCTTCCTGTCAGCAGGGACCTGTCCAGAATCCCAGATCTTTTGTAGATGATCAAGCAGGGTCCTGCTGTATGTCCTGCTTGCTCTTCAGTACTCTGGGATGAATCCTGTCTGGCCAAGTGGATCTGTGGACATTCAAGCATTACAACAGGTTTAAGTTCATAAGCTCTCTCCAGTTTTAGCAGACATAATAAAGTAGTGCAGTTTTTCCAGCAGAAGAAACCAATACGGTTTTCTGTAAATGTCTGGAATGATGAGCAGGATTAGAATCTTTATATAAAGTCCTAGAATCCAGGGCTTAATTTTTCACTAATTTGTCTTGAAAGCCAAACCCATTGCTGCACACACAATTCCATTTAAAGAGAGCCAGAATGGGCACAATTGCTTCCCTCCTCAAAGACCAGACAAGTGTGTGTGACCACAGAGTGGCTGCTGCTGCAATCCCCATCCCTACCATCCAGAACCCATGGAACAGCCACTGTTACAGAGCTCACCTCACCTCTGAGGCAGACCCTTTGAGACTTCCTGCACCACAGACACTCCTTTGGTCAAGAGTCTCACCAGGGCACATCCAGACCTGCAGCTGGCTGGGCTGGTTTGAGGCTGAGGACTGACTCATTCCTAACCCCTGCACAGGCCAGTGGCTGCCACTTGGTGACTGCACTGGGGCACAGAGAAACTGCCTTGCTGTGAACTGAAACACTCAATTACTTATAAGAAACAGAGAACTGATGCACCACTTAGATTTAGTGTCTTAAAATAAGTTCCAACTGAATTAAATCATGATTCCAGGCAGAAAGGGACCTGGGGGTTGACACCGGACTGAACATGAGCCAGCAGTGAGCCCTGGTGGCCAAGAAGGCCAGTGGCATCCTGGCCTGTGTCAGGAACAGTGTGGCCAGCAGGAGTAGGGAGGTCATCCTTCCCCTGTACTCGGCACTGGTGAGGCCAAGTGCTGTAAAAGGGTCACCTTGAGTGCTGTGTCCAGTTCTGGCCCCTCAGTTTGGGAAGGACATCAAGAGGCTTGAGCACATCCAGAGGAGGGGGCTTGGAACACAAGGCTTGTGAAGAACAACTGAGGGAGCTGGGGGTGTTTAGCCTGGAGAAAAGGAGACTCAGAGGTGAGGTGACCTTATCACTCTCTACAACTTCCTGAAAGGTGGCTGTAGCCAGGTGGGGGTTGGTTCCTTCTCCAGGCAGCAACTGACGGAATAAGAGGACACACTCTCAAGCTGTGCAGGGGAAGTTCAGGTTAGACATGAGAAAAAAATTATTCACTGAAAGATTGATGGAGCAATGGAATTGTCTGCCCAGGGAGGTGGTGGAGTCACCATCCCTGGACATGTTTAAGAAAGACTGGATGTGGCACTCGGTGCCATGGTTTAGTTGATGAGGAGGTGTTAGGTTAGATCAGAGGTTGGGCTTGATGATCTCAAAGGTTTTTTCCAACCTAGTTCATTCTGTGATTCTGTGAGTCCTAACCAGGATCAGAACTGTTTTACTTCACCTTGCAGAAAAACACCAGACCGCAGGTTACAAGAGCAGAGATGTCAGGACAGACTACAGACACAGCCCAATTATTTTTCATGTTAAAGCCTCCCTACTTTCCTGGATCAGTGTAAAAGGGCTTAGCAAAAACAAAGTCTGGGCAGTCAAGCTGTGGAAAACTGTTCTAGGTCCCTCTCTGTGGGTCCTGTTCTCTGACATGGAGGAATATCTTCCTTTCCACTTTTCAAAGAAAAAGAAACAAAACAAAAAATCCCAGGGAGTCTGCTCCTGCCCATGCCCTCACCAGGAGCTTCTGACAGGTCCCGGGAGCAACAAGATGATGCACTGGTGAGCAACACACAAGCAGAGGATGACTGTATGCCATGGAACCTCAAGTTACTATGTTGTTTGAAGAATCAAACCCAGAATGGTACTTCCAAACACATAAAAGACAAGTATTTCTGCCTTGTTAGAAGAAAAAGCACACTGCAGAGACATTACATAAATAAAATTTACTTAATTCTTCCCTTTCCTTTAGAAGAATTAGGACCAAAATTTGTGAAAGTACTGGAGACTCAGCCAGCACACACATTCACTCCGTCTCTCATGCATCTACAAACACATCACCCTTCCTCAAATCCCAATGTCTTCCTGTGTGTTTCACTCTCAACACATCCATGTTCCTCCTTCAGCCACAATCACACAGGTTTAGATAAAAGGTGCATTCAAGTGCAGAGTACTGATATTAACTCAGGCTCAATCCTATCAGCAATATCAAGTAAAAACTGTGCCCCTAGGAATCTCCACTCATTCTGTGGGATGTGACAGGCTCAGTCCTCCTCCCATGTGCTGCCTGCTACAACAAAGGGCTGTCACTCACAGAAAGCAGAAAGCTGGTGTTAGAGCATGGGCCAAAGAACAGTAGAGAGGGAAAAAAAAAGACATTAAGAAGGTGCTAAACAAGGTACAAAACCCACCCTGAGGTAACTTGCAGCAGTCAACAATGAAATGGCAACAAACACGGCTGCTGTCTCTGCTGACTGCACCAGGAGTCTTAAGCTACACTGAAACATTAACTGAGTTCAGCAGTAACTGAAGCCACTGTTGAAACAGATCCAAACAAGATTCTTGGAAACAGAAAGTCATGGGTTAAAGAAATCTAAATTTTCTAAAACAGTACTTTTAATTGCTGACCATGGGAGCACACAGTAATTTTCACCAGGTAAAGTCAGCCTTAAGTTAAATGTAGCTGACAAGCTTGAGACAGACAAAAGCTGCACAACAAATGCCTTTTCCAATTAGCACTGGGTTAACACAGACTTGACTTGTGTTGAAGCTCCTGAAGATATTTTACAAAGGAAAAAGAGAAACCCAAACCACTCCAAGCTCCTCTGCAGTTTCAGGTAAACACGTGAGTAACAAACTGACACCTGTAGCACTTGTTTCTTATCTCCATATGGATGCTCTCACTCCATGTATTACTGAGGGTGGCCCTTACCTTCGGACAACCAGACATCAAACCTGATTGTTGGAAAATCAACAACCAGCATTTGCACAGCTCTCAATGCTGCATCCTTACCATTTCCTAGTAAGTAAGCATTGCTATAGGCACTGGTGCTTTAGAGTCAGTAAGGTGGGTGGAAACACAACGGAATATGGAAAGTACCATAGACATACATTGAGGCAAATAAACAGTGATGCTATGAATGATCTCTCCAGGGGTGACACTAAGATCCTCTTCCTTCTTCTTAAATATATAAACAACAAATCAGACCAGAAGTCAGTCTGCCAGTTTTCATACAGCTGAGCTGCAGTCATGACCTAAAATATGGCTTATATTGTGGGCAGGGCGGTTTGAGGGTTGCTTGGAAGAATCTGAAGCAGATGTGTTTGCAATGGAAAGCAAAGGTGACATCGCTGAGCCATCTGGAGGAAGAGCTGTGGCTATTTCTGGGAACAAAGAAGTTAAGTTAAAATTGGATAAGTGTGATGTGTTGGTCATGTGCATTGGTGGCATATCTGGAAGCAAAGGAAAACTTGGCTGAGCAAAACCAACAGGCCTGGGAGGAGACAAAATGGATCCAAATCGATTGTTTAAACCTCCACTGCTCGGCTTCTCCGTGCTTGGGTTCGGAAACATTTGATTGGGAAAGTAAGGGATAGAAATGTCATTGGAGAGGGTGGGGTGGGCAGGAGAGTAGGGTGGATAGAAGGATGGCAGTGTGTTCTGAGGATCAACTGGGATTAGAGCTGGTGTCCGAGTGGCACTAGGCTGGGTGACCGGTGGGATGAAAGAAGCATTAGCGTTTATTGGTGGATTCATGCCACCTTCAGGAATAAAAGGGAATCCAAAATTCTGGGAAAGCGTATGTTGGTCAGGGGCCGCGTTATCGTTGGACACTTGAGGGCCATCAGACATAAATCGGACAATGCTTCCCCTTTTTTCTATCGTGGACTGTTGGCGCCCAAGGATCATGCTGCCACTGGTGGACAGAGGAAGATGGGGAAGACTCGGGTCAAAGACATTTCCATGTCTCTGATTTCCGGATCGATTCCTTTCGGGCTGGCGTATTTTAGAACCCCCATTGTCTTGCAGAGGATGCCTGGAGCGCTGAGTGACCGAAGAATTTGGCTGACGAACAGAAGGCTGCCCTTGCTCACTGCTGCCATGAGAAACTGCAGGATGAGGGTGAGCTGGCCTCACAACTCCATGCATATTGCTAGACACAGGTGTATTCATGTGGTTCTTAGTTCCATGACTGTCCGTCATCCTCATGGGGTTGGACTTCTGCACAGAAATGTTTGGGCTTGTATTGCGGCCCTGAATGTCTCCTGAGGAAGAAGAACTCGAAAAAGGAATAGTCAATGAACTGTTCCTCGTGTTAATTGCACCAATGGACATGTCACAGCTTTCCCTGCTCTGGCCATCACCATCCCTTCGGATGTGGACGCTCTCCCGTGCTGGGGGACAGTTGTACTCGATTGTGGAGGAGGCACCACACTGCGTGTTCCTTTGATGTTCTGGGATTGATCTTTGGCTTCCACTGACTTGATCTCCAAGGTGAGGGGCGAGCAAACTCTGCATAAAACTTTGGTGGCATGTGTTTTCATTTTCCCTCGATGGCAGGGTATTCCCCGTTGGAATACCCTGCACTGGCTGGTAGGGCAGTCTCTTCTGCCTCTCTATGGATGGCGCAGCATTCTGACCGATTCGGAACGCTTGTGACTGCATGCCCCGGAGGGAGGATACAGAATTGCCAATTTCACTGTTTCTTGAAGCCTGTACATCAAAATTGGCCGTTGGTTGTTGATTGGGTGCAGAGGTCTTAAATGTCTGGCAATCAGAAAGACGCTGCACATCCGAGCCAACTGTGTGGTCGACTGACAGGCGGCCCTGCATATTGTGAATTGCCAACCCTTTACTTCTAGAAACATCAAGATAGCTTCTCATTTCAAGCTGGTCAGAAACTCTAGGGCCTTGAAGAGATATTCCTATTCTCTGCTCAGAATTAGAGGGCGTCTTCCCAATGAGAGCCTCAGCAGAGTAGCTGGAAACTCTGTTTCTTTCCTGCCTGTGAGGGGTGCATGTCATATCTGATGGTCTGGAAACGATACTGGCCTGGGACACCATCTGCTGCTCTAAGCCCCTCGAGGTCATAAGTCTTTGCATCTGATTGTGCCCTGACACGTGTTCCGAAGTGGAACCTTGCTGTCTGCTGCCAACATCCTGTTGCTGTTGATGCATAATATCCTGATTGATATGGCTCTGAGGGTGGTTATGGTGGTTTCTGCTTGTTGCAGGATTTTCACAGTTCTTTTCAGGCTGGGACGCTCCAAAGTGCTGCTGCATCTGCTGCTGCATTTGTTGGTGGTGAGGATGGGGCTGACCACCTTTCTGCCGTGTTTGATCACTTCCGTGGTGTTTCTGCTGTAGAGAAAGCTGTGTGGCTTGTGTTCCCTGGATGAGATTCCGTTTCTTTTGCATCTGCACCTCCTGCTGTATCGTCCGCTGCTGGTGGACGCCGTGGGGCTGAGAGTGGACTGAGTTTTCTCCGTGAGTGACGTGGTGCTGCAGCTGGTACAAGTGGTGCCTCTCTCTTAACTGCCCAGCCTGCTGCTGCTTCAAGTAGGGGTGATTACTGTGAAGGTGAGAGATGCCTTGGGCAGGGACATGTTGGATGGGCTGCAAGTGCTGCCCTGCCTGGCCTGGCTGCTCTGAGAGCGGTGGCTGAGAACCGCACTGAACTTCAGTTTGTCTCAAAGCCGGTGTCACGAAATTGCTGTTGGGTGGGAATAACCTACTGAGGCCATCAGCGTGCCCTTGATTGCTCACTGGTGCCACTGAGTTGGATGAATTAGGAGGAATCTGACTAACCAGCATCTGTGTTTGATCAGCAATACCCTCTGGTGTCCGGTTCATCAGCGCCATCCCCTCCAGCCTTATGGGTGCTGTCTGGCACTGCTTTTGCCTCTTTGCTGTAGAGAGCAGCAGGTCATCCTGAACGGCCCTCTTGGCAGAGTCTTTGCGACCTTCATGGTTTTGCTGCTTTAAGTGGGATTCCTGCAGCTGGGGAGCCTGCATGCTGCTTGCCCTGATAGCATTCAGTTGCTCCTGAGCATATTCACTCATCAGAGCAGGTCCTGGAGACGGATTGATGTATGTGCTAGATGGAAGGGAGAGGCTCACGGTTGCAGGGACGCTTGCAGGCTCTGAAGACTGGGATAAACCCGAGCAACTCACCAGGGGATGGACAATGCGGCTCTGGTGTATCAGATTATTCACACTTAGACTGGTTATGCTGGGTGTCTGGGAAGTGGAAATCTGCAAAGGAGTGTTTGATGTTTCCACACCTCCTACAGAGCAGCTTGGCTTCTCAACCTGCCTGTCAACATTTGGCTGTACTGTTTCATGAGCACTGAATTTGTTCGGTGCCGTTTCCAGTGGCCCTGCGCTGTTTTCTTTCACTGACTGAGGTTTAAAAGGCTGTTGCTCTCTCTCCAAAGGCGCAACCTCAGACTTAGAGATGACATCCCTTGTGTTAACCTGTATTCCCCCTCCGCCTTTCTCAAGGCTTTCCTGGTCAAAAATAGCTCTTGCTGCAAGAGCTACAATGTCGGTCTGTTCTGAAAATGTGCAGCTGTTACAGGTACTGGTAGAGGTGCTGCTGGTGACATCTTCTCTGGTGGTATCTGGCAACATAGATGCAACTGAGAAGCCCCGACTGCTGCCAGAGCTGGTTGACATGGGGGAGTCTGCCTGCCTGCTACTAATAAGGGAAGCACTGACCACTTCCTGATCAGAGATGCAGGAGTGAGGCTGGGAGAGAGCATCACTTTCCGTGTTCATCAGCAAAAGTTCCTGCTTCTCAGGCAAATCAACATTTGATTCTGCTGATTTAGAGGTTTCCATAGGAAAATTAGAATGCTCCGCCTGAACAGTAAATGAAGAGGTTTTTTCCACAGCTGTTCTTTCTTTTGTGAGATCAGACAGCATTTTGGTTAGACCCTGTCCTTCTAACAAGTCCGCATCTTGCATTACCACTGAGGAATCCTGTGCAACATTGCAGGACTCCGAAATCATTCCTGCCTTGGAAGTATGACCTGCTGTGTTGCTCTGTGCTGCTGAAGTCTCATTTGCAACATGAAAGTGTGTCACCTGTGCTTCTTTACCAGAGGATGTTAAGGTGCTGGGGGGTGTGCAGGGTTTGGGGGACTCTGACGGGACAGAGGCAGGTGGTGGGTGGCTCTGAGATCCCTGGGCCTGCTGGCGAGGAGCAGCATCTTTGGCCGGCGGGGGAGCGAGCAGTAGCTGCTCTGACACTACAGACTCCAATGGTGTGGAAGGAGGCACCTCTGCTGAGCTTGGCTCTGGGGCAGAGGGGGTTTTCACTGCCTGTTCAGAGCTTGCAGCCTCTTTGGAAGGAGAGTCAGAGATGCTGACGCTGCTCGCTGCAGCCATGCCGCCCGCCTGTGCTGTGGTTACAGCCTGTGACACTGCTGGGGCATTCTCTGCCAGCCCTTTGCCACTTGAGGGCTTTGCCACCGTTTCCACAGGAGCACAGTCCACCTTCCCTGCATCTTTGCAAGGAGCTGCTGGGCAGGACACTTTATTATTGACTGTTAGGTGTTTCTTTGTGCTTGGCTTTTTGTTTGTCCTTTTTAATTTTGCACTGGATGGCAAGCCAGCAGCTGCTTTTTGTGGGGAAGGGTTAATGGAATTAGACACACTGGTTAATACTGAAACCTCTGCAGGCACTGAAGATGCCACAGAAGTTGGCAATGACACACAGTTGACTGTGGCAATCTGGTTACTGACTGTTGCAGGATTGGTGGGGTGGCTGAGAGACAAGTGCAAGCAGCTCTGCCCAGCCATTTGCGATATGCTTTGATTGAGGTTAGCTAAAGCACCAAATGTGTTGAGGGCAACATTGGTATTTGGATCTTCACTGGTGGTGGGCTGAATAATTTGCATAGGGGCTTGGTTTGAAGCTCCAGATGAAGACATCACAGGCTGCAATGCAAAAAGCTGCCCATTTAATGAGATAGTCTGAGGGTGCTGTTGGTTGGACATTGTCACTGAAAATGTCTGCGTAGAGCTAGAAGATGGCAAAGAAGATGGCCTTGGTAATATATGGACAAGGTGTTTCCCTCCAAAAGTCTGTGGAAGAGAGGCATTTTGCATGGAACCGCTGGAGTTGGCGACTGCACTCGGCCCATTCATGGGAACTCTTACAGAAGCAGAAGGCTGAGCAGAGAGGAGGGGAAGAGGATTCTGATTTGCAGCTTGTATAATTACAATTTGCTGACTAACATTTTGACTGGGAACTTCCGCTCTCACGATGGGTGGGCACGGAGCAGGGTTTGGAGGCTGGAGAATGATGACATTCTGGTTTGCTGGTGCTCCTGTCACAGCTGAGGCGACCGGCTGAGCCATCTGAATCACCTGCATAGCTGAGTTTAACGGAAGGATATTTCCTGCAGCCTGAGCTTTAACCTGTGGCTGGCTGATTAAAGGCTGTATAGGTACAGGTGGGCACGAGGGCAAGGTAACTACAATCTGTTCAGCTGCCTGGCCATCCCCAGGCAGAGAAGCATGCAAACTGATACTTGTAGTCAAAGGCCTGCTCTGGGCAGAAGACACAGTGCCAGCAGCATTGACTGGCTCGTTGAGGAGGGCAGTCATGATCCCAGATGGCGTCTGGCTCAGCGGCTGAACCGTGTTTCCTGCCAGCTGCAAGGTTGTCCACGTGGTCTGTGTGTTCCCAGCTGAAGGCATCCGGGTAAGGCTACTCATGTTTTTCAAGTCTGAAGTGCCAACACCTGAAGAGCCTGAAAAAGACCAGCAGTTCTCCAGGGGACTGCCAGCCAGAGTGCTTATTGCTGTCACAGCCTTAACTCCTTCTGCTGCAGACGTCACCGGTGTGCCAGCACTGCTGACCACGTCCGTACTTTTGGGGACATTTGCAGAAGAGCAGCTCTCTGCAGGTCTCACAGGTGGCACACAAGCTGTGTCTGTGGTTGAAACGGTGCAGCTCTCCTGGAGGTCACTCCGGGAATTGTGTGTACTTGAGCAAGTTGCATTCACCTGCTGACCTTGGGAGGCTTCCACAGAGGCACTGGAAGGAAGGCTGGCTCCCTGCGGGAGCGTTTTCTTTGTTGATTTAGTGTCCTCCTCATCACTTTTACTTTTTGGGGGATTTTGCTCATTCTGTGGTGCATTATTTGAAGAACACTGTAGTTCCTGTTCTGCTGCAGGCCGAGGTGTGCCCTGTGAGCTGGCAGGAGCAGCAGTGGGCACACCTGGCTCGTTCTCCGGGGTGGAGAGCTCAAGAACATTCCCTGATGGAGCTGTCTGGGCAGAAGCCAGTGGAGAAACCGTAGGTTGTGACCATGATTTATTTTCTGTGGGATAAATACCAGCAATTGTCACAGGAGTCACTAGGTTGCAAGTTCTCTGAACCGGCACAACGTTGGCTGTTTGCTTTTGTAAATTATGACCAACATTAAACGTTATTCCCTGCACAGATGCTCCCTGGTTATTTCCATTGGGCTGAGTCCCATTTGAATAAACAATGATGTTCTTTTGAACCTGATCACTGGGAATAACAACTGAGACCTTGGCATTTTTGAGGTTTCCTTTCCAGTGGATTGTAGGGTCATCATATAAGCAAATATCATTTGCTTTCAGTAGCTCGATGTATCTCCCGTTTTCCTTTTGCAGTTCGTCCAACTGTTTCCGGAGTTTTTTTATCTCTTCAGCTACAAAACAGCGAGAGCACTCCATTACATCAGCACCAGAGCAAATAATGAAATAATGTTACCACATGATTTAGAGAGTAAACACTGTGTGGTATTGAAATAATTTGTAGAAATAAATTGAATAAATTGTTAATAATGTATGTTCTTTTCAAATGGTTAGCACAACCTATGCGCTCTTATCCTGCTAAGTCTCCCTACTGAATGGGAAAGTGAATGAATTTCACAGACTATTCCATTACCAATAGCAGGATATATCCAATTACTTAGGAAAAAACATTAGGACTAACCCAGATGAAACTAAATACTAATCAAAATTGTTTAATTCCTGAAGGAAAGACAAGCACATTAATATTTTTCTTTTCCCTGCTCTTTTGCAAACACCAAAACTGTTTTAATTGATAAGCTTACAGCTTTCCAGAAGAATTAAGTTTCATTACATCTAAAAATTACAGACAAAATGAAATACAGAGCACTCATGTAAAGCCACAAAACCTGGCCATGCACCTGGGAGATAGCTCAACCAAACTGGGAAAATCACAATATAGCAGAAATAAAAATCACAAACCACAACATCAGCCCTGAGATTATTTCTGTCACACCTCCATCACTGTACTTTTACACATCTATTCAAGTAAATTTTATGTGATGCATTATATTTTTATAAAATGAGCTGTTACAACTTTTACAGCTTTTCAAATTAAAAAAAAAAGCTTCATGAATGAAGAAAACGTCATCTTTTCAATGAAAAAAAATCTAACTGAAGTTTGTCAGAAATCATTCTGGTCACTACAGTAGAATAAACTGGGGCAGAATTTACCAGATGATGGCACATCACATATAAGCTCTGTAATTGCTTTACATCACAATGCAATTGCTTCATTATCTGATAGCTATGAGCCAGAACACTCACTTGGGCATTCTGTTGGCTTTTTGTTTCAAGATATTCTAAGCAGCTGTATTTTTCCTGTATGTGCATAATTTCTTGGGATTCCCATGTGTGGTTCCAGGCTTTGTTGTTGGTCAGTACAGAGACACAGCAGAAGTGAGGGATAGAAATTCTAGAGTCCCCAGCAGCACCTGTACTTACCCTGCTCATTGTTCCCTCCATTTAACAGAAGTTCATCATTCTGTCTTTTCATTTCTGTTATGTACTTAAAGGCCTGATCCAGGATCATGTTCTTGCTCTGTAAAAGAAAACACACATATAAAATTAGGAGAAAGGTCTAGAATTTGTAAATCCATTAGTGATAAGGCTGCACTTACTCCAAGAGGTTTTTACTTTAAAAATATGCTCTGAATATCCCCGGGTAGAGTTTGTTTTCTTCTGGTTTGGGTAGGGTTTTTTAGAGGTTGTTTTTTGGTTTGGTTGCTTTTGTAAGATGAAACTACAGGTTTTGTGAGTGATGCTGACCCTAAAATGCCTTGAGATTTTACAGAATAACATGTCCAGTGCTGGAGCTGACACTTTCTGATGCCCAGAGGTAGATACTAAGGCCACAGATCCTGAACAGCCAGCATCCTTTCTCACTGATCAGCCTAAAATTCATGTTCACTAATAAACATACATATCACATGAGATTTCCAGGATACTGCCTTGTAAATATTTTATTAGAAAGGCAACAAACATGGAAAAACTATCCAGGGAGACATATGCATAATTTTGAAAGTAGTATACTAGGGAATATGGGAAAAGAAAATGACCCATCCACAATCATCTTTTTAAGAAGCTATGCTTATTCTGTCTGCAAAACCTTTGTTTCCTTCTTAATTTCTTCTACTGTTCAG
>NW_005054320.1:6630314-6649272 GCF_000277835.1 Geospiza fortis
GTCTCTGCTAGGGATTCCTCTATCTTGAAAAAGATGCTTCTGTGCCTCAACCTCAAAGCATTTGTCTTGCTTCATCTTTTGCAAGGAGAGTGTCTTAAATTACCATTATTATAATTTCAGTTTCTGAATTGCTTTCAAGCCATTATATGGAGAATGATAAAAATAAGCAGTCATATGCAACACTTTCAGATAAAATGCTCAAATTTTGTGTAACTACATTCATGTGACCCTGCACTTCCAAGTAGGAATTCTATTACAAGTAGTTTTTTAAATACTAATAACTAGTGATAGTTTTGAGTCTATTAATTCAGACAGTTTTGCCTTCTTGCTAATACAAATAGTAAAATAAGTATTTAGACTTCTACAGACAGAGAAACATTTGGACATTTGACAGAAAACTTGTATGCACCTCTGGATGGACACTCACCTGCTTAAGTGCTGGAGAGCAGGGAATGAGTTCTCCAATTCTGTTTATCCCAGCATTAATCTTTTTCTTTCGATGTCTCTCCACTAAGCAAAAACAATATGTACTGTGTCATCTGGGTGGGCAAGGCAGCACAACAGCAGCACAACTAGGATAATGCAAGGGCTTATAAATTCATTATTTCATTACACATTGGAACCTGGAGTAACTTGAGTGAGGAAAAATGTTCCTATAAAGTAAACCTCAGTTATCAAATTAATACTCACTGGAATCAAAGAGCCATAACTTAAATAGCCTTTAAAAGATGGGGATATTTTGGACCCCTTCATGAAAAAGTAAAGTTCCTACAACTCAAAACTCAGGTTTTGAAACTGCTTTCTAACACAGTTTTATGACACTCTCTTCACAAGGCAGATTAAATTTTAAATTGATTAAATTTATGCATACAGAAAGCAAATGAACAAAGATTATGGAAAGAATCAGTTTCAGATTTGGGAAGCAAACCCATGCCTCTTAAATTCTAATGTCAAATTTAGCACCAAAAGAGAAATAATGTAGATTTTACCAGTCTTCAGGCTAAATTTTAAATTTATATTACAGAGTAGCCAGCCAACACTGAACATAGCTGAAGCTCCAGGTATATGGACTATCAGTTACTCTTTTCTATGTCCAAAGGTTTAACTGTTCCATAAGGTCCAACTGGCTAGGAGTAAAGAAAATACTGAATGGAGAGCAGTTCCAATGAATTACCTATTTTGGAGAAGGTTGGTCAGAAAATGCTTCATTTATAATCATCTAGTGACACCATTTACCTCTTCAATAGGTCTGAATATTGGCAGAAAGGGTCTACACTGTAAGTCTAGGAGTGGTTTTTACAGACAGTATCTCTGTTTTCCATCCACCACAGTCAGCCTCTTTCAAATATAATTAACTCTCATGTAGCTATTTTTTTAATGAAATATTTTCATGTTCTATGCAAACTTCAAACTATTAGATGTCTTTTTTCAAAAAAAAAAAAAAAGGAAAAAGTTCTCTCATGGCTTTGTCAGGACTCAAACCATTGTCTTGTTCATGATGCTGAATGAACCTTTTGGTTTGTGCAGTTGCTCTGCTTTTGGTGGCACATAGAAACAAACTGTGACCTGCAGGTGTTTGTATTTAATTTTGCTCCGTTACAAAAGACTCATTAATTTAATTTAAATAGTCTTATTTCAGTAGCCTGTCACTTCAATTTACCTTTCTCAAACAATTTTTTTTGTATTTCAGGAGAGATTGCTGGCATTGACAGAAACAGGCCCAAATACACTAAACACAGCAAGACAAAGTTTCTTAAGCAAGAAATTTACCATATAAATCAGAACACCTCTGTAAAAATTAAAACACAGGACACTTGGGATTTAATCTTTATATATCTTACTAATACATACACATATCACAGTGTTTGTGAAGTGCTACTCTTTTGTTTTGGTAATATTTGCAACACTCTCCTCAGCTTTTCCATATATTAATGACTAAGAAAGTATAAGCTTGGAAGGAACTGGTCCCCACATACTGCAGAGTTCAGGCCAGGTGATAAAGATTTTGCAAAGCTATCAACAAGTGAAACAGGAACTAGGAATTCCAATGAGGCCAGCCATTTTAGAAGTAAACTTGATAAGACTGCTTCCTGATTCTTCTTAATTCTTAAGAAACTGGCCACACCCTGAGCACACTCAACAAGCACAGCACTGCACAGGCTTTTTCCAGTTGAGTTTGTGAAGATCACATGATACTGCTGTTCAGAAAAAAGAACTGCAATCAATTTCTTTGGATAAACCAGCCCAAAGCCTGCCAGACTCCTCCCCAGTCCATCTTTCTGGTCCTACTTGTAGAAGATGCCATTGGCACTAGAACTGACCGGGTGCTGCCCAAGGGATGTGACTCCTACAACATCCAGCCGACGTTTGCACAGAATTTCTGGGGTGCTGACATCCAAGTGGGTGCCTTAGGAACAGGTTAGAGGAATACTTCCAATCCAGGGAGCCTCTAAAACTCTCAGGTAGGACACCTGTCTCTGTTCTGACAGAGGTGGATACTGGTTGCATGTGAATGCCTATGCAGTTGTTTTCCTTTGGAACTGAACACAGTTGAAATACTTTACTTCTTAATTTACCAGCATTGGAAAGGCAGGTGCTCCTTCATACTTTAACTTTGTACTGTGGAAACCAGCAAACTAGAAACAATCTGCTCAGATATTTTATGCAAGGACACAGAAAGGTGTCTGGTAGGGTGAGGCTTTTTCAGTGTACTAAAATCCTATGGGGGAACCTTCTCCATGTAAAGTATGTTTTACTAATCCAAAGTGTCTGTGCTTATTTCCAGGCCAAACAGCAAAGCATGATGTTCCCACCTGCATTATGTGTCTCCCGGTTTTTCTTTCTGTGAAACATAAAGGGAAAAGACTCATGTGAAACTCAAGGTTAAAGATTTGCATACAAACAAATATTTCTTATATTATTTCTATTACAGCTAAAATTACTAATTATCATAGTAATTATGTGAACTAGAACAGCAGAAGTCACAATCAGATGTTCTCAGACATTGGTATTAAACAGTTTCTAACAAAAATTTGTTCATGTTCAGTCTTAAATCAATTGCAATACAACAAGTCACAGTACAATATTCCACTTGATTATTAGCACATATTTATAGTGGAGAGCTGGGTTTTTATGTTCCTGTTACACTATGCAGTGTTCAAAAAAGCCAAAGATTTTTTAAAAATAGTTTTGTTTCTGAGGAACAAGACACTTAAGTATCTGTCTGAAATGTTGCTTTTACATTCACTGGATCACTGAAACAGGAGAAAACTTTACCATGCAAGTTGATTTTCCAGCCACACTGCCTTCAAACATCATAACTTCTGGTATCAAAGAGGCTTCCTTTGTGAGAGAAACCAAAAATACTGCTCCTCTGCAGCTACTGTTCCTCTGCAGCTGCTGTTCTTTAATGTCTCAAAATTCTGAATACGTTTGATTTCAGTATGTGAGGGTTGTGTTTGGTTTCATACGTTCACCTGGATTACTGGACTGATGACAACATTTATTGTGTAATGCCCCAAATTGCTTTACTGGCAGTCAATAAATTTCAAATATATATATTTCAAATCTTCAAAGTCTACATATATAAAAATAAGATGTACTATACACATCCACTAAGACAAATACTTCCAGGATGTACAGTAAAGAAAATCACATGTTTTTTGGAAAAAGCAAAATTCCAGAAAAAAACAATTTCAAAAAGCTTCTGTCCAGCAGCACATTCTCAGTTTAGATGTCTGCTAGGGTATGCAAAAAGCAGAGTAGCATCTTCTGCTGTCCTTTTTGACTGTTACAGAACAGTCCAGATGTGACAAGGAATCTGAGGTAAGAATGCATGATACATGTGGAAGTGATGTGTGATTACCAAGAGGCACAGTATATCTATCCTTTGTGCTTTGAGTTGATTCTGATTTCTGGTAACTCACTAAAGATAGTGTGCACGTAGAGTAACTTAGACAAGGATTGTGAGACTGTAATGTCACTGCTACAGGTCAGACCCAGAGACATCTGCTAAAAAATAATGCTAAAAGATGATCATTAATACTAAATATGCACAAGAACATACAGCTGTCCTTTGGTTGACATTACCACTACAGAACACAAAATACTCTGTTAGTCAGGTAAGAAAGAGTTGTGAAATTTGTGAAGACAGAAAAACCTTCCGTAGGACAAATCAGCGTTCTCTCTGAGGTTTTCCTGATCACAAATCATATCCTACATGGTTACCTAGTGTAAGATGAATGCTGCATTTAACTGAGGACTGAATGAGGTATTAGATCACCCATGTTAATACAAAGGAATAAAACTCTGGAAAAGTTCTAGTGAATGTTGAGTCACTTTGTTACAAACTTTGGTCAGTGTTGCTGTAGAACCTCAAGGTGTAGTTTGAGTTCCTGCAGAGGTTTGAGATGTAAGATCCAGATTCCACTGGGAGTTGAGAGAGAGATCTAAATGACCCTGTCAAAATTAGTATATTACCCCCTGATATCTACAAGGAGCCTCCACAAAAATAGAGGTTGTGCTCTAACCAAGGCAGCAACACAGTTTTACACACATCAGAATAGTCAGTGAAATAATTAAAGAATCTCTTTTGCCTAAGCGACCCAAGTAGATATATCTTTAACAAATAGTTTGGCATAGACAGGGCAAGAGAGAAACTTTTGGATCAACCCTGATGAACACACAGAACTTGTCCATACCCTTATTGCCAAACTTTTAGCTAGAAACTTTGTAACTGCAATGTGACTGCAGACTACAGACGTAGGAAATAGTCCCTTTCCCACAGGAACTCACCTATGCTGCTTCTTAGTAGGTGTCTCATTCTCTGTCATCTCTGGCATGGTTTCGGAGAAGAGAGCCTGAGGAAAAATCATGGAAGGAATTAACAACTCCTGCACTTTTCTGAGTCCTTAGCCCATGACATTTGCATGACTTTGCCTTGGACCACAGGGACAGGGCCCTGTTACAATGTAGGCACAAGTCCATGCCCTTGACTCAGAGCAGTTGATGTTATGATATTAAAAATTAAGCACGTTACCTATCAAGATGTTTTGCAAAACCTGTCTGTGATGAACTGGTTTCCATTTCCTCCATTACTTTAAAAACTATCACAGTCCCAACCACTTTCAGCAAACAAGAAGGATAGTTAAGAGTATACGACTGCTTTTCAAATGGGAGGAGGAACAGCTGAACTCTCTCTTATCAGCCCTTCCTCAGTGAATATGCATTCAATTCCCAGTTCAAAACAAGGTATGAATGCTAAACAAAAAACAAGCTACAACGAGGACATTTCATTAATTACAAATTTAGAGTGCTCTTAATGTGGCAGATTACAAAACTTACTTGCTATTAAATTACTGTACACCTTAAAACAACCAAAAATGACACCCCTAGGCTCTCAGATATGTAAAATTCACCTTAAATTAAAATTATGTATACCAGCCTAATGAATTGCATCTAACTTGTCCTCATCTTGAACAGGTTGGTAGCCTGTATTTAGACAAACAAAAACCTAAAAATACACAAAAGATGAGATTAAGTTAATGATACTTGAACGGATAAATATCAGAAAAATGAATTTTAGAGAGCAAGTAACGTAAGTATTCTGTAGATGACAACAGGAAAAAATAGATCTGTTTTTTTATGTCCGAGCTCTGTATTTACATTCACAGTTCCTTTCACTCTCTCACCAACCAACTTGTTATTGCAACTCCTCCCAAGGGCCCTCAAATTCCTTGTGGCTTCACCTTTCTCTGGTTCCTCCCAAAAAGCTCACTGACTTCTTTTTACAGGCTTCATATCTTTAGGGTATTTTTGTCTATTTGTTTGAACTGCAAGGAAGTGGAGGTGGTTTTTAATATAACTTTAAACACCAAGCAGTTCTTAATGTAAACTGAGCCTACCACTACTGGCACTGACATCAAAAACAAGCCCCAAAAATAATATCCTTACAAACCAGAAAGCCAGACACCTATGGAGCTCCCAAAGCACTGAAGCATACACTTCACAAAGTGCTCTGTGCACACACCTGTGTGTGTCAAACTAACAGAAATAATCTGTATTGTACCAGAACTGAATTCAGATATTGCTTTCCAGCCTTTATACTCTAGAAGTTAATTGAATGTCGTGCATTCAGTAAGATTGCACTACAGCAAGATTAGAGAAGGAGAAACACTAGGGCTGTTGCTGGTTACCACTCTAATCTTGAAATACTTTTTTCTCTGTTCCAGGGAAGACTTGGGAGATGTTGGCAAACCATAAAATACAGCAAACAGGAAACAACTTATGAATAGATCCAACTCGGGGAACTCAAAGTGCCTGAAGATTTCAGGAACATAATTCAACTCCACCTACCCGAAAGTGTTCACACCATCACAAAACTGCACACAATCCTCTCTGGGATGAGTTACAGCATTCCATTGCCCCACTGGGTGTTACACACAGCCTACCTAAACACAGCCACCACAGACCTCTCCTGCCCAGCAATGGGAATACATCACTTTCTATTTATATCCCTCCATGGACTTTGCTTTCTCCATGCTCACTGACCATCCCCTGCACAAATTATGAAAACACCTGACAGAGTTAACAGTCTTTTATTGTGGGAGAAAGCAGTGGTGCAACTTCAGCACACTCCTATAAATTGTGTTACTTCAAAACAAGATTTCTTCTCCTTTAAATCCAATTAGCTTACTTCACTAGCAAATTTATTTAAGTTTATAGGTAGTAAGAGTAATCCAGCTGTTATGCCAGGTTGTCCAAGTTAGTAAACACTCACAACTCTGCAAGCCAGGAAAGCTAGTTTCCCACCAAGGCATCTCTAACTTATCCCTCCTGGGTACAGCTGGTGATGGTCAGTAGTACTTGCTCACTGATTCTAGCTGCATTCACTGTACCAGGTGATGATGAAGGGGTAAACTGGGAGACCTTAGCAGATGAGTGATTTTGATTATAATAAAAAACCAAAACCTGGTTAGAGCCCAGCCATCTTGGATGCTGTTGGCAACCAGAGAGATGTTCAGGTGTACAGGGAGTGACTGAGGCCAGCACATCTCCTTTCAGCAGCTCCAGTGTGCCAAAGCAGCCCAGCAGAACCTGTATCCATCAAGGCTTCCAGCAGGGACAGGAGAAGCAGAGCAGCTGCCTGGTGACACTACACTCATGTATCCATCACTGAGGCAGCACCTTGTGCAGCAGAGTGGTGAAATAACTATTCAAAGGGCAAAGGGGCAATTTAATTTACTGTGTCCAGTACTGTTTCTGTTTAGTGAGGATGTGAGCACATGGACACAGCTCTGGTAAAGCAAAGCTCTCAAACATACTTAGAAAAAGGAAGATGCTGGATTGTATCATGTGGCAGTCACATACCCTATTTCTTGATTTCTGCACCACCTATAAAGACAGAGCTGATGTGTCTGTTGTTGGGCATTATGAGACCATAGCAAATATACTGGAAGTCAGAGCAAACAGATAAAAGAAGCCTTAGTTTTGGTGGACTTAGCATTTTTGAAAAACTAATATATTAACCAAGCAACGGTATTTTTTTTAGTTGTGCAAATGTATACAGCTTGAGAACCAAACGACTATTTCCGTATTGCAGTGTATTTAACATAGGAAGCATTAATGTGGATTTAGGCGGCCAGCTACCACACCGGGCTACAGCTGAAGCATAGTTATGTGAAGGTAAGGGCATAAAAAAAGCACCCAGCCACAAATACCCTTCCCCAGAACAGACATGGTTGTTCTGTTCCAGCTGCACAGTCTGGAACACATTCACAACCCCATCCTCCCCCTGCCCTAAGTCAGAGCACCCCTTTCTCCCTCCTGACATGAGATCTCCTTACTCCAACATTTTGGCTTCTTCTGTATCCACTCAGCAAAGTTCTTTTTCTTAACAGCAGCCATCCCTATCTTCCAAAGTTATGATATACACAATATTCCAATTGCCTTATTTCTTCATGCTGAGCAGATGCTAAAATGATTCAGCAATTAATTGTATGCAGCATTCTGGAAGATAGACAAGGCCTTAGTAAAAATTTGTGCTGTTATTTATTAATACAGTTTCTAACCATTTTTTGATTCTGAAAAAGAACAGAAAATCTTTATTATATGTCAAAGACCTTACTTCTTTCTTCCTCCTATGCCCTTTTATAAAAATTATGTCAGTAAACTTCCTCCAAGTGATGCTGCTCCCTGCATATTTCAAGCCATTTGCTGCCACACTGAGTGTATAAGCCTCACAAATGTAAACTTAAAGTCTGTATTTTATATGCTTCATTTCCACTGGGATCTGCAGTCCATTTCATATAGAAGACATGGCACAGGAATGTTGGGACTGTTACCCTAATTTCCCTTTACTGTGGAATTACTTCAGGTGAAGTTTTTCCATTTACCACTCAACCAATGCTCTCACTTTCATGGTCCTGACAGCAAAAAGCAAGGCTGTACACATTATCTAATGAACCAATTAGCTTATTATGAGCTCCACTGAAAAGAGGTGGTTAAATTTGCTAAACAACACTTGTATAAAACTCTGGGCTTTCTACTGATAGATTGTACCATGAGAAAAACGGTGAACTGAAGCTGTTTTTTCCCATTCTTATTCTGTAAGGACAGAAACCTTTGCATTTTATTTGATACTCCACAGAACAGCTGAAGCTGGCAATACCAGGGAGGAGGTTTTCTTAAGGGCTGCTGAAAATATGGGCTTTGTGAATTAAAAATAAATTAAAAAGAAATTAAAAATACTGCCTAGGTGGAGATTTCTGAGGGCTGATGAATGTTTACACTGTCTCCATTTCTCCCCCTCAGCTGTTGTATGACCAGAGCTTTGACAGTGCGTTTTCCTTTACTTATTCCACATCAAGTATTGCTTCTTCATCAAGATCCCTTCATGGATTCTCTAAAGCAGAAGACATGTACTTGCCTCATAAGCTCAGAGACAAATGTATTTTAAGTTCACACATGAAATATGCTCACTTAACTCAGCTGAATGTCATCTGCAGAGAAAATGTAGCAAAAATCAAATTCTTAAAATAGATGAAGAAGCAGTAACTCATCATTTTTATTTATTTAGTACCAAGCTTCCTTTAAGCTTTATGTAGTTAACAGCTTTCACAACATCAACCTAAAACATTGATTTTAATTTAAATGCAACATCATCCTCAGAAATTAAAGGATGCTTTGTGTTCTGAAGATTTAAATTTAACGTAATTTAATCTCTTCTATAGTTCTGAAACATAGGGTATAAAACTTGAAAACCAATTTATTTAAACATCTTCTTGTATACCATCCATCTTTCTAAGTAGTATTTAGCAAATTTTATGAAATCTCTTCTTCAAAACATGCACTCAGCAAATACAATAAAAAGTTAATTTAGATTATTTTATTTGGCATTATTTTTTTACTCCTTATTTGGAATTGTTTCCAAACTTAATACTAATTTTTAAAAAGAAAATAATTATTCTAATCTGTTATCTTTGGCTGCACAAAACAATCTTCCTCAAATTAGTAAAGTCATTCCATTCTTCTGCATCAGGCAGAAAGAATCATTTTTATATGCAACTTTACATATTCTGCAAACCTACCAGCAGTCCAAATCTTCCTTCCTCTGAATCTCCTTCAGCAAGCTCATGCTGTGACACTGCTTCAGTCTCACAGTTCTTACTGGTTTTGTATACCTCGTGTAGTTTGTAATGCAATGTAATGTACACCTCTTAATGTAAAGCTAAGGTCAGTTCCAAGGCATAGACAAGAACTACTCAAATGCTTTTTTCCTGACACAGTGTCTTCTTCATCCAAGCAACTGCTGGAGCTCACTTCTCCAGTCTTCCATGCACGTTTTAGAACAAGGCTGGCTTTAATCTTGGACTTAGTCCAAGCTTTTAATGACAAGCAAGGTGCCCTCGAGATCAAGAAGACAAAATTTACTGCCCTTTCTTTATTCCCCCTTGGAATGGATCTATTCTAGTTTTGTATTTACCTAATAAAATGACTGCAGGAAACATAACTCAAAGCTGACCTTTGTGATTGTTACCTGTGTGTATTAACTACTGTGGCCTATCAAAGCAACCTGGTAAGACTATCATACAGGAAAATGAAAAAGGCTATTTTTCCTGACAGGAGGAAAAAAAAATCTATCAGTTTGGTTTCAGAAGAAATCAGGATTTGGATTTCCCTGTTACTGTGTCCCTTAATCCACTCCCTCACAACAGCTGGTCCCACTGACTGATTTAACTACAACCTCTCAAAGAGATGAAGTTTCCAGATGTTTGCAAAAACCTGGGAGTGAGCAGAGGAGGAGGAGGAGGTCAGGTGAGGCACTGGACACAGCTGGGTTTGTGACCAGCTCTGCAGCATGGGTGTGCTGGCCGACCAGCTCAGTGGGCACTGCCACCTTGTGCTGAGGAAGATATTCCTGATGCAAACCAGCTGAGAGCTTCCCAGGCCAACCAAACTGTTCCCAGAGCTTCTGCAAAAGCTAAGAAAAGAAAACCAAAGCCAATAAGCTCAAACTTGTTACATGGGGCAACCTTTTTTTTTAAGGCGCTTGCAAATAACACATAGAAAGAAAACTTCACCACTTTTAGATATTTTTATTCTGCCTCTTTTGTTTGTATTATCTAAACTCAAATACATTAGTATTTTTCCTCCTGCTGACTTAAAGCAATAAAGTTTTAGTAAGACTCTTATATAAGAACATGCAAGAGAACTAGAAAGAAAATGTTTAGGGTTTTTTGTAATAGCATTGGAGGAAGAGAAAGGGTAATTACTCAAGTGATATTCCCTCATATCTACCTTGGTTTTGTTTCATTTGTAATTTTCAAAATATCAGTGGCAATTGCACTGGCCATTTAGTAACAAGCAGTTTTAGGACAGCATAGGTGTAGGGTCATTCTGAGAAATCCTGACCAGATCTGCTTAAGAAAACTTCATAAGAAGAAAAAAAAAAACAAACCAAAAAACAACTTCCTGATCTAATCACCCGAAGAAATGAATCACCTGAAGATCCACCTCTCATATTTATTCTTCTTTGTCTACTGTCTACTACCCTCCAAGTCTTCCTAAGTAAAACATAATTTCTTTTTAAACCTTAGAGGAGGAGCAGAGATAGAGCTCATGTCCTCAGAACCAAGTATCTCACTCACTGTTTATGGTCTGGAAAATATTTAAGGAGAAGTGCACATTTTGCACCCAGATGAGAGCTGCTGCCACTCTCACAATGTGCAGATGATCTTGGCACTGCAAACAAACTGAGGTGCACACAGTGCAAGTAAAGGAAGAGGCCTAAAGGAACCATCTCCTGTGGTCTGGAGCAATTGTTATAGGGAAGCAGGAATTTGGGAGCTAAAGAGCTGTAATTATGGAACCAGTGCACAAGCCACAATCACAAAGACCAGAGCTCTCACCTAAAGCCTTCAGCTACTTTATATCAAAATAAGGGGAACATCACTCTTCTCTCTAGGAAATCAAAAAGGAATGACCAGGGAAATCCTCCTGATCCCATGTATTGTGCTGAAATTCACAAGTTACCACATACCAATTTCACTAAGGAAGTGAGAAAGTGTGAGAAATGTCTCTATGTTGCAAGACAGCGCCCATCTCCCTGGCTTCCAATGATCCATGGTACACCTCAAAACCAAACTATTTTCAAAGAGAAGACAGACATCTAATTATGCTGTGCTTGACAAAGGAGCCACAAGTGTGTTTTGATGGTGAAAGCTAGGTGGATACAACGTGAATTAATTGCAGGCAAGTTCCTACTAACAGAGGTCATCACCTGTGTGTGGGTTAGGGTGAGGTTACCTGGATCAGATGGCAAAGATTACCTGTACCAGGCTGAGGCTGCTCTCCCACTCACTCCTGTGCAAGAGCAGCTGGTGGTGAGCCCCACCTTGAAGCAGCGTGCTGCCTAAAGAACAAGGAAATCTTTTCTTGGAAACAGCGGAAGCATATAAGTCATCATGGTCTCCAAATACTGTGACCAAGATGGTTATTTATAACTCCGGAACCCATCCATATATGAAAATTGTACTTGAAACATTGAAGACTTTTCCAGACTTGACTGGAAAATGTGGAAGCTGTAAGTCATAGAATCACAAAATGGTTTGGGTGGAAGGAACTGTTATAGATGGATAATGAGATGATTGGCTCTCGCAATTAAGGGATAACTACTGTATGAATATTAAGAAAAGCTTTAGTGGTGTATAGTTATGTTATTATAATTTGGATGTCCTCTGCTCTCCCCATAGTTCCCTTTTCCCCCTGTATTGTTACCATCAGACAGCCTGGGTTGTCTAGGACAGGAAAAAAGAAGGGGTGCACATTGCCCCCTGTATGGGGCAGTAGGGAATGGAAAAGCTTGGCACTTACGGGGTGCAGCATGACCTCCAATCAATTTACAAGGAAGTCTCCACCAATAAATGGCAAAGAAGAGCTGACTGACAGACTTTGGGAGGGCTGGGCTGGCTGATGCAACCCCCAGGAGTATAAAAGACTGAGCATCCATCTTGAAGACAAACCAGCCATGTGGTGTGCACGAGATGCAGTTCCCAGCACTGCAGCTTTACCTTATGTAGTCCTTTGTTGTATTTTTGTTAAGGTTTAATAAACCTCTTCAAATTTTCAAAGCGAGCAGTTGTCTCTCACAGAACCTTAAAAATTGTCTCATTCCAACCCCCCTGCTATGGGCAGGGACTGCTCCCACTAGACTAGGTTGCTGAGAACCTCATCCAGACTGGCCTTGAACGCTTCCAGGGATGGGGCATCTGCAGCTTCTCTGGGCAACCGGTTCCTGTGAGAGCCAGTCCAATTCTGCTTTCTCATGTGACCTTGTCTCCAAATGAAATCTCTATCCAAAGAGCAGTACCTCATCACAGAGCCTGACAACCAGTTTAGAATTACAACACAAAAACATTCATTTTGGCTACAATGATTTAGCCAGAGCAGTATTCTTTGCTTCACTGCTTTGGTTTTAAGCTGAGCTCTTTTTGTCCTCACAGAGTCTGTTTATAAAAGCACACATGGTCCCAAGGAGGTATCAAGGCATTTTCTGACATGTGCCGAACTGCCTTGCTGCTCTCTCCTGAGGACCCTGACTAACAAGCAGTGCAAAATATCCTAGAACTGAAATGTTCAGGGCATCCAGAGAGTTTATGTGTCAAATTTTTTAATTCATCTTTTCAGATATAAGTCATTCAGTACAAAGGATTTAGACAGTCAAGTTCTTAAATATTTTATAGGCTTGGTGTTTGAGAAATCTGACACAAACTAAGAACACATCAAGGCTTCATGATATAGGAAGCAATATTCTATGGGCCTGCACTACAGAGTTCCTCTACAATATGCAGAAGAGATCAGTCCTGAGATTCTGCTACAAACACTGCCCTTCCAGAGTTAAGGGATTTCCCTATGAATCTTAGTGGGGCCAAAGGTAAAAATGGCTGAGGTAGAAGGTACCAAAAACCAGAATTTCAGTTTTAATGTATAAGCTTATCAAAGAAGCTCACTATTTACACTTCAATGAGCTTTCAAAAACAAGCACACACACACTCTGCCCCCAAACCCAAAAAAAACAAACAAAAACTCCACAACTTTGCAATATACATTTATAGACAGACTACTCACAAGAGGTTTTAGTGGACAGAAGGCTCATTCTCCTTCACAACCTCAATGCAATTACACCTTTGCTTTTCAGAGGTTTTTTTCTTGGACCCATGAAGTGGGTGTACTGGGCAATTACTTCAGTTCCAGGAATAAGGGGCTCATCTTGCAATCTGGATGTTTGACAGTTTTGAATAATATTGGCAGGGATAAAGCTGCACATTATTTTAATTATATTTAACAGAGAAGTCCAAACTAAAGTTATCTGAGCCCAGATGAGCAGAGAAAGCAAGCGCACTTTCATAACACTTTCAAAGAGGAAATTTAAAATAAAAATTAACGCATGTTAGACACAAGAAAATGTAACTACTAGTTGCAAATCCATAGAAAACCTGAATACAATAATTCCTTTAGGAACTACTTATTTAGCTTAGGAGAATTACTGTACACGAACTATCCAGGGTGAATAAGTAGTTCTGAAAGCACTGGGAAAAGTAAATGAGACTACAGTAGAAATTTAGCACTGACAATGGAAAAGAAACTAAACCCAGATTTCCAAGTTACTACTTTGCACAGGTCTGAAAGGAATGGATAAAGGGGATAGACTGATACCATGATCCTGCAAGTTTTACTTCATTAAAAATCATTCCATAAAATGAAAATGCCTTACTTTTACTCTATCTTCTTCTTCTATAAGTGTATGACATCACCTCCCTGTTGCCACCTAAGACTGACTTGGCAAAAATACCTTAAAATGAAACTGGGAGTGGGAGAACTTCATTGCATTCCTTAGCAAGGGATAGCTCACACAATATTTCCAAGCTAGGAAACACAGGGTCTTCCCATTTCTGCTCAGAATAACACAGAAAAACCACAAAGTAAGATGGACTGTAAATCCTCTTGAGACAATCCACAGGTGGGATTCTCCCTCAGCCTCCTCTTCTCCAGAGTGAACAATCACAGCTGCCTTGGCCTCCCAAGACAAGAGATGCTCTTGTACCTTAATTGTCCTTGTGGCCTCTCAATGGACTCTCTATGGCACATCCATCTCTTTCTTGCACTGGGGAACCTAAAACTCAACACAAGATGCCAGGTGTGGCCTCACCAGCGCCAAGTGTAGAGTAAGGATCACCTCCCTCAGCTCACAGATACTCCTGTATCAAATGGGGCCCATTCACTACCTGTGCTTCAAGGAGACTCTGTTGGGTCAGGTTCAATTTGGTGTCCACCAGGTCCTTTTCTGCCAAGGTGCTTTCCAGCTACATCGCCCCCACCATATATTGGTGGACTGATCTGTCCTTCCCCAATTGCAGGATTTTGCCCTTGTTGAACTGCATGAAATTCCTATCAGCCCATTTCTCCAAGCAATAACGGGAAAATACTTGTGATTATCTTCCCCTACTGCCCCAACTCCTTCAAAATAATGCAGAGAGATGCAGCCTTTCCCCTGGTTCACTGGCATCCCTCACCCAGCAGGCCAGATGAGAACACTACTTCAACTTAAAACTGACTTTGCAAAAGGATCACAGAGACACCCCACACTACCAAATCAGCACACTGAAACAACGAGATTGCTTCTCATGGTGATAGTGCTGACTTAATATTTGTGAAACTATGACCCAAGATGATGCCAAAACTAGTTAAGCTTCTCCAATTACACAAGAAGTCCCAGAATTTCCAGCAGGCGAGAGACTTATGTGGAAGGAGGAGGGATTTAAGCTATAGATGCACAATATTTAAACATTCCTGAATTAAAGCATCTCTGAACATTAGGGATACTCCAATAGTGGAAAAATTATGTTGCTGATTTGGAGCTCCACTTTACTACTGGAGTAAATGAGCAAGAAGAGCTGCAGCATGAAGCTTTGTACAAGAAGTCTGTTCAATTTCTAGCTAACAGCTTCACTGATGCATGAAAGCAAAGCAGAGTCCAACTTCAAAGGTGGAAGGCTGGCATGAATTAAGTGTCCCTGAAGCCAACCACATCACAGAGTACAGCTGCAGACAGACAACCCCAATGGACAGTATTATTTTCACTTGAACTTCAGTTACTTGAAGAATAAACACATCTTTAAGCTCTCCTCGCCCCATAAAACCCTTACACTTCTATTAACTGTGTCAGCAGGCTAATGGACAACGTTTTCTGTAATCTCTTCATGGCATTGCCCACCACACCAGAAGCCGGAAAAACGGATCATAGGTTCTGAGGAACCTGGATTTAGACCTAAAAGCTAACAGTTCCATACTTGGATCATTCCAGCCTCACAAGAGATGGACCACAAAGAACCCATTCAGGTATCAGAATACCAGCATGACTGAGATGTGCTTTCAGATGGAGCTGATTTCAGTTCATGGTTTTCATGCTGGTCAGTTAACCTGACAGGAGTTCAGGGAACTGAGTGAGAAAGACATTGGTTACCAGGAAGCATGAAACATTTCTAGCAGCCTAGGGCTTTCTTCTTATCTGAGCCACAATGGCACCCAGCGTGGCTGATGTAAGAGATTGCTATCGTAGGTCATGGCTGCAAAAGGAACTCATTCACCTTGGAGGACTAAAGCCATGGCTTTTCATACAGGAAACAAACCCAGTTCACACACAATTTGTCAATCGTGTGCACACAGCAGAACCTCCTTTGTGCTTACTCTAAGCATGACAACGGCACTACATTGGTAAGGTAGCAAACCAAAGTACACTTTGGACACATTATATCCACCCATAAAAGCTGGAATTGCATTTCAAACAGCAAGTTAGGTCAGCATAAACTGCACAACATTTCCTAATCAAGGAGTTGAGACCTTTACATGTTTTACTGTAATCTGAAATAAACACTGCTTGCGTTATTAAAATTGAATACATATCACAGTGTAGAGTTCCAGATGAGACAGTTTTCAATTAAATAACACTAGTGAGCCATGTCCCTGATGAAAATGTCAGGGAAGCTGTGCATACAACCCAGGTTTTTAAATGAAAATGGATGTGTAAATGTGTGCATGCATACAACCTAACAGCTTTAATGCTCCTAATCTTTTTGTAACAATACCAGTTATAAATCCCAGGGCTCTGAAGAGGTGTACTTGCCTCCAGCCTGATGGACTGTCCATCCACAATATTGCCAGTCATTTTATAATTCTTCATCTTGGTTGTGTTTGTGATTCCTTTAATCAAATTAAATCCCTCAGGAACATGCTTTCCTATTTTGAAAGGTGTCACTGTCCTTCAAAGTGGCACAGACTTTGCGGTACTTTTCACAAGTTCTTGTGACACAACCAACCATGATTCATTGGGGAACCCTTTGTATCAAATGCTATGCTTCTTATACCTCCTCCCAGCCAGGTGTCACTTGCAAAGTTATTTTTAAGACCTTAAAAAGCACTACTGTACAAAAATTAAACCACAGAATGGCTTTTGTCAAATTCAGCATGCCCCAGCCCTTGACTTCCTCACATATCTATTTTTTCTGTAGCATCCAGCTTCAACTCAAACATTGTATTAATTCAGATCCAAGTGGGACATGATTGGTTACAATGTCACACACTTTGCATCAAAGCACATTGCATATTAAAAGTGTGCTTAAATACTTGGAATGCACCATCCCGAATCTCACTGCAGCCTAATTCATTATGCTTCAATATGTGGAAGCCAGAGGTGTTCTTACAACTTCAGCACATAGGGAGAAACCATCAACAACCAAACAATGCTCAACAAAGCTCCTCTGTAACTCCTCTGCCTAAAAAGAGTCAGGAGCATCCCCCACATTCACCTAAGAAGAGCTGAGGTGAAGAACGGCTGGAGTAGCTCAGCCAGCAGTGCCAGCAGAACACATTCACAAAATCTTTGCCGTCTTGTTCCCAAGATGTCTCTGACATTTCAGAGTACAGCTGAGCTTCAGCTACAAACAGGAGTCCACAATGCACACAGCAGGCGTGGGCCAGGCACGTGTCACAGGGCCACTCCAGTGACAGTCCCTTCAGTGTGTCCCTGGCCAGCTCCTCAGAACACTGCTTCAAACACCAGCAATCAAAGCAGCAAAGCCACTATCAAAAACTTACATCCTAATTATCTCTTTGCAGCTGCCAGACTCCTCCAGGATCCACCAACATTTTTCATCTACTCCGTTAAAATGTATCCATGTATCCACAACCTAAGGGAATAAGTAAGTCTCTAAGGGAATAAGTAATTTCCAAATACTTCAAAATCTGCAATGTTCTTGTACTGTTTCACATACCTGACACGATATTGTGAATACAAGCACCATAAAATCATGCTCACAACACGAGCATTTTTCTAAGCTTATTTCCCATTCAGTGGCAAACATATTTTCAGTTGTCAAATGTACTTCATCCCAAAACGTACCTATGAGTTATTGTTATGGCACTAACTGAAAATCAAAAATTAAAGGTTCTAAATCTTTCTAATAATAAGGAAGTTTCATAGGAAGTCTACTCCTTCCCATTTGTCTGATTAGTGCACACAATTCATGAGCAGTGAACAAGGCTCTGCAGTTGGTTAAAGTGCTACATAACACAGTCACATAAATAAGATGGTCCCAACGACTCGTATATTAAAAGTAAAGCTCAAATCATGCCTCTTAAATAAGCTGCTACATCACCTGGCTGCTTAACTGTGCCATCATTATCTCTGCTAGAAGTGCTTAATAATTGCATGTCTAGATGTAGCCTAATAGAAGTTCGAGCTTTTATGTGAAAAGAAATCCAAGCTGTTATGTGAAAAGCAAAAACACAGTTTTGTGATTTTTGTACTTATGGGCAGAAACTCAACACATCACTACTCCCCTTTTCTTTGCCTTACTTCCAATTTTTCTCTACAGACTCCCCTGGACAATGGGCATCATGTGCCACAGCTGTATCCAACTATAGTTGTGTCAATGGACTCAGCTCATTTGTGCTGTCACACGGAGCTGCATTTGAGCTGTCCTGCCCTCAGTGCCAGCAGTACCCGCGAGTTACAAACACTTCGGTGCCTGTCAATGTTGATTCCCGTGAAACTGAAGCTTTCCAACTCTTTAAAGCCTCTGCTGCTGGCAAATTTTACCGAAATCGGCCAGAGAGCTGAAATTAGCAGACAGAGAAGGAATGAACAGACACATCCATCAGACTTACTTCCTTCGGAGAGCAAGCTTACTACACGAGAAACGTTAGCCACGAGTGACCGAATTCTAAGCAAAAAAAAGCTGTCCCGGGAGGCACACCATCCCCTGAACCCGTGGGGATCCCCATCCCGTGGGGGTGGCACTCGACACGAGCACACCGCCGCCAAGCACGGAGAGGGAAGGTGCCGGGCTGCGGGAAGGGGCCGGGCTGCGGGAAGGTGCCCGCCTGAGGGAAGGTGCCCGCC
>NW_005054320.1:6650210-6669211 GCF_000277835.1 Geospiza fortis
CGGGACGGGTCGGGAAAGGTTGCGGCGTTGGGTCGGTTCTGAGTGGCACCACCGGCATTGGAAAAAGGACCGCGTGTGAGAAAGCGCCGGGCGTTATTTTGTGTGTGTTGCTGTCAGATGAAAAAATCTCGTCCTGCCAGGGCGAGTGACCCGAGCGCTGCCCTTCGCCGAGCTCAGCCGCGGGGTGTGAGAGCCCTGAGCAGTGCGGAGCAGCGTTTGTGCGCCGAGCTGCTGCCCCGCGCCCTCGGCAGTCGGCGTTCCGGGACGGAGCGGCGAGCAGAGATAAGGCTGGATAAAGGTTTGCTACATGGAGCTGTCCATGAGGAGCCAGCCACGTCCTTTGATTGTTCTGTGCCATGAGTGATGCTTTAATGGACATTTTTCCTTAACTTTCTCACACGCTCTGCTCATGCTTAGTTCTGGGAAAGAAGGCGCTCCGTCCATCTTTCTCATGAGTTAAATCAGTTTAGGAAAAGTGTTGATTTATCCACGAAATGAGGGATGGTGGATCATTAACAACTCCCCGCTACTTTTTGCTTCTTGCTAATGCCTACTTCAGTTATCATCCATGATAAGGCGCCTTCCCAGTTCCAGCTCAACTGCTTCCCTGAGAAAGCATCTTGTATTCATATGCCTCCTTACAACATAATAGAGCAGGGACAAGTTTCTGAAGCGGTGTCCAAGAACTCCGCTGCTGCTGAAATGAGTCATAGCAGCAATCAGATGTTAAATAACCCAAAGCATTTTATTTTGAATAGCTGCCACTTGCAAAATAACCTCGCAGCTGACATTAAGTGAAAAGCCCATTTGCGAGCTGTGAAGAAAACTGAGGCCCAAGCTGTTTTTGCAGAGGAATTCTAACATTACTATAAATACCAGCTTGAAAGTGTAAAGTAGGAATGTAAATGCACTTTTTTGCTTTTCATCATCTTTGGTTCTGATATGACACAACCAAACTGGAAGACAAGTGAAATCTGAAATGCCACTTCTCCATCAATTTATTCCAATATAAACTGAGGGGGGGGAGATTTCTCTTCTAAAGGGTAGTGTGCTGTTTTTGGTGAAGATTTTCACTAAATAGGCACCCCCATCCAAAGCAGCAAAACCAAGTCTACCTTCTGACACTCTTGTTGTGATCTACAGTGTTTGAGTTCATAAGTGGTCAATACTAGTACAGGGTTAAATATATGAAATACTGTGATGAAAATCCAGCAGCAAGCAAAAATCCACAGGAAAATATCACATACCACAGGACCCTACCTGTTTCTCTTGGAGAATATAAATTTACAATTATATGGCAAGATGGTTTAAAAAAATGAAGAGCTTTTGTACAAATATTTGCAAGGAAAGCTTTACATTGGATAGATAATTTGCTATTCTTTTGACAAGTCAAGTTTTATTTCAGATAATCAGGAACTTGAGTGCAATTTTTTTCATTTTTTTTTTAATAATTTAAATTCTTGGCTGTAGTGCAGGTTTGGGTTCAATAATTCAGTGAGCAGTACTGGCCTAAGTCTGTAGGATATGACCCAGCAGCTGACAGGCAATCAGAACACAGGTCAGTGCATCTTTCCCAGTGCAGGAGTTTCTTGGACTATGGGTCATGTACATTCAAGGGAGTGAAAGAAAGCTGGCAACTCAGCAGTTTAGAGAGCTTCAGCTGGTGGTGCCACAATGCCTTTGGGCAGAATGGCAGCAGAGCTGAATGCTTTTACAGTGTTAAAGCACTGAGGAGGAGGGAAGAAGGCAGAATGAAAAGAGAGGGATAGAGTAACCATTCCATTATCTGTTTGAATTGTTGCCTCTTTAGGGGCAAGAGAAAAGAACATAAGGCAGGACATTTGTCCCTTACAAAGCATCTGGATTAGATGGGCTGAAAAGATTTAGAGAACCCCTATGGAAAGGAAAGTAATACTGCCAGAAACAGATGACAATGCTCATCTGACAAGATTGGTTCAGTAGATTCTCAAAAGGACTTCACATAAGAGCTTTTGGACAGGGATTTTTTAAAGTAATCTAAGATACTGCAGGATCAGAGAATAATGTTCTCACAGGGACAGAGAACTGATGAAAAGACAGAACAATCCCAGTGTTCCACACAAAGTGAATGACTGACCACTCACTCACTCCACCCTGGTGTGGTAACTGTTCTTGAAGTAGTTGTACCAGTAACAAATTAGAGACAACAGCACATCTGAGTGATTACAGAGACACCATAAATACCCAAGTTTTGAATGCAGTGAGGGGAATGGGAGTGCCTGTAGAACCAGCACAGCTTTGGAAAGCACAACATAAAAGAGCAGGAGTACCTGCTAGTTTCCCTGTAAAGGACAACTCAGTTGTCTAGTGTTGTACAGGTTGTTCTAAGACGAAACTGGAATGAGGAAGGAGAAGGAAAGAAACACAAACCAAAAAAAGCCGAATGGTTTGGAGAACAGCTGCAGCAGTTTAAGTACAGCAGAGATTTTCCAGCCTCTGCAGCTGCTGGTGAGGCTGGAGTGATGAAGGTTGCACTTCTGGTAGCAGTTCACTTCCAGCTGTGCCTTCCAGGCCCTCCAGCAGAGGTCGGGGAAGACAGCTGGAAGCAGCCACTCAAAACTAGACAAGTTTCAGAGCCTGAGCTTTGCTTTGCACCATTATTCTAATGAATGCAGCAACTCCATCTGTTAATAAAGCAGTTTCCAGAGGAACTTAAATAAGTGAGTAGAACACACTATAGAATATTTAGGGAAACTCTTATTTTCCTCCAGAACCTGGGCCAGAGTGCAACTTCATCACTTCATAAATGGCACTTTCAAAGCAGAAGTGGAGCACACTGAAATTACAGACAAAAAATGGCTTTAACAGAAGAGACGGGAATTGTTAAGAAGAGAGATGAGTTTTACTTAAATACCTTTCTGAGAAAAGTCAGTGCTGGATGTTAAGACCAGTCACTTTTACAAATATGGACCATAGTTTTTCAAAGGCTGTGGTCAAGATTTGCAACGACTAGCAGCTAATTTGAATACTTTAAACTTTTTAACCTATAAAGTCCAAACCAGAGTTCTTGACACCTGGTCTGTTTGTTTCCAAACTGCTCACTAATCAGTCAAAAATATTCCAGAACAGTTCTTCCTCTCCTCCCTCCTACCCCACAAGACAGGACTTCTGAGGAAAGGTTCATAACTTCAGATAAAACAAACAAACAGACCTCACTCTGCACAGTTGTCAGACACCCTTGGCATTCATCCCAGCAGCCCAACACACAGTTCATGTTAGAAATCTTCTGAGTTACACAGTTTATGAAACATCTGAGGAATAGTCTATATCTGATTTCCAAAGGAAACAGCTGGACAGCAAAAAAATGCAGACGACAAGTTGTAAATGACATAACTCAAATAGTGCACGTTTATTCTGAACGGTATTTCTAAAGAGTTTGAGAAAAACAAAAACATGCTCCTGATGTACAACGAGGGCAATGATATAGATTAAAAATGGACCATCTTATTGTAAAGAATTTGCTCCCCCTGCAACTTAACTTGTAACATTGAGAATGCATCTGTAAACTGCATACAGCATACCTTTCACTAAATCTTAACTCAAGAGACCAGGGGTGGTCTTAGCCAAATTAATCAGGAAGCAGTTGCAGATTCAAAAGAAACATCCAAGTCAGCAAACACTTTACAAAACACAGACATTGTGCATAGCAGCTGACCCTGGATTACAACATGGGGGAGAATAAAACAATTCGGAGGATCAAATTTTTACTAGACACAGGGCACCATCAAGATTTAACTAAATAGCATGTAAGTTTGTTTCAATTGTAACAGTATGTCATATTTAGTTGGCAGGTTTAAGCATTAGCTGCATCATGTAAACTCAGCCAGTTTCTGTATACACTAAATACATTCTTCCCCCTTACCCCTCCCAAAAATGAGGGATCTCTCTTCTGGATGATTCTTTTTCTCCTGTACCATGGTTTCCTCAAGTAGGAGTCTTTTTGTAGGTAATATCTTCATACTTCAACCGATGTGTGACAAAGCCAGTTGCAGAGATTCAGGAATAACTTGTATATACACAATTTACACTCTAAAGCTGTTAGTCGCATACTTTTTCTTGCTAGATCTTCATCCAGAGCAGGAGGTGCTGGTGGCTTTTTTTCCCCCACTGAAACTCCCAACTTAGCAGAAATTTAGTTGTTCACAAGCTGACAAGCTGTTATTTCAAGCTAGAAGGATGTCCTCCTGCAGCAACAACCAAAGTAACTGAAGTTCTCTGCAGTAAGCCCATACTTCACACAATTTCAGTGTCTCTAGGTAACAGCACTAAGATACAGCACTCCTCCCTCACTCAACACAACTGGCAGACTAATAAAATACAACTGTTTGTCACCCAGAACTACTGACCTTCACTTGCCCTTATCCATGTACAGGGAACACAGTTTTCTTAAGATTCAGATTAAACCTTGTATTCAAGATTCAACAACTGTTTTCCAGGATTAATAGCCTGGGAAAAAGAACGTCTTAGATTTATTTTCTCTTCCACCTCCTACAAAACATTTTGTTAGAAGTTACAATGAGGCAGGTCTGCTGTGGAATAGGAGCTTTAAGAATTGTTCTTATGGATACATTCATAGAATGATGGCAGCCCAAAGCAAAAAGAGACAGAAACAAAGGTTAATCCAAGTAAGTTCAGACATCAGACTTGTACTTTTAAACCTGAAGAATAACTGTCTGTGAAACACACTGATTTGTGGAAGCCTACGACAACAGCAAATCCTAAGAGTTCATATCCCCACACCCATCTACCCAACCCAAACACTTACCACTTAGTTCTAGAAGAATGAAGAGCACTTTGCTTGGCACCAGAGGCAGCTATGGTCTGAGTTACAGCTGTGCTGCACCAACACCCTCAAATACAATACTATCTCTCTCTCCCTCCACATACTTCTCTTGGTTTGGTCTACAGATGGCCAGGGAAACTATGTTGGCATATGACAAGCCAACTGTGCTTCGATACATCCCCTTCTAGAAAGATGCCAGGCTGCCAACATAACCACCGCGAGCAGGTCCTAGCTGTACTGAAAATAAGCTTTTGTCAAACTAGGCTGCCTCTGGCCACGGTAACCGTTTGCATCTTTCTAGCCAGAGTCTGCCACCACGTGTTGCAAACGCAGGTGCTCGGGCCATGCAGACGGGTTGGTGTTGGCCACCTGCCCATCTCCAAGACTCCATTAGTGCAAACTCAGCAAATTAAGCAGCCGTTTTCCAGCACAGGTCTGTCAAGATGCACTCCAACAAATGCTACGCACCTCTGTCAAAGAAGAGTAACTGTGTAGCAGCTGGTATAGTCATCCCTGGGGTATCAAAGACCACCTAACGTGCAGCGAAGGGTGCCATCCCTTGCCTCACCACAATTCCCGTTTTGGAATCCTTGGTTTCCAAGTCACCCTCTAATGACTGGACAGCACCTACTAACCAGATGTATGCTGCAATGCACACTACAGGTTGGAGGCTTTCAGAGCGGAAGAATTCAAGATGCAGATCTAAACTTTTAAAAAACAAACAGGAAAAGAATACAGTTCAGCATCTACATGGGGGATGGGGCAGGTTGGTGTTGTCTCAGCTCAGTGCACTTTCCCAGATGCTTGGAGAAGAGTCCAAGCTCAAGTTGGTATTTATATTGGCATACATAAAATTGCTGGCAACAGTGCCTAGAAAGGAGCACTGGTATTCACGCAAACAAAGCATGAAAGGATGCAAAGCAGAGCTTAGTACAGTTTACTGTAGCCTCAAAGTTACAGTACTAGGAAGAAGCCAGCCAGCCTATTTTCCAAACCCATAAAATGCTCTAATATATGCTGCTTTCTCCGGTGCTCCACCAACACCCTCTCACCAGAGGAGAACTGCATTATTACTACTCAACGGGGAAGGGGAAAATAATCTTCAAAGGAGCAAAACCACGCAGTTCTTCACCACCTCCTCCCAAAGGAGCTCATAAACACAGCAAGTCAAGCCAATCCCAAGCAAATCCAGGAGACCCTGCAAAGCTATGTGATTAGGGTCAGATTCATGTCTGCCTTCTTAGCCTTGCTGCCTGGTTTCCTCAACCCTTACATCTGTCACCACAGATTCAGTAGCTGTAAAAGTTATCTGGAGACAGGTGCTTGCCTTATGTCATCAAAGCTGGTAAGGTGGTCACAGTCACTTTTTCCATCCCAACAACACAGATAAACTAACTCTCAATGAGCCCTGCAGAATTTCACCCATTTTAAAAGCAAGGGTGTTGCCTCAGGATTCATATTTTTACAAGGTTATTCTTGCCAACGCCAGATCTAGCTCTTGCTCTGGCAAAAGTCTGCTGGGAGTTGGGTAAATGAAAACAAGAAAAAACAAAGACCACTCTAAATCCTCCTCTCAGTCAGTTAAGAAGTGTAGCACCAGCTTGGGTGAGGAGTATTTAAAAAAAGCATCCAAAAAGATCAGCCCAGACAGAGTGAAAAGGTATGGTAAAGTAGCCCACCCTTCTCAGCAAAAGATGGAAGAAAAAGCCATACTCAAAAATATTGGGAAGAACTAAATATACCTTTTTGAGGTGGGGAATTAAAAGGAACAGCGGGAAGTACTGAAGTAACATTCAAAGGTTGGGGGAGAGTAAAGTACCCTGTAGGTTATAAAAAACACAATAATGTAGGAGTCAAAGGACAAGATATTGCTTTGCCTTTTCCCCCCCACTGGGTTTACATTCTGCTTACTGAAAGAATAATTCTGAAGGAAACTTGTCATCAGGATAACCTGCTCAAGCCCTCCACACCTCAAACTTAAAAGAGATCTGCACACCTTTTCCCACCCCAACAAAAACCAAAAAATCAGCCCCCCTGCCCTCAAAAAACCAAAAAACACCAGAAAGGAGAGCTCAAAAAAAAAAAATCCAAAACCAACCAAAACCCAACCCCAAACATGATTGGACAATCCTTGGAAGAAGCATTACATTTTGTTGGAGAGAGGTCAAGAAAAAAAAAATTAAGATGAAGGGCTGGAGTTAAAAAAAAAAAAAACTATAACAAAACAAAAAACCAAAGAGAAAAAAGAAATAAAAAGTATTAGAACCAGCAACTTTCCTTATTTGGCGACAAGCAAGTGCAAGAAAGTGTCCGCTGGGGTTTTGTTCAGTTGTCGTTCTTTTGCACATCTGCATTCTGGCCAAGACAAGGGGCTTTGAGGTTTTTCTGCAGCACGTGCGCATCTGCGGGCTCTATCCTCTTGTAGTAGTTCTTCTTCGTCTCAATGATCTCAAAGCCAAACTTTCTGTAGAAGTCAATTGCAGACTCATTGCTGATCTGGACATGCCTGGGACAGAACATAGAGAGATGGGGGTCAGTAATCTGCCCCCATACTCAGAATGGTCAAAGACAAGAAATGCAGCTAGATAGACAAAGACAGGAACAGCAGTGTAAATCCAAGACTGGAAATGTTGGTCTTCCCAATTCAATTCTGGGCTAACACTCAGGTCCTGGATGGCCCATGGCTGTCAACAATAGTAAATGTTTCCCCTTGATAAAACTCTTTCAAGCAACACAAAATAGCAGAGAGACTCTGAAGCGTTACTACCTCAGTAATTTCAATCTTTCTTCATCTGATTAAAGCAATATGGCAGATATTCAGTGGAAATATGTAACAGAGTTTCACTGTAAAGCCAACTTTAACCTCCTGTAGTAACACTTTGCAGATGACCAGAGGAGTTATCTCAGGGATGATCCCAACACACTGTAACATACAACTGGCAATGGTGCTTGATACGATTTTAACACCTTGCTCTACCTTAACCACTCCTCTCTCCTCACAAAAAGCTGTAATACAAAGAAGTCCTATGGATTTACAAAGTCCTTTTCCCTTGTATTTACTTCCCTTAGAGTTTTACAGATTTTGCTAGTGTGTTTCAAGGCCTCCAAAACAAACAGCCATCAGCTCTTTATCCTAAGTGACTAGGACATTTATTTGCACAAGTTTTGTAAAAAAAAAAAGAGAAAAAAGAAATAAAAATGTTTATATCAATAAAAGGCATTCATTAAACACTTCAAAAATTCAGTGGACACTGCAGAACTTCATGAATCACTTTGTCATGACAACACACTGCATAACCATAGAACCAAAGTAACTGTGGAAGCAACAGCAGAACAAAAGATCTTAGTGTTAAGCCAAATAAGCACCAAAAAGCTAAAAGGGAACTTTATTGTAATGACAAATTTAGGCAGTGATATCAAATTTGGTGCTAAACTGCATAATATGTTCAAATAGAAAATGCACAAGCAATAGACATAGTAATAAAATCAATGGGTCACTAAAAGAACTTTAGCCCAGTTTTGGGCGCTATTTATTGTCATGTCAGAATCCTTGGTCTAGGAGCTATAAAGAAGGATTATGAAAGATTTGGGGTTTTTTTGTATTAGAACCAGCAAACAGTTCCTTCACTGTGCACACAGTAAGATGCAAAAGTAAAAAGGACAGCCCCTGTTCCAGTATGCAGGCATCTCAGAGAGTTTTATGACTTCTCCTGAGCGAGGAGAGCAGGAAGGAACACAAGCCAAAGGCAACTTTACTCAGACACCTCTTTCAAACACATTCCTCTTACAGAGATGGCACAAAGCAACAAAAGCAGAGGACATGGAAGAGTCCGCACCTCCATGGTAAGAAGTGGACTGACTTTGAGGAGAAAGTCACTCCATTTACAGTGATATCAGTGTATGAAACACTCCTCACAGAGCATCTTCCACAGGCCTGGCAAGTCTTCAGGGTGCAGTTCTGCAGCAGTGCAAGTCCATCCGAGCTGTACCTGCTGTGGGGCTATCCCCAGCAGTGCGTCGAGCTTGCACTGGTGTGATGGCAAGGCAGTGATGGACAAGGAGGAGTTGGCTCAGAGAAGAGATCAGGCCAAAAACTGCCATCAAACCAAACTCACTTGGTAACCACACAGACACCAATGCACAGCAAAAAGCAGAAGTGTGAAACCAGCAGCAAAGGCAAAGCATAGTTTTGGTACGTATGGATTTCAGATTCTCTTTCCAGGGGGACTACTGGTACTGCCCTCTACCCCAGTGCTTGTTCTCTTGCCTGCATCATGCCAAGTGCTTACACAGACATGCAGTTGATTTTAAAAATAACCAAAACAAAGCACAAGAAAACCACCCCCAAAACCCCAAACCACACTAGAACAAAAGAACAACACCCAGAAACAAAACTGAAAACAGCTTCCCCGGCTGGGTCAGGGCACTGATCTAGTTTATTGTGTTGCTGCACAAAGAGCTGACCTGGCAGTGTGCAAGAATGGGAATAGCAGTTGGGCCTTATTCCTGAATGCAGTAAACTTTCAGTGCTTGCAAACATCTCTAATATTCCAGAGTGCTGCACCACAGAGTGCTGTCATAAAAGACAGAAAGCAAATGAATCAAAACTGTATTCAAGACTTGCAGTATTTTCCATTCTGAAGATGACCTTGTATGATAAAAATGAAATCCTTTAAAAAAATTTTTTTTTGGTCTTACAGTGTAATTTCGCTCTAGAACATAATTTTGTGACTAAGCTACTTTCAAATTCAGCAAATTTGCAGCACCCTTTCTAAATCAAGCAGCTTTTGGTTTTCTCAGCATTACACAACAAACCCAGAATATGACCCCTGGCTTTCCTGCTATGTTCCATGACCCCACAAAAATATACACTAAACTCACACTTGGATCTCCATCCCTTTGCTCCCATATCTACCTTTGTCATCTCTCAAAAAATGCACAAGTGTAACTCATTTACTTACAGATAGATGTTGTCAAAAGTGCCATCTTTTTCACAGATGTTTAAGACATGATTCAACATTTTAGTTCCTGCCAAAAGATAAAGAGATACTTAAGAAAACTAGAAGGGGACAATTTAGTCTGTACTTAGCTAGATGCTTCCTCAAGGAGACGCATGTTAACTGTAGGTAGACTAAAATGATAAAGTGTGAAAACTAGGAAAGGCAAATAAAACATGATGTGTAAGTATTTCATCCTGTCTCTGACTGCTCATAAACCTTAATTAATTGTTTCTTTGAAGAAGAAATAAAAAATCACAACAGACCAGAAGCATTTGTATAAATGAGCTTATTTTAATACCAATCTCAAGGTCTCAAACTCAGCTCAAAATACAGCCAAAATATTGTATAAAGCTGTGAGGGCACTGGTAAGCTTTTCTACTAAAGACCTAGTAAAATAATTTTAAATCAAGCTATCTTTTCATTCCAGTTTGTCAAGGCAAACAGGTTACTATAGGTCTTGATTAATCTGTCCTATGGGTTTGCAATGTGGAGCAAAGAACTAAATGCAATATAGACAAAAAGTAGGTGCTACCCCTGAGCAGCAATAGTCAGTAGTGATAAAGACAAAATAAATATAAAGCCCCTACATTTAGAAGAGTGAATTTAGAAGAGAGAAGCCAATGAAGGACTGCTGCGTTCTACTTATATATGACTTGCATACTGGCTACATATCTCTGACAAATTATTTAATCTCTCTCTGCAACAATTTTCACATCCATAGAAGCAGAGTATTTACATCATAGTATGATAATATGATTAAGATTAAAGTAATCTGAAATCCTGAATTATAAATTTCTACAAAAGTTCATTTCTGAAAGGCAGGGAAGAATGAACACATGCAAAATCATACTCTTTCCACCAAGTCCCTTCCAAAGAAACCAGCAGTCTAAAGTGCACTAACTTGGTTAAAGATCTGAAAGAGCATTTAAAAAGCTGGACAGCAACCTGGTTTCTTTGATGCCTCAGATACAAAAGAAGACCCCTCTTTACCTATTCCTAGCCTTCGGTAGGGTGCCAGGCATCCAAGTGTCATGATGTACAGTCTCTTCTGGTTCTGGGAGTGATCCACCCTACAGCACACTGCTCCCACTGCAATATCATTGAAATAGGCTGCCAGGGAGGGAAACAAAGGTTTATCAGTAACAAGTCTCAAACTACACATACAGCTCTTTTATTTACACCCTGTATCTTCCTCCCTCCCTCCCGTCTCGTTAATTCTCCTATCCAGATAAAATAACATACATTGTGGATTCACACTTGGAATGAAGTAACTAGTGCTGTTTTGACACAGTGGTTGCTCATCACTGTTCACACCAACCAGCAATGGCATCAGGAGGTAAGCTGCAATGCACAACTGCTTTCTTCTGGAACAGAAAACATGCCTATTCCCAGTGGACGTAATCTAGTCAGAACACAGACCCTCTGCGGCTTCTTTGAGGTTCTCAAACAGTTATTTTTCACGATGTATAACAACTAAATAGAGGGAGCTGCTATTTAAAACCATTATGGATAGCAATGATGACCACTTCTGCCACCACAGCCCACAATTACTGGCAAGAGCATTTGTACCTAGCTTGGCAAGTTCGCCAACCTCCAGTACATCCTTGTAGAACTTGTCGTTGTAGCTGACAGGAAAAATGACCTGGTTTAGCCTCTTCAGCTGTTTAATGTTGTGTGGCGTCACATCTCCCAGCTCGATCCGGCTACTGGAACAAATCAAAACATGCTTAACATCTGACATACTGCAACATTTTTAAGGACACCCAAGATCAATTGCTTTGCTTATCCTTAGAGAACTGTCCCACGTAACAGTCAGCTCAATACATATTTGAACTGCCACATCCAACCCATGCAGTCAAGTCTTATGCTGGTGGCTGATTTAAGTCCCAAATCTAGTTTCAGTCAGTTCTGTACAGTCAGAAGTTTCTCATGCCACACTAAACACTGATGTACCATAGTATATATGTGGTTTACTGGGTGGAGAACATGGATCTCTACAGAAGTATTAGCTTTAACATTATGCCACTCATTTCCCCTCTGATCATCAACGTCACAAAAAAAAAAAAAAAAAAAAAAAAAATTTAAACCCCCAGTGAAAATATGGGAGGAACAGGAAGCTAGAACAGAGACCAAGGAAATTAAGTCCTTATCCTGCTTCAAAGACAGCCTCAATTTTACCACCTCTCAATACAAAGCCTATGCTTAGACAAAGTCATTATTAGACATCTTTCTCTGAAAACCAACAGTATTGTGTGCAACAAATATATTAAGCCTGTTAATATGCAACTGTGCCCCTCTCAAGGTGATATCGACATCTACTTTGATCATCACTGAACACTTTCTTCCTGCTGAGAGCAGAACCACAACCTTAAAATACACTGAATTATACTGAGAAGAAACAGACCAAGCTTCTCTCTTTTCTAAGACTAACTGACAGAAAGACTATACATACAGAAGAAAAAAAAAAATTAAAAAGAAAGATTAGTTACCGTTGGGTGAGGGCAAGCGGTTTTAACAATGATTACAAGAATGAAAAATAAAAATACCAAGATAATAAAAATCTTTTCCCAAACGAGCACCAGAATATACAGAAAGCCAGTGCACATGGAATTAGAAAAGCACACAATTCTAGGTTCTTATCAGCCCTGTTTTACTGAATAGATATGGGCAGCCACATTGTTTTCTGCCCAAATAGCAGTAAAGACACTGCTTGCTCTCAAGATTGCTTTCTTCATGTATGGCCATTTGCACAAGTCCCTTTGAGAATTATATTCCAACACAGTGCAAGTCCCGAGCTTATAAGGATGATGTTCTCACACTACAGAAGTACTCCCAGGGTAAACAAGCATGCAATCAAAGTTATGAGACGGTGGAGAAACCGTAGCACTTGTTTTATGCCCAGCTTGGCACAACTGCTCAGCCTAGCACAGCAGGGCTTCTTCAGGCTCACAGAAGGCAAGTTCTGATCCCAGCCAGCAATGCTGCCGCATTTTCTTCCAAAGGGCAGGAGTAAAACTGTGGCATGTGGGATCCTGGGTGTATTTGTGTCCATGAAAGGGTTTTGCTGGAGTAGGGCACCTCAGTAATCTTATACTAGGAGAGAAAAGAAGCCTGAAGAGTCCCCTTTGCTGCAGTCTGCATGAGAGTAGAAACCAAAGGGAGCAAGTCTCAACTACCCAGCTAGGTCAGATGAACTGCAGTGCAGAAAGTCAGTAAGGGAGGAGACAAACCTCACATTCATACTCAGTTACTGAAAGCCGAGACCACTTCTCCAAATAAAAATATTAACATTGGTGATACAAAAAAGTATCAATAGTTCCAAGCTTCAGTAGATCAGCAATGCTAGCATGATAAACCCACAACAAAGTTGTCATACACCACATGTCCTTTTGGGCAAAAATCCCTGACACAGACCATCATCAGGTAGTGTTTTCTAATATTATTTAAAGATTAATTGGTTACTAATCAAACAAACCAGGCATTAGAAGACAGTCCCTATGAAATATTTATGACAACAGTGCAACAGGACAAAAATATATTACCACAGGCAGCCAGGACAAGATGGCCAAGAAAGGGAACATGGCCAGAAAATGGATTGTCACCAAGAAGGTTTTAGACAGAGAACAAATAAATAAATAAATGCAGAAGCAGAGTCTAAGGCTGGGAGCTGCTGAGCCAAGACATCACCTCTGAGGCTGGCATCAGGCCAGAGAAACGAGCTCTGTTAGTAGATGGGTAAAAGGCCCTTGCTGACACATTTCCTCAAGCCCCTGGACTCCCCCCCTCTATCTCTCACCACTTGCCACATTCCCTGCTGCCTCCTGCCATCTCCAGCTGCTTGTCTCCTACGCTCTGTCACTATCTGGTTTGTCCCAGCAAGAATTGCACCAGGGACAGTATCTTACCCGGGAGAATAATATGAAAGAGGTTTGAGAAACACTGCAGGAAGCATAAATCAATACCCCAACCATATCTGTTTAAATAGCACATACTCAAACCATAAATTACTTTAACGTATAGCACTAGCTGATTAAATCAGCAGCACATCTATTATGCACAAAACCATTTAATACGTAAATTAAGTAGGAACATGGAAAGGAAGTCCCACATTATGAGAATTCATCATTTTTGCCTGAGGACAGTGCGGCCAAAGTGCCACTGGGGCCTTGTGTAAAATCATGGGAAAGCTGGCACTGCTGCCAAAAGCAGCACTCTTGCTGTCCCCGAGCCACTCATTTCCATCCTCTTGCTGGCACAAATGTTTGTGCATCAATGTAGTGAACCAACACCAATTAAAACTAACCTGGACAAAAAAGGGAAAGTTTAGTTTTAACCCACATCAGTTCCCTGACTGTGTTCATCACACAAGTCCTCTGCCAGAATAAAGAAGAGAAAAAAAGTTTCCATAGGCAGAACTAATTGGTTCTTGAGCAGAAGTCCCAGCTCACCCCAGTTTAAACCGAAATACTGTGCAAGAGGAGCACAGGGATGTAGATTATCCAGTACATCTGTGAACATAGTCTACAGATATTGTGCTACACTTCATCATCCATAGAACATGTACTTTGAAAAACTACTCCAAATAGCCAAGACAAAGCACCTGTAATAAAGGACTCAAAATTATCACTCCCTTATTTTCACCAAAGTAAAGCACGTATCTTTGTGGACTCCTTTTTGTTGTTGTTTGTTTGTTTTTAACAGCAGTTCACAACTAGACCTGGTTCTTCAAGTGAAGTCTCAGCCACATCAGTAACTTAAGCAAGTTTACTGTGTCAGCTAAGGTCTGACTAGGCCAGTCCTGTGCATTCCAGCTGAATAGAAGGTGTACCAGAAGGACTTGTTCACTGCTGTTGCAAAGAAAAAAATTAAATTATGAGCTCAAATTAGCATATGAGACAACGTAAAGATGTGTAAAGAACTTGATGTGCCCAGAAGGGACATGCCCTCCCATAACAAATTATTCAACTCTATGATGCCACTAATATTCCTAAGAAGATCCACACTTACTACTGGCACCCCACAGCTCAAATGGCACTCCATGGAAGATGCAATAAACAACTGTATCATCCATCTCAGATGTCAAAGCTTCTGGGACAAGCCAGTCACCCCATTCCAAGCAATTGTTTTTAATTGTTTTTAAGAAGAATGAGGGACTCCTGGCTTAGCAGATCAGGTCTCTTACTACTACAGTGTTCTACAAATTCACACTTTCCTTATGAAATACCAGCCTTCTGAAGCCACTTAAACATGTTCCATTGCAAGGCTGCTCCCACACTACTATTATTCTCAGTTAGTTGTTCTAGCATATTCAAATGTACCTCTGTGCTGCCTGGAGATGATGGGTACCATTGCTCAGGCCTTTTCAGAGAGTTATAATCATCTCTTCATGTCTTTCTTCTAACCAAAGCCAAGCTCAGGCCTTTTCCTGTAAGGTTGGCTCTTAATTCCTACTATTGACAAGTAGCTCTTCCTTACATTCCTTCTGATTAAAGCTGATTTTCCTTAAACATGGCTAACCAAAACCAATTACAGCAGCCCAAACACTATTGTCCTGTCCATTGGCACTAAGTTTTTCTTGTCACTACTGGAAGCATTTTCCTGACATATCCTAGGACTACATTTTCATGAGAAACATTCAGTGTTTTTCATGACTGCTACATTCCATGACTTGGTCACTGGGGACAAAAACACTTGGAGAATTCACTAGTAAAGGGAATCAGCTCCTGGTGCATAGGCCGCTATCTGCTAAAAGTGCACAGCAACACTGCCCAGGGATGTAAGAGCGGAAGTGAAGAGTGATCCACCAAATCTGAACAGAAGTGTGACTATAGCGAGGTGACAGGCACCACTTCCTGAAACTGGATGCATGCCCAGAACATTGGCATTAACACTCCTGCTCTTCATACCAGTGTCCTAAGATCCTCCAGGCACTGCCTAGAAAAAGCCTCACATGTTTTGTAGGACCGAATGCAATCCAGTTAGTCCTGCTGCAGTTGATTGCTCTGCCTGCAGCTTACAGTGCTGTGATTTGAACAGTCTATTTTTCCTACAATGTCGTACATTGATACTGCTGGAAATAACACAGGCTACATGAGCCATTAGTGTTACTTATGTTCAGACTGCCTTTTGCTGCTGAACATATACCAAAGGAGAACTGCTATACAGAATGACAGCTCAAGAGGCAGCCAATTTCCAGCTACAGTTCAACAGGAATCAAATTCACTCCCTGGGAATAACAAGTGCCCAACACTACTTTAGAACCAACATCAGGGAGAAAAAGTGGATTTAGAGTTTCTTAATGCTGTAAGAATCTCAGTCTCATTCAACTTTAAATAGTGCAAGTCTCTCCCCAGAGGGCTGTGCCTGACTGAAACAGATCTCCCTGTAACTGATAGCTGGGCTCGAGCTTATTGAAGGCATCTGGCAGGCTAAATTTAGCAGAGCTGTATCTGAAACTTGCAAAACTTACTGAGGAGTAAGTCAGGAGAGGCAGCACTGAGAAATGGGCCCCAACAAATTAAGAGGACTTCAGAGAAGGTTTGTCACCTGCTAAGCGGCCAGCTAGCTTTATTGCTTCTATTTTGGCATCCAAGTCAAAGCAGGAGTCTAGACAGGATAATCCGCTCATAAAATCAAACCAAACCAGAACTATGAAGGCTATAGACCTGAAGGCTCTGCTTAGATTCTACTCCAAGGCCAAAAGAACCTCTTCTAGTGTTTTGGGGTCGTTGGGAACTTTATGGGTTTTTTGGTTTGGTTTGTTTTTGCTTAGGATTTTTTTAATGGATGAGCTGTCTTGTTACACACACACACAAGTTAGTCTAGTTCTTGTGGGCAGACCAGTATGTTTTCAATTATCTCAAAGATCTGTGGGCTGCATATCTACTCTGCTTTGCTTGTCAGAAAACCAGAAGGATAAGTACAAACCTAGCATGCAAAAAGCCTTACCAATTTGCTCTGAGACCCCTGATCTTCTTTAGTCCTGCTAACTACTGAAAACATGTGTCGCATGACACCTGATACCCTGCTGGACGTTACCCCCAGTTCCGGCCTGCAGAAGAGCACAATGATGTACAGAAGAAAACAAAGCAATTTTAGAATCAGAATTAACAGAAGACTTCATTTAAGACTTGCAAGACTACTGGATGTCACTGTGAACGCGCTTCATGCATCACAATTCCCCAAGACATACATCAGACCATTGCTGCCTCTCCCTTTAGCATTAAAAAAAGGGGAAAAAAATACACAGCACATTACAGCCAAGTTTCTTCATTATATCTGGATATTGTATAATTTACTCTGCTTCAGCCTAGAAAACCTGACCACATGCAAAAGACTGGCCAGTCTTCATATGCAAGAAGCAAAGTTATGCTATAATAGCCTCACAGTTTTTCCAGCTGAAACATGTCCTACCTAGGTCTCAAATCTTCAAGTGAAAAATAAACTGTCCCAAGAAAATTATAAGCTATCCTATTCTGTAGAGGGATACAAAGAGCATGAATCACTATGCCCAGCTAACAGAATTTTCAAACTCTAAAATGGCAAAAATAAATGTAGCTGGTCTAGAACAGAAAAGCAGACACACATACATTGCTTAGTTGTCCATAAAATTCTGCTGCTCTAGAGCACCTCACAAGGTTAAGGCCAAAATATTTATTCAGCCTATCCCAGCTACATCAATATCAGGTGAAAGAGGAAACAACTTTTCTGCCATCATAAAGCAGATAAAGGGCTGCCAGAAACCCCAACTCTTCGTTGCTGCTCTAAAGCAAGCTCACGAGAACATTGATTTTTATCTATGATCGCTAAACAGAAATATTTCACTATTTTGAAATAGCTTCCCTCAAAATTAATTTTGTGCCTCCACTAACTATATCCTGAGACACCTTATAGATTACTGCCCCTTTCCACACCCTCAGTATCCCCAGATCTAACAATTTACTTGCCTCCCAGAAGATCATGAGCCTTTGCTAATTAGTGTTCATGAAGTACCTGATGATCATCAGGTAAGAACAGATGCTTACCTTCAAATTCAAAATAGAAGTGATGCTTACAAAGTACCTTATTTACATAAATACATCTTGAGGGCACTTCTTGTATGTACACAGGTAACAAACTACCTAATTGACATACCAGGACAAAATAATTTTTCTGCTTCACACAAACAATTTCTGTAGGTCACCAAAAATGCATTTCTTTACAAATGCCTTTGTCCATTAGAATAGTGGGGGGAAAAAAGTGAGTTCATTATGGCTTTCCTACCTATACTTTGGATTTCAGTCCCAGAGTTGGGTTTTGCAAGGTGTTCAAATCACACATTCTATTAATAACATACAGTGAAAAATTAACTGTATGTGCTATCAGTTTCATGTGGCTACCTTAAAAACAACCATTTCCCTCCTCCCATCCTTTTCCTGATTTTCACTAAGAATGAATTGTTCTCAAATAAAAATTTGTGCCAAAGATCAAAAAAACAAATCTCCTTTAAATGCAATTTTCAACTTAATTTGTTATCTTTGCCAACAACTCCAAGTGCCATGTAGAATAAACTTTCATGAGCCTTCAGCTGCTGCCCGGGTCTCATCCCATAGATGGTGCTCTCTCAAGAGAACATAAATACAATGCTCAGATGGTGGAAATCAGAATTTTTTCAGGGTTAGAGATTCTAGTCTGCTAAGGGCCAAAAATCACATGGAGCCTGGAAAGGAACAGGGAGAAGAGAGGCCAAGTGAGCTCAAGAAGTACTTAATGCATGAAGATCTTACTATGAAGCACAGTATTTTCAATTAATTAAAGATAGAAATACTCTGCCCCCAGGAAAATTCAAATATCTTAATCTTAGTTGCCTGGTGACAATGTTGTGGAAATGGTTTTGGCTCTCTTTTCAATAAAGCCTAAGGTATAATTTCCTTGTGATAATGAATTCATTCAATATGCTTTGACACAAATACACAGTTACCCCATTTCAGTGCTGTGCTTTGCTGCTCTCAGGTCTTCAAGGCCAAGAGTCTCCAAATAACCAGGTACTCCTCTGCGCACAGACTCTCTCTTATCCTGGCTTCCCTGCCTCAAACTCCCTCCTGACAAACTTCTGCTGCTTTACAACAACTCCCACATGGGTCACTTCTTCCCTTTCTCTTTTCCAGATAGGAGCAGAAAGTAATCCTGGCATTTCCTTC
>NW_005054320.1:6669221-6673768 GCF_000277835.1 Geospiza fortis
TATAAAGCTCCAACTTTTCATGTTCTTTCCTCTTCTGGATAAAAATATCTAGTGCCTTCTCAGATTATTGGTCTGAACACTTCTAATGCTTGCCAAATGGGCAGGCTCTTCAAGTTCTGAATGACTTCCACTTGGATTTAAGTATTTTTCTGGCTCAACCATCACCCATTATTCCCCATTTTAAAAGAGATTTAGTGTGGCAAAGGAGGATGCATCATTTCTTGTCCTCAGGAGATGGCAGCAGAGTCTGTGGCATTTGGTGATTAACTAATGTTACCACATTTTTCATAAAAATGTCCCAAACTACCAAGCTACATCTACACACAGAAAGAACCAAATGGTCAAACAGTACTCAAAACACAAGACTGGGTTCCAAAGTGCTTCAGTAAAATGGCTACAACTCCTCTGCTACCTTCCTACCCTCCCAATCCTTCCTACTTCGTGGAATGTCTTAATCTGGTTAAGGAATTAAACTCAAAGTGGTCAGAGTTATAAATCAGGTTAAAGTGCCTATAATAAACTGCACTGAGTTTTTTATAAACTCATTTAGAAGCTGTTAAGCCATTTGTAAGCTTGCATATAGGCAAGGTCTAAATTTACTGCCCATGAAAATAAATGCAGACTTTAGCTCACACTTGGACATTTCTAGGTTCAGAAAAAGCCTAAAAATAAAGTGATTTTCAAGCTCAATTACCTTTTTTGTCCTGACTCCAATGCATATGACCATTCAGCAGTTTTCTCATAAACTTGGAACTTCCTCCCATATATGTTAAGCTTAGCACTGTGCCGAGCAAACGGAAACAATTCAGCAGCTCTGCACAAACTGTCATACTAACTCAGGAGAGAAAAATCTCTCCCTGCTCTCCTCAGAAACATGATCATCTTCAGGACCTTGAAAGGTTTGCTCCTTGAATCCAGGCAAAACAAGCAGAGGTATCAGAGCTTACCAAAATGACTCCCCACACTTCAGACACAATATAGATATTTTTCTGTTATGTTTAGTACTCCTCAGCTGTGATGTCCTACAGAGGCAGCCAGAGCAGCACAAGCTGCAAAGTCTCAGGGTTAGGAAGCTCTCTGAGGCAGCAGGTACCTGTTGTGTAGGATGAAGCCGGTAGGATTCTTCCACAGCAAGTCAGGAGGACCCTTAGGAACTACAAAACCTGAGACTTAGCTGCAAACACAACAAAGTTGAGAAGCAATCTCCTAGGAGTGTCTTACCCAAAAGTAGCTAGTGCACACTTCTTTCTAAGGCTGGTTTAACACACAGCACTGTACTTACTCCCTGTTTCAATCAGTTTTCCACCACATGGCTCAAGATGTGCTGCTGCATGACAATCTCCCAGGTGTTTCTCATCAAAAGTGGAGAGGCATTTGGTCAATGTGAAAAATAACCCATGCACAGGATCACAGGCACTGGGCCCTGCTTGTAACATGCCCTGCTGGCTCCTTGTATGTGACAATCCTGGTCACACAGCGGGTACATGCACGCAATGGAGCACACAGGTCCTGCAATAGCCTCGTAGAATGTGAGTTTTAGGGAAGGCTATCAGGGAAAGGCTGGATGCTGTACTTTCATAGGTTTCATCTGAACTGAAACAAGTGAGAAATGCACCCTTACTTTAAGACATGAAATGCCACAAAAAGCAATCAGCAAATGCTCAAGAATCAATGCAAGACTTTCAGTTTTCTCTCCTGAAAACCAGCAGCATAACAACTGCAATGAAAACACAAAACCACTGAGCAGCAAGTGGATCAACACCATGAAAACAGCAAAGTGCAGGGAGTATTATTTACATCTGCTCTATAAAAACAGCCAGATTACTACAGACAGTGGAACCTAAGTCTCTTCCACTGGTATTTTTCCTCATGCAAACACAGTTCTAAAACAGATTTTCAAATTCAAGAAATAACAATACTAACATATAATAAATGAAAACATAAATTAATCTGTAGAGAATCACAAGGTTCACTAACAGAACAGTGAATTACCTCAGTTTTTCAAGTCACATTTAAGAAAAAAAGGGAAACATAATGAGACTCTATTAAAATTATTCAGAAGGATAGAGTGAACATAAAGCCAAGTCTCACAAAACCAGGTGAAAGCTAATAGCAGTTCCCACTTGAGAAGATGGTGTTTAACTAATCAAATAAGAGAAAATCCAGAAAATTGTAAGCAGCTGAGAAAGCACAAAAATCTTCTGCTATTTCTGAAACCAGAGGGCCCAGGCAGGTCATAGAAACACCCTAACCTCAACTACCCTGGTGACAGAGACACTACAACCTGCTGTGCATTATTAACACACATCTATGTGCTATTTCAAATTCAGAGAGCTAAGAAAGAAGCCTACAGGACACATACATTGACTACACAGTCTTTTAGATCTGAAATTTCATGCCAATGAACTAGATAGTTTCTTTTTTAATTCTTTTTCTGCCAAAGTAGACTCTTCATAATGACAGCTGATTAAACATCAGCTGCTCTAAGCGCTTCCAAAATCATCTCTGCATTTTGTGGTGTGGGTTACAATGCAGTGCATACATTGCAGAAAAAACAGTCAGATGGAGTCAGTTTGTTCAGACGGACTTGTCCACAATTTTGGATTCAATACTGAAGACAGACCAGATCTCTTCAAGCCTATCAGTTTCTGTATGCTGGGAGCTGAAGCTTTAGATCTATTTTTGGACCCATCTTTTGACAGTACTTGTACTTTAGGGATCTTCACCGATCTTTGTAACTTAAAAAACAATTTGGATTTGTTCCCAAGTACCCCTATGTAATTTATACACTCCTTTTGAACTATTCTCTAGTCCTTTGAGTCTCATTGTATTTAAATGGGGTTATTTTTCAATTTGAGCTCTGCTGGCATATTTGCCTCCATCTGAATTTTTAGAGAACACCTGGATTCAATATGAGAATCTGCACAGGAATATGAATTTATTCTGCACCAGAACTTGCTGTGTGGTGCTAACAGTGTTTTGGCAAGACAGGAATATGCTGCTCTTCAAAGAGATGAAAGAGTATCAGAAGAGCAGAAATACCAAGTACAGAACCCAAAGCAGTAAGTTCTGAAGTTGAACCAGAAATAAAGCTGCCTGTAAGTAAAAGTAAAGTGACAGAAATGAAGTTCAGTGCTCTGGAAGCAGAAGAGTGGTATGCAGGTTTTTTCTCCATAGCCTTTTAGCCTAAAAAAAAAGTTACAAGAAGTAAAAAAGCCCACAAAATGAGAACTCCCGATCAGTGCAAGCAAAGCCAGGCTCAGTTCCTCGGGGAGCACTGAACACGGCAGACAGCTCTGGCCGTGCCCTGCCAAGCCATCCCCACAGCACCAGCCTGGCACGCCTGGGCTGCTTTCCCACTCACACAGCCAGGTCCCAGTAACCCCGTCCCACGACTGACACACCACCAAAGCAAGGCTAAGCTGTAGCAAACAGCAGGACGGTCAACAAAGGATAAAAGGAATCCCAGTTCTGTCGGGAGCACTGCGGAACAACGATCCTGCCACCTCACCCCGGCTGATCCGTGCTGCCGCTCTTCTCGCACAACCTGCCGTCGGGATTGAGTGGAGGTGTCCCATTTTATGTAGGGTGGTGCAGGTGGATAAGGGGTTGTCCAATGTCCCAAACACACCTATCTTAGTGTCAGCTGAGAGCTTGTTTATTTGCAATCATCCTTGAACCTCTTTCTACAGACACCTGCCAGCCCCTGAGGATGCCTGAAGCTGCTTACAAGCTGTAAGAGCCAGCTAAGAGTGTATTATCAAGTAGTCATGTATGACCTCACCCTTATTGCTAACAAGCTAAACCCCTTACCATTTCTTAGTAAAAGCTTAGGTGATTCAGCTTCCATTCACCCTGCCTTAAGCTGCCAAACTGGAATAATAATACCCATCATTGCATAACACCAGTTCCAAGGGGACTGGTTTAATGCTCTTTTGAGAATCAGCTGGGGAAAGCTTCCTCTATGTCTGTGAAGAAACTGAGGCACAGAACTGGAACAAGCACGTTTTGTGGAGCACAACTGATGCTGAAATTAATAAACATTAGGTGGTTTAGCCAACATTGAAAAACCTGTCCCAAAGTGACCTGGACAAGGTCAGGCAGGTCATCTGACACCAAAGCACGACTGTGAGTGTAAAGGCCTCTAGTCTCCTGTACAAAAATGGCACCTCAGTGCCCCCACTGAGAAGGAAATCAGTGTTTTCAGCCAACCAGATTTGAAATCTCTAGTTTTCAGGAGACAGAGAGAAGCGATGCCAGGCCCAAAACAGCGGGCGTGCTACAGAAACATGACACAGAACACAGCTCATTTGTCATCCATCCACGCATACAGCCTGCACGTAGCAATTAAAGACTTAAAAAACCAACAAAACTGCTAAGAGGATGTTGCACACAATAGCACTGCAAAACCACACACATCCGAGGCTGGCAGCTTTTTCGCACACAGTGAGCGGCGCTTCTTCGCTACCGCCAGACGAGGAGCAGACAGGGACGGCAGCCCGGCCGGCGTCCCCGCCCGCCGTGCGGCTCGCCCGACCCCGCAGGGC
>NW_005054320.1:6674847-6683499 GCF_000277835.1 Geospiza fortis
GGACAGCCCGCGGGAGGCGGCCATGCGCTTCCCCACCCCGCTTCCCTGGGAGCGGAGACCTGGAAAGCCAAGCGGCCCCTGAATGAAAAACCTGAGAAGGCGCCCAGTGAGATGCTTTAGGGTTGTGCCAGAATTTCGTACAGAAAAGGAGCGGGGTGATAGCGGCTGGGTTCCAGTGCCAGGTCATCCCACCATCTTGAGTGGGTGGATCTGAGTCTCTGGGTGCCTGAGCGCAGCCCAGCAGAGAGCGAGTAGCGCGGCTCTGGAAGGGGAATGTCGCTGCGGGCCTCTCTCCGCAGCCCCTCCGCGGTAGAAGAGCCCCGCTGCTGTTTTACAGTTGAATATCCTGGTGGCACATCAAATGTGCTTCCTATTCCTGCAGCCAGTGACAAAATTCTGCCTTAGATGAGGTGTTCCGAACATCACCCCTGGCATTCACTTAGAGGCAAGAGAGAAATCTTGCATGACTGGATTCGGGATGATTTTCCAATGTCACAGGTAGCTGTGACATTGGAATATGTGGCACTTACATGTCAAGATCCATCCATTCCATGCAGATGCCCATAGTGATTTACTTTCTAAAGAAGAAAGTAAAATCTTTCTTCCTGAAATTTTACTGTCTTCTCTCAGAGAATTTGTACTCCTGTTGGGCATAAAAGCAATTTGGTGATAGTTTTATTCATTGTAATGCAATACTTCAGCAAAGTACACTGGCTATTTGATCTAGCATGGTATTTCAAATGCTAATTCTGCTTGCTGAAGTGGAGAGGGGGTGGAAAAATAGGAAAACCTGCTGACAGACTGCACGAAGTGATTTATTAGCAAGAACATGCCAAATACAGACTGGGATTTGCAAGTGGAAGTTTGAGTAACTGAGGCAGATCTGTGAGTTGTGGTGTATGTGTGCTGACTTCTGCGCTGTGCAGATCTTCAGCTGAATGTTTGACTTCTCTGTGTGGTACTTCCAAAGGCCTTTTCAATGACCAGCAAATATAAATATGTAATAATATCTACATTTTATTATTTTCGATGTAAGAATATGTGAAGTGAGATCAGAATCTACAGGTCTTTGTATTACCAAAAATACTGCAGATTATTTTTGCTGTGCCTGTCAGTCTGTAATGCAAAGTCCTCTGGGAAAGCTTTATTCTTTTATGTGGGGAAAAACTTAGTCTTTATTTTATGATCAGGTGGTGAAGTCTGACATTCAGAAATACTAAATCACCATGGACATCAACTTGAGAGAACAGGGAAGAAGAAATTAAGGCAACAGTGGAAAATGGCTGCTGGCATCAGCTGACTGTTCAAAGGGGGGTTGCAGTCTTGTGTTGCAATAGTAACACAAGATCTCTGTTTCCTGTAGATGCTGCCTTGTCATTTTCCAAATCAAGAATTCTTTTCTGCAGAAAAGAATGGTACTGGTAATAGGGTTGAGCCATGAGTGATTAGTGTTGCTTAATTTTTATAGAGCATTAGCTTAAATTTAGCTTTTGTTTTGGTCTAAGTATATATTAACAGTTTTATGCCTCACTGGCCCTCATTTACAAGGTCTGTGGGCCTTAAGTGTCTTTCTCTTATCTAATTTTTTTTTCCCCAGGATGACTTCATGCATTTATCTTCCAGACTTGCATGGGTGCTGGTGTTACACATTGTCATCCAAAGCTGCTGTAGTCCAGCAGGTTACCAGATGATTCCCCTGAATAATACCCCTTTTAGAGGCACTGTGCATTCCCCCTTGTGATTTGATGCCATAATGGTTTGTCTTTGGATTCTCAAACCCTGAAAGTTCCTACTGATGGGTTTCCCTCGTGCTTTTCAATTGCATGTTTGTGACTATGGCTGCATTCCTAATTACTCCTTTAGAAAAAGGATTATGGGATAACCTAGTTGGGATCTTTGGTTACTTTGATGTTGACCATAAAATGTTGAATGCTACTGCTGACCATGTAGTAATCCCTCTTTTTTTTTATTCCTGTCTTTTTAAGAAAACGCTACAAAACACAAACCATGCAACAACCCAATGCTGCATTGTCTGAAATATAGTCTTTTCTCCATGCTTTTTTCATTGGTTAAAAAGTGGGGGATTTCAGACTTGGAAATATTGAGGCTTTGTTGAACAAGGGTATCCATGTGACTTTTTTTTTTTTAGGCTGGAATTTTGCCAATGAAAACAGACCATGTAGTCAACTGGAATATCATGCTCATTCATTCTTACTCGACATCTTAAAACATGTGACTCCTTTAGCCTTCCAGCTGAGCAGAGAGAAACAGGGTCCTACTCCAGCAGGAGAGGCAGAATGAATTTAAACTTTTCAGTCCTTTTTTTCCTGTACAGAATAAACCAGTAATCACCTAAATGTCCAGCATGCAGAACCGGTTTTTACTGGACCTTCTTTTATGGTATAAAAAGCTTTTTGCTTGTCTTTGATGTGTTCACTCCATTCTTCCCTTTGCGAGTGGACAGCTAAGTTTATACCAAATTCTTGGGTTTGGTCATCTCTCATGGCATTAGGTTCTGCACTCGTAAATATTTGTTGTTTGGTTACTTTATTTCATCCAAGCATTTACTTCTCCTGTGTTTGTCAAGCTCTCAAGTTCAGCACTCCCATGTCTCAGAAACATTGACCATTTGCTGCCAGCTTTTTAGATGTCCATACATGATATGGCTATTCTGACAGACTTTGCCTTCCAAGGCCTGGCTTTACTGAAATGATACGCTTACTGTGAAAACCAGTAAGATGTATATGGATAAATCCCGAAAGTCTAACAGACCTTGTTAATACCACTTGACCAAATGGCAGATAAAGACCCAGTTTAGCTGTTGAATTTATTTGCTTGCTTCATCAGCTTGACTCTGAGCTTGTGTAATGGTAAAATTCAGTGTCACTGCTCACTCTGTTCAGAAATAATTTGTCTGACGGTGGCACCCTCTTTTAATTTTGTCATAGTTTACATTTTGGGGAGTCTGTTGTGTTCAAATCAAAAGCAATCAGCACGGACCAAAACTAGCAGGGGAAGCTGCCCCAGTTAAGTGAGACTCATTGTGCTGAGCAGGTAAATGAGCTAAAAAACCTGCTGGAAATAGACCCATTGCAGATACAAATGCTTGAGAGATGTGGTGTCCAGAGGGTCTCTGTAATATAAAAACCTTATCTTTGTCCTTCCTAATCAATTGAAAATGTTCAAATCAAAAGTAATCAGCACGGACCAAAACTAGCAGAGGAAGCTGCCCCAGTTAACTGAGACTCATTGTGCTGAACAGATAAATGAGCTAAAAACCTGCTGGAAATAGACCCATTGCAGATACAAATGCTTGAGAGATGTGGTGTCCAGAGGGTCTCTGTAATATAAAAACCTTATCTTTGCCCTTCCTAATCAATTGAAAAATGCTCGTGTTGTAAGGATTCTCATAGCCAAGATGAAAAGTTGGTGCTCTGGTGAGTTTCAGCTGACCAGTCTGCCCAGCTGTGTTTTTGCCAGACAGCATCCCCTGAAGAATGCCAGAATGTGTGCTGTGTCCCATCTTTAGGCTGCTGTAAGCTGTGCTTGCTTACTGAAGTGGTTTGTAGTGGTTCATGTAAAGAGAGGTGGTTTGGATGTCTGTGGTGCTGATCTGTGTTCTGTGCCCTAAGCATGAAGAGCAGTCCTGTTGTGGTTGGGATGGTTGGGCATGAGGAGATACAAAAAGGATGTGGGAAAAGCCATGGACTTCATAGAGAGACAGCTGTGCCTTTATGGGAATAACTTATTAGAGCTGGACAAAAGCTTTCAGGTGTGCAAGTTTTGTGTAAGAGCCTGAAGAATGACTTGACAGTTTTTTAATATCCAAGCAAAGAAACTGCATCTTCCCATAATTGCAGTTAGTGGGGCAAATGTTTGGCCCTTGTTCTTGTTACACTGTATCATTACTTTATTTCCCACTCTGAAAGCAAGACCTTAAAAAGCAGCTCTTCTGAAAAACCCTAAGATGGTATTTCAGACTAGCTGCCGACTGTATTGGTAAAGATGGCTAAATAAGCAATTCCATTATGTGAACTGCCCATAGATCCTTAAAATTTTAAGGGTTTTCTTATCATGGGATAGATTTGCATGAGGCTGGTAGATATTCAGACAACCATCTCAATATGTAGTTTAAACAATGGTAAAATCCAATATGTTGGAAGGCCTCTGGCTGTTCTAAAGAAGCTGTAAATACTTCAGGTATTAATTTATTTGAACATAAGATTTCCAAATGTAGCTTAGCTTGCTTTAAAACATAAAGATGCGGTTTGTCATTACAGGAAAAGTCAACCTCAACTTAATTTCCTTTTACTGGAAGCCAGTGCCAATAGGTGTGCTGTGATTCCAACCAGGTGTTTCATTATACCAAAGGTGCTATAAAAATACTTCTATCTGCTAGGGATGTTGGATCTTTCTCAAAGACTTTCATGCAGACTCACTCCTGGTTCAGCTCTTCAGACTAGCTGTCAAATGCCTTGCATAATAAACTCAAGATTCCATAATATCCTAACTTTAAAGGTAATCTGAAACTTAGGTGTAATGATGAAGTGCTTATTCCAAACTCATGCTCAGTATTTTAGCCATTACACCTGGGCAGATGGGTTAGGCAGTAGTGAGGCTTATAGAGGAGACAGTGTATTTTAATGAGCCCAAACAACTCGTGTGATTCTGTGTGTAAAACTGAGCCTGACTTAAAAATCTAGTTACAGTGGTTTTGTCAAATTGCACACCTTTTGTCTGTTGATGTAAGATCTTCAGCAATTCAGAAGTCACTCTGCTGAACTGTAGTAAAGTTTGCTGTTATAGTTGCTTACAGCTGCGTATTAATTTCATTTTAATATTTGTCATCTTAAAGGTTAGAGCAACAAAAAGTATTTCAAGTAACAGTGCCAAATACACCTGAAAATCAAGTGACTTGTACTTAATAAAAGCTAGGGTAGATTTTAGTTTAGCAGTAATGTTAGGGAGGTTAATGAAACTGTTCATCTAGAGCAAATGACTGAGCATTGCACTGAGCAGATGGCTGCAGAACTTTTTAGCCCTAGCAGCTAGATGACAGGATCAGGATAAGAAAAGAAGGTCACTGTATAACACAGAGATGAATTTTGTATTAGTGTTCTGTAGTATGGTTTGGATTTCAGTTGCATTAGATCTTTCTTTTGTGTGAAAGTCTTATCAAACCAAAGGGCAGAATGTGTAGCAGGCTGAAAGGAATGTCAAATTTTTCACAGTAATAAAATTGTGAAGCAGTGTAGCAAGTAAGAACTAAGGAGAGGCTCATCAATTTCCTCCTCTGGAGAAGCCTCAGCTGAGAGGAAAAAATTGGTATAGAAAACCCTATTATGGAAAACTGTAGCATGTGAGTCAGCTGATGAGCATTTTTTCACATGGACAATATGGTTTTCTCTAGTAACAGGAGTTTAGCTTTGGTCTTTATCAATTCTAGATATAGCATGATATCTGTGTTTGATGTTTGAAGGCAGCTTATCTACTGAGCTGATCAGATCTTCAGTGGGTCAGAGTACTTATGCAATGAACACCTTGCCAGCCTTTCTGTCTAGTTTTATTTTAGCTGCTGACTTCTTAGTCATGTTCAAACAGCTTTGTTCTAGTATTGTTCTGGGCTAACTGAAGGAGTTTCCCAAGCTGCTGAATAAAAGCTTGGGTGCTCGAGTTACAGCTTGTAGTGGTGGTACATCTTGCATGGACAGACTTCACACCCTTGCTTTAGGAATATGTACTTTATGCTGTATGTATGTATAAAATATAAATATATTGTTATATCTTTAGCTTGCTTGCAAGGCATGATGTTTATTTGAAGTATCAAACTTGTATGTATTGGCATGCCCGCAGCTAGGTCCCCATCTGTTTTTAGGAAGAGGACAGTAGGAGCTTGTGGTGGACTTCATGAATTCAGTGTTGCATGGTCTCACTTTGTAGTGAGTGTGTAATCATGTGCTGCAATGACAGTGGCAGCATAATTCTCTTTCACATGGGTTTATGTGTACATGTGCTGAGCAAAACAAGCCTCATATGAGAGGAAGTGGCTTATAAGAACCCAAGGAACAAGTTATGTAAAAGAGAAATGGTCTTGTAGGGTTGCAGATTGGTCCACAGTATGCAGCTGAGCATCACTCAAGCAGGTTCTGGATTTATCTAGAGCAGAGGTGGCCTCAAAGTGCCCTGTGACAACTGAAATTGTATGAATAACTAAGTGAAAAAATGTCCATATTGTTGAGTATAAGAAATATTCTTTCTAGCTCAGAGCTTGTGACAGGAAGGTTGGTGCTGTTCACTTCACAATGTCTGTGTCTGTGTCATGAGAAGACTGAGCCGCGTGGTTGTGTTGAGCACAGGAGGTGACTCCTGCCTGGTTTCATTGGAGTGCAGATGACACAGTTGGAAGGAGTTTGGTGTAGCAGAGGCTTGTGCTGCCATACAGAGGGACCTGGCCTAGAAAAGTTGGCTGTCAGGAATCCCATGAAGTTTGACAAAGAGACGTGCCAAGTCCTGCACCTGAGGCAAAATAACCGCATATCCTGCTGCAGGCTGAGAGCTGACTGAGTGCTGAAAAGAACCAGGGGTCCCCAAGCTGGACATCAGCTGGCAATGTGCCCTTGTGGCAAAGGCAGCCAGCACTATCCTGGGCTGTGTTTGGAAGAATCCCAAGAGGTTCAGGGAGGTGGTTTTTCACCTTGGTTAAACTTGATGGAAACCACATCTAGAGTGCTGTGTCTGGTTCTGGGTTCTCCAGTAGAAGAAAGACATGGCTTAGTGGTGTGCATCCAGAAAAGGGCCACAAAGACTGTTAAGCATTTGGACGTAGGAAAAGCAGATGAGAGAGCAGGGATTATGTAGCCTCAGGAAGAGAAGATTCTGAGAATCTTACTGTAAAGTATATAAACACCTGATGGGAGGGAGTAAAGAGGATGGAGCCAGACTCTTCTCAGCGGTGCCTGCTGAAGTAACATGACACAAACTGAAATACAGGGAATTCCCTTTAAACATAGGAAAACACTTCAGGGGTGTCTAAACACTGGAACAGGTTGCCCAGAGACTTGTGGTGGCTTCATCCCTGGAGGTAATCAAAACACTTTTGGATGTGGCCCTGAGCAGCCTATATCAGCTTGCTTGGAGCTGGGGCTTGGAAGTAGATGATTGCCAGAGGTGCCCCTGAACCTCAGTAATTCAATTGTTTGGTGACTGTGAAATCTGGAGTAATTTCCCCTGCTGTCTTATAGTAAAATTACAGCTCTGCATACTGTGAAGGAGCAGGTTTCCTGAGAATACTATTGGGCTTCCTTTCCCAGTGACCTGTGTTAGAGTTCTGGGCGTGTTGTTTTTTTGTGGGACAATATCCCAAATTCTAGATATGAAAATGCTGCCAGACTTCTGCATTTGTCTAGTAATTCAAGCACTGTTTTTTTTTTAATACTTCCTCTTAAAGATATCATCTGTTAGAAGGGGAAGTTTAAACTGTCCTAGTTACAGGAAATCTGTGGCAGTGATTATCTGGTTATTTATGAGGCCCTTGCAACAGATCTTCATGCAGCTGGACACTGGGATTTATGCACTGGGCCAGAGTCTGCTCAGGTGAACACAGTGAATGGCAGCAGCCTTGAATCTGAAGCATCTCTCCAATGTGACACTAAGGTGATTGTCCAGTGTGGGTGGTGATCTTTACTATCCTGTAATGTTTTTACTAAGAAGAGGAGGAGGTATTATTTTCTTTGGAAAACTTTGTCTATATTTTACTGTTTAGGCCTATTAAGCTTTCCTGGATATCAAATGTAAGGGTTTATATTCTGACTCTATTTTTCTACCCTTGGAAATGAAACCACATCAGTCTGTTTCACATGTACTAAAATCTATGACTTTCAAGTTCAAAGTTATTCCAGCAGAATGATTCCTACCACTGATGACTTACTGAGGTAATGCTGCTGCTTCCAAATTGCTGATACTGATGAGTTGTGTATCTAGGCTTTTGTGGCAATTTGAAGTGTTGGTAATCCTAGAACTTGCAAAAATAGGCTTGAGAAGTTATGAAGACTGCAGGGAACTCTTCAGCTTCATGCAGGTTCTTAGGGAGGGATCACACAGCTGCCCCTGTTCTGTTCAGCATGCAGGGCAGTGCCTGTCGATCTGTGAAAACAGATTCCAGCAGCTGTCACTCAGGGTGGCACACAGCTCTCTGCTTTGTCGGGGTGCTGGATGTTGTGCAATTGCCTTAGTGCTTCTGCTGGCCAGGGGAAGGGCTTCTGAGCCTAAGGAAGCGCCACCAGACTCCTGGAGGCAATCAATACTGTTCAGCGTGCTCAAGCAATTAGTATTGCAGTGTGCTCAGTGCCTCCCTGTGCAGTCTGTTGTTAAACAGTTGTTCTGTTAAGCTCTTCCAGAGCACAGCACACACTGACATGGCTGCATTACACTGGAGGGCGGGCAGGTGAACAGATCCCAGTAGAAAACATGCACCTCTTTCAAGGATATTTGGATAGTTGTAGGCACCATTCGGGACATTGGAATTCCCAGCTTTATATGAGGCCCTTAATGCAAATGCCAAAGCCTTTTAATTTCTTCTGCTGGGCATTGTGCAGTGGGGAGAGCACAGATGGGAGTTCAGCTGGGCTCGAGGTGGCTGGAATTGCTATTGCG
>NW_005054320.1:6683657-6709760 GCF_000277835.1 Geospiza fortis
CGGTGCTGGTGGGAGAGAGAGGCAGAGAGAGACTGATGACTCATCAAGTCAGGTGGTTGTGCCTCTGCTGTGTGTCAGAAATTTCGTTCCCCTCTGCAGCAGCTTTCTCATCCCTCTGTGTAGGGGCACTGGAAGGACGATTATTTCGCAAGCAGTGATGCTTCACTGCTGAATTCTAGCTTTTGAATTGGGCCTCTGGGTTTTTGATGCTCCCTGCTTCTGCAAAATAAGGTAAGGAGCTGGGTTTATGTGATAAAATTGTCGTAGATTTTCTTCCTTGCTGCAAGAAGGCTCCTGAAAATCTCACCGGAGTCTGAATTTTGAAAAAATCTTTGTGTTAAGACAGTTCATAATGTAAATTCTGCATCTGATCAAATGTTGGATGCAAAACCCAGGAACAGTGAAGCAAAATGGGTTTCTCCAACGTTGAGAGCAGGGCAGTTACATTTTTTAGGCTACTGTGTAACCAGATTACTGTGCTGGGGAGAAACCAAGATAGAAAGCTCTGGTTGTGGGCTCTTTCATGTTTAATTAGGGCTTTAAAATCAGTGTAATAAATCACCTTTTAGTTAGAGAAGGTTCTGCTCCAAGTAATACTTTGATTTCTGGTACTATTAATCAGAATATGACTGCTAGAGATTAAGACCATGTTTGAAATCAATTGGTGAACTGTTTTAGATAAGGAAGATATAAATTGTAAAGGATGCAAGATGCATCTTTACTCATAAGAGGATTAAAATTAAGCTGATATCCTATGTAGGTATGCTAGTGGACTTTAGTAGGGGGGAATTGCATATAGTGCCTAATATCTTGTGTTGGCAAGAGGCCTTTCAAAGGCCTCAGGGGCTCTGTAGATTTCTAAAATGGTCAGCTACCATGGCTCCTAAGGTACATGTATGCTCTAGGGAATTTAATTTTCTTTGAGTACTGGCAATGAAAACATCTAACAACGTAGGAAGGTAAGACAGCATTTTGATCCTCAAGGACTTTTCCATAAAAATTGAAAATCTGTAGTGCTAGTACACAAGCACAAGAAAATGATGCAGAGGTAGATAACAGCTGTTTTTCCTAATTTGTATTCAGTGTTAAGAGATGTGTAGGCCCTTAAGAAAGAGGTCAGCCTGGCTGGGTGGGCACTGGCTTTGTGTAGACTGTACTTTGGAGGTATAGTGGAGGTAAAACAAAGGTGAGAAGGAATTCACATCTTTTACACTTGAAATAGTTAATAGGTATGTGTTTCAAAGCTGTTGGTGCAGATGCTAAAGATCATGGTAAAGACAGGGTTTATTAGTGTGTTGCTAGGTAGTCTAGTGGAGAAATCCCCTGCTCTTCTTGGCTTGGCCAGTAATTTGGAAAGGTGGCTGCAGGAAGAGAGAGGGAGCAGGGCAGCCAGGAACAGGAGAGGCAGGTGCTGGCTGTCAGGATGTTGTCATTTAACCACAGAATGGCTGTTCTGAGGTTCTTACTTGCCTCCCTAAAAGGTAAACAGTCACTTCAAGCAGGTTTTGATTATGAAGAAAAGTTAATTTAAATTAAAACTGGCCCAGTGTTCCTGCTTTTCCTTACCTTTGTAATTTGACTCTTTCATATAGGACGTTGTCTAATTGCCAAGCTGTGTCACTAATTCAGTTATGAGAATGTGGTTTGACTTTCTACTGTGCTTTTAGAGATGTTGATAGTAAGACACTGGACATTGTTCTGTATTGTTATATTGAAGTAAATGTTTAATTTGAATTTATAAGAACAACTGCTTCTTTCAGTATGAACAGCAATTGTCCTTGAGTTTTAGTTGTTAAAAGCAAAAAAGATGAGATGGTTGTGTTAGTCAGATCAGAACCAGCTCATACCAGCTGCTCAGGAACTGCAGATTGCTTTGTGAGGACCTCCCCTCTGCCATTTGTCAGAGGAAGCATTTGAGAAAAAAACAGTGAAATTAGAATTGTCTCCTGGTCTAAACACCAGGAAGTGTGAAAGATAACCTATGGCTATGGAGGGTAGAGGGATCTAATGGATATCTGGCTTAGCCTTTGGGCTCAAGACCCATTAGCAGGTCTGCTCCAAGCTGGTGGTGACTGAGCCATGATCAGCTGCTGTGGAATAAATCAGTGGTAGCCATGATAGACAGTACACTCCACAGAGACATGGAGCTGGGAGAAGCTATTCCTTCAGGATGAGCAGGGGTTTGGAATCGTGGGAGATCTTTTTCTTAAAGAGCAGTGCCACCAATTTGAAACTTATAGATCAGTAAAGAGGCTGAGGGGCAGAGGACTTGTATTGCTGTGTGAAAAAGCTGGAAAGCAGTTGTAGGGTTTAAAAAATAGCCCAAGTCAGCTACTGCTCCCAAAGAATAGGCAAAAACGTATCCTTTAATTGTGCTGGAAAGGGTGGCAATGGAGTTGTTGTCTTGGTTATTATACACAGGGCAGGTTTTTAAGCCTGAGTATGCCTTTGTATTTGCTGCCTTGTGGAAGATGCTGGGTTAGATTAGGTTTCTCTCAAAGACTTGAGTGTGAGTGTCAGCAGATGCCTCCCAGTTCATGTCACCAGCCCAGGGGCCTTGCTGCTGGTTAGCATGGGGCATTCTGTGCTGGGGCTGCCATGGTGCACCTTTCACCAATGCTGTGTCCTAAGGGTGTCTGTACAGGAGAAATGGGAAGAGTGTGGCCTTGCAGTTCTCTAACACCCATCAGTTTCCAAGGTAACACACAGCATGGTAAGGGCTCACAAAGCAAAACCCTTAAATCCTCTGATCCGCACTGGAAGCAGGACAGCCCAGCTGCCAGCCACAGGACAAACATGGATGGAGGAAGTCTCTTGATAAAACAGCTTTTCCAGTGCCACTTGTTGAGATTTGTTAAGCAGTTACTGGCATGAGATGACAGCCTGTTGTTTAACTGTTGCAGGTTGGGGGGTTTGCCCATTATTCAGCACAATTCTTCTGTGATGCTCCGTGGGTTTCCCTGAGAGCAAAGACTGTGTAGTATGTAGCTGTGAGACACATAGAAAGGATTCACATGCTTCTGAAAATCTGTGTTTCTTCCTCTAAATACTGTGATTCAGCACCTTAAGATAGCAAAAATTGAATTTTCACAATTAATATTTGTAGTATTGCATTTTAGAGACTGGTGGCAGTAAAGCAGACCCAGAACATTCTCTTGCTCACTCAGAATCATGGAAAACTCCATATTTTGAAGGAGGGTAATGAGATGTGGAATACAAAAGAGATTTTCTGTCATTTAAATATCCTAATACCAAGCTTAAAAAGAATGAAACCGTGTTAGGGCATTGTTGCACTGCATCTTTTTCATTCAGTAGCATTTTGTAGAGCATATTATGGGGTGATGTTCTATCCCTGTGTTTCTGCAGTAAGGAATCTCAGATATTTTGTTTGTTTAAATCAGTTACTTTTTAACTTTTTACAGCTTTAAAATGAGTTAAAAGTGCTTAAGACTAAGGTGCTTCTGGCTATGAGTTCAGAGTTCTTTTTAACTGAAAATAAGAAGAGAGCAGAGGGAAGAGGAGGAAGTTACTATGTGTGTGTGTTCTTCAGGACTGACTCTTATTTTTTTTTTTTTGTTCAGTTGAACAGGCAAGATGGACTTCTCCAAGCTCCCCAAAATCCGTGATGAGGACAGAGAGGCTTTTGTTGGCTATGTTTATGGAGTCTCAGGACCTGGTAGGTATTATTTTGTAGAGGAAGTAATAAATTTTGTTTTATCTAGGATCTTGTTAATCTTCACTTGAAAGAAGTATAAAAGAGCTCTGGGTAGTGCTTTTCATCTTTTTTTTTTTTGGGTAGGGGACTTCAAGAAGAATTACTGACTTACAGTGTGACAAACTATTAAAAAACCTGCTAACAAGATGTTACTATTAATTAACCTTTTTAAAAAACATAATGAACAGAAGCAGGCAGTTGAATAAAAACAAAAATAATAATAATAAAAGGCAAGCTTTCTGTATGAGAAAAAGCCCCTTGGTTGGAAATCTGCAGGGCCCAGTGTGCTAAGCTTCACTAAAAGGGTATGAAATAAATAGTCTGTTCTTGCTGAAGGTTTATCCCTGTGCTTTCTGATATCCTCAGTCCCTGTCAGTGTCAAGCTGCTCTGTTTACTGCACCATGGGCTGGGGAGCTCAGCAAGGAGCCACAAGAGTCAGGGAAGGTGATAGAATGTGGTGATAGTGCAGCTGGGAGAAGGAGGACTCTCTTCATCTTTATCAGCTGAAATAGTTTAGGCTCTGCTAGGAGCAGCTTTTGAATACATGCAGACTCTACTGGCTTTTCTGGTCCCTCCTGCATTCTCTTCGAGAGCTGAAGGAAAGGATGAGAATGTGAGAACAGAAGATTATCAAGTTTTTTTGTTAATGCAATGTATTCGATGAATAAGAAATTCCCTACCTAAACAGGCACAATTTTTTAACTGTACATTCTGTAACTGCAGAGGTGGTGCTTAGAAACAATTTCAAACTGACACAGCTTTCTTTTCCAGGAAGTGGAAAATGTATTTTTGTGTAAATATGTGACTGTGATCATAATATGCAAGACATAGTAAATTTTGTTCTAAAGCAGCCAGGACTCTGTATATGACCTGCTGAAATCTAACTCAAAGCAGCAAGAAGTTTCAGGCCCAAAACATGCTGCACAACAGCCTTCATCTGTTGAAAGTTAATTTAACTGTGCTTGTATAATGCTTAAATAAGAAATGTGAAGTGGGCAGGATGCCTTCTTCTGGACAGAGTATTTTGCCAAGATAGACGTAGTTTTTCTACAAAATAAAGCAGAAAATAGTGTTTTCTTAAAAGCTTTCTAGGCATCGCTTTAGATGCAAGGGTATTTAGCAGGTGCCTTGGCTCTATCTATCCATGTTTATGTCAACATCCAGATGCTACCAAGGTAAACAGAAGTTTAGTGACTTGAAAATGCTGCCCCTGAACCACAGGCTTGTGTAACTAGCAGGCATCGAGTGAGTTTTGCCATTTTCTTGTGTGTTTTAATTATTCAGATGAGAATGTGGCCCAGCTCACTGCAAGGGAGAAGTGCCTATAGAACTTGTTTGTCAAAGTTTACAGCATCTCACACCCTCAACGTTTGCAATCTGTCAAGACAGATAAGAGAAATTATGGCCTGAATTGTCCTGTGAATTACTACATTCTCATAGTGTCCTCTTCTTCTGGATAAAGGACAGAGTGAAAACTGTAGGAAAACTTATTCTTTTGACTTCAAACTAGAAATACCAGGAGTTGTGGCATCCTTTTGTCAAGTCAAGAGTGTGTGTCTGATATGGGTGAATACCAATATTCACCATGTGGGTGAATATGCTGTGCAGTTCTTACAGACTTGTGAAGGGTAGGTTTCCTGAGCTGCAGGAAAAATAACTCGCCTATGTGCTTGTCTTTTGCAGTGGTCACGGCCTGCAACATGGCAGGTGCTGCCATGTACGAGCTGGTGCGAGTGGGACACAGTGAGCTGGTGGGGGAGATCATCCGCCTGGAAGGGGATCTGGCAACTGTCCAGGTGTATGAGGAAACTTGTATCCTTTTCACTGCTCCCTCTCTGCTGCCAGATTCTCTGGGATCTGGCAGGACATCTGTTCTGCATCTGTTTTGTAAATTTTGATGGGTTTGAGGTGAATCTTTCCTTGTGGGGCTGTGTAACAAGGAGGCTTTTTTGACTGGGAATCAAAGTGTATCTTAGAATTCAAGTGCATTTTGATGCCTCTTTGTTAAAGCAGTTGACAAGTGTCAATCATAAATTACAAACCTAAGCAATATTTGTTGCATCTTTGCTTTTGATAACTGTGCTTGTATAATGCTTAAATAGAAATATGAAGTGGGCAGGATGCCTTCTTCTGGACACAGAGTATTTTGCCAAGCATAACAGATTACACTTTTTTTTTTTCTGCAGTAGGCTTACAGTATCTTGGTCCAGCTATGATGCAGCATATATTCTAAAAGCTAGGCAATGTAAAATGTATTTTTTATTACATATATATATATGAGAAAATGTCAAAAAAGAAATCATAAAACTTGAAGGCAAGCCTCTTTCCCCTTCCCAAGGGGGCTGTGTGTATCTGTAGAGCCTAGGAAAAAGGCTGTGCTGGCTCCCAAACCTTGGTTCTGAAGAGCTTGCTGGCAAACTGCTGTGCTGACTAGGTCCTGTCTCTGCCTAATAATTTATCATTTTAGATGGCATCATTGTTACAGTATCAAGTAGTTTTCCATCAGTACATGGAACAAGTTTGAGTATAGTTTACTTTCAATCTCCTGTTGAGAGGAAACTTGGTCGTAGGCCTCTCTGAAGTCAACTTGTATTAAATTTATTGAGTTTGTGTAAGTTTTGGAGGTTTCTTTTGAATTCTAGCAGGCCCTTCTGCCAAGGTGCTAGCTCTTTGCTGAGAAAAGTCCATTGTGAATCTTTGGAGCTTATGTAGTGCACAGACCTGACAATTTGATACAAGATAGGAGGGCAATAGTGCTGGTCTTAGACAAACTCTTTATAAAATTAGGCTGCTATTGAAAAAAGCTGTGCAAGGCTCAAGACCAAAGCACTTGTGTTCTCTAAACAAATTTTGAAGTGAAAAATTCCATACTTCATAACATTATCTGACTTAAACAGCCTAATCTGTTTTCTGGGTCTGAAGATGTAAGGAATGTGTGATGTTTTGTCATCCCACTGCCTGCCACTCCAGTGGACTCATCCATATTAGCTGACATTAGTTGCCAACAGCAGTTGACTTGAACAAATGATTGTAAAGCAGAATATTTGCCACTACTCTGCCTCTCTAGAGGATGGTGAACTTTGCTGTTTGAGCAAATTCAGAATTTACTATAAGGCCTACATGCTTCTCGAATGATGATGTGTAACATAGGAACAGTATTACCCTAAAGTCAGAAAAGGGGTTTGAGAGTATGATGTGAACCTGATGACTTCTGCCTGGTTTCTTTCCCTTGTTCTGGATGAACTTTTCCTCAGCAATTCTGTAGCTGGTGTCTCTGTAGGAGATCCTGTGCTTCGTACTGGGAAGCCCCTATCAGTGGAGCTGGGGCCTGGCATTATGGGAGCTATTTTTGATGGTATCCAGAGACCTCTCTCAGACATCAGCACCCTGACCAAAAGTATCTATATCCCTAGAGGTGTCAATGTGTCAGCTTTGAGCCGAGATGTCAAATGGGACTTCACACCTTCCAAAAATCTGCGGGTAGGTTCTGACAATCCTGTGTTCCCCCCTTGCTCCTCTGCCCCCAGAGGTTAGGCCTGGAGCAGTGTGCTAAGGCTGTGACTGCTGGGACCTGTGGTTAATGCTGCATTATTAAGTTTGCAAAAAGGAGTGCTAGGAGGTGGTAGTGGTGTATGAGACTGGATGGAGATCACCAAAACTTACTTGATATGACTTATGGTGTCTTGCTGCTGCATATGAGAAATTTACAGTGTTTTGGTGTATTTACCAAACCATAGAGAAACTCATGGAATGGCAGTAAGTATTAGCAGGAGCAAGTGCTACCTGAGCAAAAAAGAATGACTGCAGCACACATTTTGCAAATGGTGAAGGTAGCCTTAGAGCTGGAAAATGTCATGGCTTTAGCCCTTTGCAGCATCTTTTTTCCAACCCTGCAGGTTAGCATTTGCTATCCTTTCTCTTCTTAGCACATTAGGTTGAGAGGTGGAAAAGAAACGAGGAAAATTTCTTTTGTCTGTTAGTAATTGCTCCTGTCTGAGCCTTGAAAGGCACTTGAGCACAGGTAATGTTGCTAGCAATGCTGTTGGAGTAATGAGTTATGTAAATGAGCTACTGTGCTGTAACAAGGAACGTTTAAAAAAGGGGTAATCACAGTGCTAGACTTAATAGCTGTAGTATTTTTTACAGTTTGTAAAGGTTCTTTTTTAAAAGTTATGAGTAATAGACCTGTTCTGATTTTAGGTTGGCAGCCACATCACTGGTGGAGATATTTATGGTGTGGTGAATGAAAACTCCCTGATCAAACACAAAATCATGCTGCCCCCACGGAACAGGGGTACAGTTACATACATTGCTCCTCCAGGAAACTATGACACTTCAGTAAGTCTCCCAAACAGCAGCTTCTGGTGTATTCCATGTCTCTTTTATAAGGTTGATGTACTCTTTCTGTTCTGCATGAGGCCAGCTAAAGTGTTTCATGCGACAAGGTGTCTGAGTTAATGATCACTTCTGCTACCCTGCCTGCAGGAGTTGCATTATTTTGTGCAGCTATTTTCTATGTTTATGGCTTCCCAATGGCATTCCACTGTGCCATGTTTGATGACCTCTGTGGGTATCTGCAATATCTTATGAATATGTAAAATTCACTTGCTTTTCAAAAGCCTGCTTTTAATGTTTGGTGTATCTTGCTCTGTTTTCCCCCAGAGGCCTTGTAAATATGGGAAAGAGCCTTCCCTTGGGAGGTGATGATTGCATGTTGAGGTTCTAAGAGCTCTGTGGTGTTACCAAAAGCCTGTGCAGAGTAGTTACAATGAGAATTTATGTGCTGGTCCAGTGTGCAGCTGTTTGCTTACTTCACATGTCTTTGTGTTAGGATGTTGTGTTAGAGCTGGAGTTTGAAGGTGTGAAGGAGAAGTTCACCATGGTGCAGGTGTGGCCTGTACGCCAGGTCCGTCCTGTCACCGAGAAGTTACCAGCCAATCATCCTTTGTTAACTGGCCAACGAGTCCTGGATGCCCTCTTCCCGTAAGTACTTCCTTTTATTTCTACTGTGTAACAAATCTCTCCCTTAGGGGGAAGCAGAAGCAGGAGGCCTTAGAGCATTAGGTTTTTTTAAGGGTAAGCTTTCACCATGTGTCACAGCATAATCTTAAAAAATATTAAGCTGAACTTCTCGTATTTATTTGGCAGGTGAACCCACTGGTGGAAAAAGGAAGTTTAGCAAAACTGTTCTAGTGCATTAATCTAGAAAAAACTGGACGTGCATAAACTTAACCATGTCACATCTGCAGAAAGGCTAGAACTTTCAAGCTTGCTATCTTCATTTGGATGCATGAGTAGGATATCTTTCCATGGTCTTGAGGATGTGTAGTTTCCAGTGATTTTTTTAGGAAAACACTTGCACTTAACTGTAACAAACTGCTCATTTAAGCAGCTAACTTCTAAGACATTGAATTCAGTTATTTTGGTCCTGAAATATTGTGCTGCTTATTCCATAAGGCACAGCTAAGTACAGTTGTTCTTTTCTTAGTATTTCCATTCCATCGCTGCTTCCAGCTGTGAAAGCCGCTATGTCTCAAGCCCAAAAGTCATGCTGTTGTATCAGCATAAGTCACATACTTCAAGGACAGGAGAAGAAAAGGATGGTTTAGTTCCTTGATTTTTTGGTTTAGTGAAATACCTCTGTGTTTCTCACCTAGATAGTTGAATGTGACCCCTGTCATTCTGCTTTTGATGTAGGAGTTCTAATGGAAAATATATTCTAAGATGGGAAAGAGCTGTTTTTTAGTTCCTTGCAAATCACAGTCCTTTTTCTTTACTCAGGTGTGTACAAGGGGGTACAACAGCGATTCCTGGGGCATTTGGTTGTGGAAAGACTGTGATCTCACAGTCTCTTTCAAAGTACTCCAACAGTGATGTCATCATTTATGTAGGCTGTGGAGAACGAGGAAATGAAATGTCTGAAGTACTGAGAGATTTCCCTGAGGTTAGTATGGAGTTTCATGGAGAGTAAACCTTCCTGGGAAGACTTGCTATCATACTGGTATTGTAACCAAGTAAAATATCATGTTGGTAGAGCGACTTGAAAAGATCATCTTACCTGCCATGAAGCTCTGGCAAAAATCCCTTTTGGCTTGTTCAATAATTACTTCAGTGGTCCCTTAATAAACATCTGGACGAGTTTTTGGGTGTGCCTTCTAAGTTGTTTAAAATAAAGCCAGAGTGAATGTCAGAGAAGAATTTAGCACAGTTGTAAGCATCTCACCTGTCGCTGGTCGTGTCTCTAACTTGACCATGCATAGAAAATGCTGCATCCATTTACAAGTTGCAGGGTGGTGATACAGTTACCAGATATTAGTTTGACATGTTAAGCTTTGGAATACCTTTTGAGTGAAGTAGAAAATACCTTGTTAATTAAAAAAAACAACAAACAAACAACGACCAAGCAACAGATTTAGCAATCCTTGTACCTCTTACTATGTTTTATTGAAGTTGTTGTGCCAGGGTCAGCTAGTATAAACTGTCAGGTAGAAACTTCACTGTCAGAAATAGGGGCTAAAAGGCTTGGATGTGTTGGTTGGTGACAAAGTGGGAAAGTCAAGCTGAGATAGCCCTGAAGAAGGCAAATCCCAGGGTATTCATAAGTGGAATTCTACACAAATGTCAGGGTGTGCATTCTGTTGTTCAGGGGCTTTTAAGGCTTCACTGAGGTTAAAAATGTGGTTTTATGTCCAGTTGTCAAATACTAATTGGCTTCTTGTAGATGGGGGGGGAAAAACTCTCTAAATCCTAATGGACTTATGACAGCAGGCTAAGAATTTTTAGCTCTTTCAGCCTGGAAATCTGAGAGAGGACCATGTGCTTCCTAGTGCAGTGGGTTTGTCATTACTTACTTGAATGGGATCAACAGGGATTTGGCAGTTGCAGAAGATGAGTTGAGGCTGAAGCATGTACATTAAAAAATTAAGCTGTGTGCAGTCTGAAAGACAAACCAACATATACCAAAATTTTGACTCTCATCTCTACTCTCAGAGTAGCTGAGGGGAGTATCCTGATACAAGGCAAGTAAAACAGTGAAAAAAAAACCCAAACAAACAAACAAAAAACAAACAAACAAAAAAACCCAAACCACCAACCCACAAAAAAACAAACCAAAAACGAACAAAAAACCCCAAAAACCAAAAAAACCCAAACAACAACAACAAAAAAACCAAGCAGCAAAAAGTTGACCAAAAAAAATCTTGCTATTGTTACAGTTTTCGTGTTTTTCCTTTTCTTGCGTTTTAGTTAACAATGGAAGTTGATGGCAAGGTAGAAAGCATCATGAAGAGAACAGCTCTAGTAGCAAATACTTCCAACATGCCTGTGGCTGCCAGAGAAGCCTCCATCTATACTGGTAAGATTTACAAGAAGATAAAGTTGTATAAAGCAAGCCATCATGCTCTAGTATATTCAGTTCCTGAGATGACCATGTCAAGAAGCCAGTTTAGTTTCAGAAGTAAACCCTTTCAGACCTTGCCTGCACCAAGTCTTAGTATCCTAATTGAATCTGGCTTGCTTGCATATAATTGCCATTTCTGAATATTGAGTAAATTTTGTTTATAAAGTGAATTTACTGTGCCAAGACTTGTGTAGGTTTTCTGCATGTGTTAATTCTGCAAGGTTTAGTTTTTGACTGGCTTTTTGCTGACAAGTACAGCTACTTAATAGGAATAGGACAGGAATAGTATTCTCTGAGCTGGTAGACTAATATTTCCTTTGCAGCCTCTTAAAGACTTTTTTAAAAGTTCTTTTTTATGAACAGTTGTCAGATAATTCAGATAAAACACAACCTTTTCTCACTCTTGTATTCTTGTGGTTTGAAGGGGAAAGAGACATTTTACAGTTAGAAGAGTCTTTGTTCATGGTTTCAGTGAGGAAAAGTGTTGGAACCCAGGAATTTCCTCTGGCTGCCCTGGAGGACTCGAGCCCTTGCCCAGGGGGCTCAGAGACCTTGGCACAGAGCCCAAAACCCCTGTGCCTTTGATTTAGCCCTTGGAAAAAACAATTACCAACCTTATATGAAGAATTACAAGCCATGAAAGTTTAAGTAGAATGACAGTGAATTTATCACAGGGTGAAAAATAGATTTTTGGGGTTTTTAGAATGGGGGTTCAGGGGGCAAGATGGAGGAATCTTGGCATGTCCAGCCTTTCTCCTTCTTCTTCTTGGCCTCCATCTTCTGCTGTGATGTTGGCACTTTTAGATTGGTTTAGAGCAGAAGCTCACTGTCTAACATAGGTGATAGGTATTGGAAAGTTATTGTAAATAGCGTACATGTAGTTTTTAGTATAAAAAGATAACCGGCCCAGGGGCAGGCAGTGTGCCTCTGTCTGTCCTGCTGAGCGGACCTCGGCAGGTCAGGAGAAAAAAATTTATAGATAAGATACAATAAACAACCTTGAGACCAAGAAATGAAGAGCTCCAACTCCTTCTTCAAGCACCGGGCTGGGAAAACTGGGAAAAGAGACTTTCTCATGTATCTTGGGGTCACTCTGACCAGCTAGAGACCCTGAGAGGAAAGAGTAGCATCAGTGACATTGCAGTGTCTCTTCAAAGAAATACACATGAACGTAAGATGAATCTGAGTGGTTCATAAACAAAAATGAGGTGAGTGAGAAGAACTAAATTGCAACTGCAAAAAGAAAGACAGCAAGGACATAAGCAGGAAGAAAGAGTAACTTCCATTGTCTGTTTCCATCAAAATGTAAATCAAATAATTCAGTTTATTTACGTATTTGTGATGACATAGAATTCCTTTCTGCGCTGTATCCTGCAGCAGGCTGTTGTCTTTGTCACAGGAATCACCCTGTCCGAGTATTTCCGGGATATGGGCTACCATGTCAGTATGATGGCAGACTCCACTTCCCGGTGGGCTGAGGCCCTCAGGGAGATCTCAGGGCGACTGGCTGAAATGCCAGCTGGTGAGTAGTCTTTCCTCAGTCTAGGCTTGTAAATGCAGCCCTTCAAACTGGGAGCCTCTGACTGAATCTCCGTGTGTTGGTGTTTGCAGACAGTGGTTATCCAGCCTACCTCGGTGCCCGGCTGGCCTCTTTCTACGAGCGAGCCGGGAGAGTGAAGTGTCTGGGGAATCCTGAGAGGGAAGGCAGCGTCAGCATTGTCGGAGCGTGAGTGTTGCATTGCTTTGCCTCTGCACCTGCTTTGTATGACACTATTGGAATTAAACCAATATATCCGGATGGAACATGCCTGGGCTCGTCTGGCCCTTGCTGCTTGACCAAAGGCAGCAGCTGTGGTGGTTTCACCTCAGAGACACCCCTGGCTAGCTGGATATTGCAGCTGGGCACTTGGGACAAGTCCAGGCATGCAGGAGCTCAGGTTTACCTCTGGTGGAGAAGCTTTAAGGAAAGGAGTTGGGTTCTTCTGGAGCGTTTTGATCCAGAGCTTTATTCCTGGCCCACAGACCTCTGAATGCAGCAACAGCTCCAACAGAACTCCCGAACCGTGTGGTTGCTGTGTCTTTTAACCCCAGGGAGAGGGGGAGGGAAGGGGTAGGGATCCCACCAACCAGGTAAGGGGGGGGGAAGTCTCAGGGGACAAATGACACCTGGATGGCCTAATGTCCCCCAGGGCCGAAAGGCATCTTTTGAACTCTGCCAATCACCCTTCTGGATTGCTGGATTGCTGGATGGTGAGACAGCACTCCGCAGGGGGCAAGGGAGGGGGAAAGGAGTGGTGATTGGCACCTGGGGAAGGACCACCGGGAAACTGAGGCTAACCATGACATCACACTGCAACATGACACAGTACCTTTTATTTCAGACAAAAAGGTCTCGTTGCTCTGTGCAGCTGCAGAACTTAAAAATATGGGAGTGAGTAGGTAGATGCTTAGTCTCTGTTCATCCAGAACTGCTGCTAAATTGTGCGTGGGGGCAGAAGGAATGAATGCGGACAGGTAGCTCTGTGGAATCACAGGCACAGCAATCGGATCAAGTGGCTCAGGGAAGAATGTCATTAGGGCTCTCTGAAAAGTATGTCAAACTATGCTCAGAGCAGGAAAGAAGGGGCAGTTAGAGCAGCAGTGTGTGCACTTGGAGGCATAATGAATCATGACTCTTATGCTCAAATAGAGTAGAATTCCATGGAGCAGTGTATCTCAGGCTGTGATGTGCTGTGAGGAGCATGTTGTCCGTAGGCATTCTCCTAGGTAATACTGGTTTGTGTATCATATCCTGGGCAAAGTGGATTCCCTGTGTTTTCAGGAGGGCCCCGGGCATCTGCAAGAACACCCAGAGCTGATTTTTTGCTCTGCTTAGTTCTGTTCACAACATACATATGTAAGGGCTTTCTGCTTTTGAGATTGGAAGACAATTTTTTTTTAATCTCTGGGAAGGCATGTATTGGAGTGTCAAGCACAAATGAAGTAGTGACTGTATAGGTGAATATCAAAAATAATTTCAAATTGGCATCTTGTTTTCTGTAAAATCACTACACCGTGTATTCATGGTGTTCTATCAGCACTCATGCTGAATCTGTTCGAGTTGAGACAGGTTTGATGATCCAAGCTGGAGTTACTATCTGCAGCTAACATGACTGAAATTACACCTTAATACTGTCAATCTGTCACTGATGTAACTATTTCATGGTATGCTTGATATTACCCCTGTGTGGGTATTCATCAAGCACTTTGTGCAAACATATTGCAATCTGTTATTTACTTGAAATCATGTTGACTTTTCTGGTTTCTCTGCACTGAGCTATGCAGTCAGTCATATGTTCAGTACTTCAGTTTGAACTGTGAAAGTAACTCTGATAACCTTTCCCTATCTCTTCCTGCTCAGTGTCTCTCCCCCAGGTGGTGACTTCTCTGATCCTGTCACATCTGCTACCCTGGGCATTGTTCAGGTACGTCCCACAACGTTGCAGCTCTTCTGTCCACTTTGTTAGACTCCATATGGTTGTACTTCAGCACATTTGTGCCAGTGGCTGGGGTGAGCTTTGATTTGACACAGGCAGCATTGTAGGGTGTTTTGGAAAATGTCCTAACACTGTGAAGAGTGACCTTGTGACATGGTCTCAAACTGATGTGTTTGAGATCCCTTTGGAAGAAGGAGTGAAGGCAGCAATTCCTTCCAACACTGCCTGCTCAGGGATGTCTGTGTGCTTTCTAAGTGCGGCCTGTTGAGCTGCACTGGAAGTTTATCTGTTCTAGCTGAGATGGAAAGCAGACCACTCTTAATATAGGTGCACTGAAACCACAAAAAATCCTCAGAGAAGCTGACTGGGAGTGTCTTGCAACTGTTTGCAGTTTTGGGAAAAGCCGTTACATCTATTTGGTCTCTGCTTTACGTAGACTCCAATATTGACATTGCTGTGGCTAACTGCTCCCTCATGAAAAATCTCAAGCTGAAGAAATCTGAACTCAGCTTAGAAGTTGTCATTTTTTGAGAAGTGTTATTTGAATGTCACTGCTATAGTTACCGGGCTCCCAGGCTTCCATTTGTGAAGCCTTTGCTATGCTGCATTAACTCCAACTTGCTTGACTTCCTCTCTTTATTTTTTTTTAATTGCCTTAAATTATTTTAGTTCACTTTTGATTTGGAGAGCTGATTGACCTTTCTGGCTCCTGGCAGGTTTTCTGGGGCCTGGATAAGAAGCTGGCCCAGCGCAAGCACTTCCCGTCTGTGAACTGGCTGATCAGCTACAGCAAATACACGCGAGCCCTGGACGAGTACTATGACAAACATTTCACAGAATTTGTCCCTCTCAGGACAAAGGCCAAAGAGATCCTACAGGAGGAAGAGGACCTTGCAGAGATTGTGCAGCTTGTTGGGAAGGTGAGTGACCAGATGTGGTGTCACTGAGCCATATCCTCCATTTTCTTATGGTTAGTGCAGGCTTTTGGCCATGTCTTAGAGCAGACTTGTGCATTGCACGCAAAAGATCACTGGGAGGTGTCAGACTCTCTCATCTCAAACTGTGCTTTATTCCAACTTTCCTACATGTTGTTTAACTTCTAATGACAGATAGCTTTTCAGATTTGCTAAACCTTGTCTTGGTGCTGCTTTTCTCGTGTAAATGATACTGGGACATCTACTGCTTGCTTTAAAGTTCACTTGCTTTAGTGTTCTATTCTATTCAGTTCTATTGCTGAAATGCCCTTTGCTGCAACTTAAAGTACTATTCCATTGGAAGTAGTCTTTGTAGAGGAATTATGCAAACCCACCTTTACTATTGAAGTAATCTGAAGGGTTGCAGTTTATTAGAAACCATGTTGCCAGCTTCAGGACAGAGGTGTTGGCATTTACAAGTTGGCCTGTAGAAACAATGTGAAGTCTGCTTTTTAAAGAACTTGTGATTATCTGGTTTTTTCTTTTGGAAACCTGTGACATATGGCTCCATTTTGCAGGCATTCTTTAATTTCCTTATTTCACTTCAGTGTTTTGAAGAGAAAGCTAAACTTGGACAGGAAAATTTCCATTGAAAGCTCTCAGAAAGGACCCAGTGAAAACTGTGTTTCAGCTTAGCACTGTAAATATGATAATTGGCAGGTTCCTGGCACATACTTGACAGTACTTTAATTCTGTGATGTTCAGATGAGCTATTGTGATTTACAGAGCTGTAGTAGTGTGTAGTAACATGTATTAAATGTAGTTACATGGAGGAAGTTTGCTCATGGTGCTCTGTCTCTTCACTGATGTTCTAGTCCCACCAAGACAAGACCTTTCATCACATCTTGCCTAGCAGAGCTCTCTTCTCTTGATGTGTCTTTGAAGAAAAGGAAATGGGGTCATAGGACTTTCTGCAGTTCTCTGTTTACAAAACCATCTTCTAAAAGAGTGGTTTGCAAAGCAGGGTAGGATTGGGTCCTTGATGTGGAAGGGATGTTCATAAGCCAGTACTTGTGACTAGGCGTTGTTCTCACGATAGAATTACTGGAACTGGTCATTTTTTTCTCAGAGATGTTATCTTTGACAGTTTATTTCTGTCAGGGCTTGGCTAACAACTGCAACAAACCTTTAGAAAGGCAGAATTCTGGAAGTACAGTCAGTATAGTTTTTTATTTTAGCTCTGAATTCTGTTAGTCTCCTCATGAAGGAAGGTTCAAGCTTCCTATCTAGTAAGCAAGTGGGGCTACTTAAAGCTTAATCAGGCCTCTTTAGCAAAAGGATGATGAAGGTGGAGAAGAGCAACCAAGAGCCAAGTGGTGCCAAGAGCAGCAGTGTGCAGCAGTTGTGGCTTTCCTGTGGAGTATGAGAGGCATTTTCATCAACTCCGTTTCTTTTCTTGAATGCCAGGTGGGAAAAGGACATTGGTAACGGTGCAGACTAGTACCAAATTCTTTAGTTTGCTTCTTGATCTAGCATGCTAGTCTTTCTTCCATAAAGGTTGAGAAAGGTAAAAATTAATTTCTCTTTATGTAGGAGGGTGATGTTTCAATGTATCTAATAGCAAAGCTGTTTGGATTTTCAGTGTCTGGTGGCTTTTCCATGATCTTAAACAATGGGAAGGAAGTTCCCTTTATCATCAGATAGACCTAAAGCAGACTTACTGAGTATTTGGCTCATCTTAATCTGGCAATCAGTTAAATTGGCTATTCTATAGCAGGGGGTGAGAAATACCCAAAAGACAAGAGTTCTGCTTAATCCTGTCTTAGGAGGGTGGGGAGACAGGTACTGAAAGACAGCTGTTCTTGGCCAGGACATCCTGTGTCTTCATGGACTTGAGTACTAAACTAACTGTTTACCTTACTTTTCTAGGCTTCCTTGGCAGAAACAGATAAAATTACCTTGGAGGTTGCCAAGCTGATAAAAGATGACTTCTTGCAGCAGAATGGTTACACGCCTTATGACAGGTGAGATGTGACTGGCCACTCTGCCCTCTTAGTCCTATGCAGTCTGGGTTGATACAGTTATTTCACATGGAAGCTGACCAGTGCAGAAATTAATGTTACTGTGTGTGAAGAAGTGGAAGAACTGTGCTTAGGTAGCTCATTCAACAGTGCATTCACATTGTCTTACCCAAGGCATGCAGACCCTTTCTGAAAGCAGAAAACTTTGAGGTTCCCAGGTCCTCCTCTATTGTTCTGTTAGCCAATGTTTCTGCAGTAGAACATCTGAGGAGGAGGACAGGACTGCTTTATTTTCATAGACAACATCCAAAGTCTTCCTGTTTATTCCTTCAATACACAGGGGACTGCAAGAATCTGTTTTCAGTTACTATTGCATATTTCTTGAGTCAAGTTCAATTCATCAAAAAAAACCTTACTCTTTCTCCCTAGTGAACTTTTCTTCTTTCTGTGCTATGCTTGTGTTTTAACAGCCTGACAAGGGGCCTTTTTGTACTTCATCTCACTCTCTAGTCCAGGTAGATCAGGAAGTCTCGAGAAATGTCATCAGTAGAAATGTCAACATCCATAATTTTGTAACAGTGTCTGCCTTTGATCAGGTTACTAGGACAGGTGTGTGTGTATGCTATAGGAAGCACAGAAGTAGCACATAAATAATAATGAGGTACCTTTTATGGCACTCACCTACCCGTTAAAAATGGAACTGCATGAAGTGCTCCTGTCATAGAGAAACTCCTTTTCATGTGAGCAAAGAAACTTGCAGAGCTGTCATCCCAGCCTGTTAGGAGGAAGCCTGCTCCCTTGATGGACAAAACAGGAAGGAGGAATTCTGTTGGCTGCTCATTGTTTTCCTTTACTTGTTAGCATTGGCACAGATTGAAATGTGAGACTTGTAGAGCAGCAGTTCCTGTTCACTCCTGTTTTGCCTGAATGTTTGGGTACTGCTTCAAAAACCTCAACTTCAGTCAGCTTCAGGATGATTGTCTTGGCCTGCAATTTGACCATTTAAAAATGTGGGACCTATTTGAGGCAGCCCCTCTCCTTTGGCAGTATCCATTAAAAATCCCTGGAATAAAGCAGGCTGGCACTCTTTCTGTCAGGGGAGGATGCTGATAACTGTTCCAAGATGCCTGACAGGTCCTCTTCTATTCCATCAGGTTCTGCCCTTTCTATAAAACAGTGGGAATGCTTTCCAACATGATTGCATTTTATGACATGGCACGCCGTGCTGTAGAAACCACAGCTCAGAGTGACAATAAGATCACGTGGTCCATCATCCGAGAGAACATGAGCGAAATCCTCTACAGACTTACCTCCATGAAGTTCAAGGTATGTTTGTAAGGAACTGGGTTGTCCTGCTTCCTGTGAGCTTCCAGGGCCTCTGGAAGACTGACTCACAAAGTGGTAAACACACCAAAGACCTTTGATAAACGTCTGTGAACAGAGACTCTTTGCTATAATTTTGAAAGCAGTAAAGAATTGGTTTGTGAGCACTGGTCAGTGCAGAAATCCAGTCAGCTTATGCTGACTGCGCAGCCTTGGCAACCCCACCTTCAGCACTCTCTTTTATGTTACATATAGTCATGGTAACAGTACAAGCATCTTTTCTAGTTTGCTTTGAGGGTTTTGTGATAAAATTCTGTAAAAATATTATAACATGTTCTAAGGAGACTATTGTCAGAGAGAAGCAGCCTGAAGCCAAACATGGGACACGTCACATACTATTGCAGGAGCATTTCTTTCCTTAACTTCTATTTACAATAGCTCAGTTGACATTTCTATCATTCAGTTTCTCCTGGATTTAAACTCCAGGCTGCTTATACCTGTCTCTAATATAAAAGAGACTGCTTGAAGTGGGGAGAGGAAGGGAGGAGTAACTTTAGCATGGGCTTAAGACAAAACAAGTGGATTGGAGCACCTGCCCTGGGTAACTTCAGTAGCTGTCATTTTAGGGTACAGCTTTACTAAAACTCCTCCAGAGCATGCTGGTGTAGCAGTTTCTGGTAGGACAATGGTAACCTGTGATACTGACTGATTTCCTCAATGAAATGAAATGCTTACTCTGTTAAAACTTGGGTAAGTCAATACTGCAAATCTTTGAAGAACAAGTAGCATTGGATTAAATATGTTTAGAATTAAATATTCTGCCATGCCAATGTATTCTGTTCCTGCAGGGTACTGGCTTGTTTCTGCAGTACATGGGTTCCTGGTATATATTCTCAAAGCATCGAGAACATAACAAGATGCCCTTGGGGACATGAGCTTCTTTAAGAGCTGCTTATGTAGATAGAATAATTAAAACACTCCCTACAAACCCTGGCTCACCAGCAGGCGTGTGAGGTACAGCAGAGCAGTGGACAGCATGGCTGAAAAAGGGAATCCAGAGAGTGAATGTATGTTAAGTGGAGCTGGACCTCTAATAGCTATGAAAGTAAAATTGTATTCCCCAGGTCACAGTTGGACAGGTGTGAGGATTCAGATGTCCTGCATCCTGTGGTTTGGGTACTTTGGAGAGACAATGTAAGAAGTAGTGCATCCACACATGTAAGGCCTCTCTGTTTACCAAGAGTTGCACTGACCCAGAGGAGCATGGTGAAGATGTTAAACAGATTTCACAGCCCAACAGTTCATGCTTCTTGCAGAGAAAACCTTGCAGCCCCAGAGCAAAGCTGATAAATGTTTTGCCTTTGTCTTTCATGAAAAATATTCTGAGAAAATGAAGCTGTACAAAGATATTTTTGAGATTTTAATGATTACACAATACATTTTAATTTGAACCAAACAACCTCTAAGTAATTGCAGAGTAACTCTTCCACTTACTGGGGATGCACTGCATTTGGTGTGGGGATAGGAGCTGGTATTAATCACTGCAGCTCTTAAATCACACAGCATTAACCAAGACCCTCAGTGTTTTTTGATTGCTTTCCAAATCAGTTGCTTTACTGTACAATAACCACTGCTCATGAAAAAAAAAATAATCTTTTTCCAGTACCCATTCTGCCTGCTCACTAATGTGGGAAGAGAATGAGATTTAAACCCTGTGGCTGTTGGTGAGACAGACAGGATGCAAAGACAGAGCTACAGTGCCTGCTCTGCAGTTGGCAAGTGTTGATCCCGAGTCAAGAGGTTACAGCAGTGGCAAACCAGGGCTGACTTAATTACCATGGGCTTTTCCTGATGGATCTGTTTACTTGCTGTGTTCTTTCAGGACCCTGTCAAAGATGGTGAAACAAAAATCAAGGCGGACTATGCTCAGCTGTTTGAGGACATGCAGAATGCATTTCGAAATCTGGAAGAGTAGACTCGACCTCTGTGACCACTCCAGTTTGTCCTCTCAGTTCCTCATCTCAGCTCCTCTGCTTCCCTACCTTACAAGAATGATGCAACAGTACTTGAGTTGATAAATAACCCTGTGTTTCCCCTGTTCATACTCAGAGAGTGTCTTTACAAGAAACATTCCTCTTAGTTTGTATTTGGCATTGCTTTGTGCATCTGAAGTGGTGAGTGATGTGTGAATGGGCCTGGCTGAGTGAGGAAATGCTGTTGTACACTTCTAGGGTGGGAAAAATGTCATCTTTCCTCTCCCAGCTCTCCTGGTAACCAGTCTTTCACCTCGGGGTGTAACCAGTTGAGCTGCACTGGCAGAGGAGGTGTAGGTCTTCATGCAGTCATGCAGTACATTGCGAGCTGGCAGTGGGAAGGGCATTTACACCTGCCACTTTGCTAAGTGACTATCAGACATAGAACTCCCTGTTCTCAAACAGAATTTTTGACCATATTCTGATGACATATTGACACAACCAAAAATTCTTCACTACTCTGTCATTTCTGAGTCTCTCAGCTGAGTCTTTTGGTACTGAAATGTGGTAGTTCTGGTCCCCTTCAAGAAGGGACTAACTAGAAGATGAGCATATGCAACTGGTATAATTTTGTACACTGGAGAAATACAATTCTATCTTCCTGCTTAATACAGATAGGACTGTTGGACTCAGCATTAGCTAAAATCAAAGCCACAGGTGCTCAGCTTCCAGCAGAATTTTACCTTCTTGGCTCCCTTTCATCCCATAAAATTTCCTGACACTCAGCTGCTTTACTTTGTGAAGCTTGTGATGCTGCCATGTACTGCAGGGCATGGTTGGCAAGGTACAGTGATGCCACACGTGCTGACCACAGCGTGGTCCTTCCTTGGTGGTGCTCTGCCAGTGCAGTTGCCCCCAGTGCAATGCCCAGGTTATGCCAAGGAAAGGAAAGCACGTGCTTGGCCTTCTTCCTCCACCTGTGCTCACCTGGCCTGTTGGGTGGTGGCACAGAAGGTCCCCAGCTCTTATGTAAGAGGAATGTGTGATGCTCAGCTGGGGGCAGGGGATGAATGGGGGAAGGTTGAAGAGTACAAAATGTATTTACTCCTGCCTTGTTGATTACGATGCAAGAGAAACCAGTGGCTCTGGTCTTCTGCTCTGTGCTGTGGAAGCACTCTGTCAAGCAGCTGAAACTGCTGTCTCTTGGGCTTTTTTTATTGGTAAAACTAGACTGAGATGAGGAATGAGCAGAGCGCAGCCTTTATGTCAAACTCCCTGAGCCCAGCACTCATCCCATTGCTCCAGAGTGCAAGAGAGAGAGATGCTGGCATCCTCTCCAGTCTCTCCCTCTTGATTGTGTCAGGTGGCATCCCATGCCCAGCTGGGTTCCAGCTGCCACCTACTGCTTTGTTAGTCCTGAGACAGCACCTGTTGTTGGTGACACCGTGCCTGCGTGAGCGTTAACTCTGAACTGAAGTATTTCCACCGGCGCCAGCTTTGAACAGTAGTGATGCAAAGGGATCTTGTGCTACGGACCAAATGCTGCCACTTCCATTATGGTATCAACCCACTGTTTGTCAGGGGAGAGCCCAGCTGAAACTTAAAGGGATTGACTATTTTTGGTTCTCCCGAAAAGAAACTGCTCCTGCAGCTGATATTCTGGTAGTGAACGCTTAAGTTTACAGCTCACTAAACTTTTGGTGTATGCTGCTTATTTTATCAACGAGCATGTGTGAATGAGTAGTCACCATCCAAGCCCTTGCTGGGCTCATCGTTTGTACCCTTCACCACTGTACAATGTAGCATTTCATGCTAGAAACCAGATGTTCTTATCTCTTTAAATAGAGGATGTTATAAACTTTACAGAAGATGTCTAAGATAATGCAGTTCTAATATTTATTGTGCTGTACCTGGCCCTGAAGTGTGACCAGTTCAAAGTTTCATATATATTTTTGTCCTTTTTGTTTTGTGTCTGTTTTCAGTGTTGAGATTCTGATGTTCACTGTGTCCTGCAAGTCTTCCTTCCACAGCTGTGGGAGGAATTACAACATGGGCAGAACCCCACCACCTACTTTATCTTGTATATTTCATAATGTATGTTGCTGGAAATTGTGTAAAAAAATAAATTAAAAAAAAATTGTTCAAGTCAATGAAAATAAAATTGATTTAAATTAGGTTTTATCTGTCCTATTTTTTTTATGTCAAACCAAACCTATGCTAAACAGTGGTGTACACAGCAGCCCATCACAAAAGGTGAGAGCTTGCTTAGAAATTACTTTATCACTTTAGGAATTTTTCAAAACTGCAAGCAGTAATTTGGCATGGACTCTTTACTTCAGTTCTCCTATTCCATTAGAGTTTGCACAATCCCGTTACATGAAAGCGTTACAAAGTAGTAAATACTCTTGGGGCAGGTATTTTTAGGATTACTTTTAATACAATAAAAGTGTAACTGTAAGTTTGCCTTTTGCTGCCACGCATGCAGAACAACTGTAATTGTACCATTTGAGGGCAGTTGGCATTTTGGATCAGAAGCTGAGCAGCACTACTGCCCACAGCAACTCCTTCTGAATAAGGAGTTGAGACATTCTGTAAACAGCAACACATAAATGAAGAATACACTAAAAACATCACACTTGGCCCATTTTGTAGATTTGACCACTCTGTAACACCTCTTTGAATAAAGTGTTCTGGTATTTCATAGAATATATTAAGAGATACGTCAAGCTGAAGGTGTTCCAAGTAATTTCGCCACCTCACAAAGGGTTCGAAGTCATAAGCTCATTTCCTGGCAACCATGGACTAGTAGTTCTCAGTAGATGTTAAGAAATCCATGAAGTGAAGCGATGAGTTCAGGTTTTGGCAGTCTGGAAGTTACCAACAGGCAATGTCCTCACTTCATCCACTCGGCTTTTGTGGATCTGGAAGGCCGGCGTCACCCAGCGGCCACAGGAACACTGGTCCCCCCTCCAGCTGAAGGAGCCCAGCTTTGACGTGCATTTGGGACACAGAAGCTGCAAGAAAAACCCAGGACTCAGTCTAAGACATGTGTTGATGTGGACCTAATTAGAAAGAGGCCAAAAAGCCAAACTGGAAGGGCTCTTTAGCCCTGGGGTGTAGCAGGCAGCTGTGCTGGCAGATGGGACGGTGTGCAGATGCAGCTGGTGGGACCTGGTGGGATTCCAAGAGTTTTACCAGGGTCCAAAGGACTCGGTCAGCCTGAGACCACAACAGGCTTCTGAAGTGCCAGAAATCTTTCTCATAATGGAAACAAACAGCAGATAAACCCTCTCCAAGATCCTGGCTGGTATTGTCAGCACAAGCAGAGCATTTCCTTGTGAAAGACTATTTTACATTTAAGCATCTGCCCGTAAGCTGCAAAATTTACATCACAAAGGCTGGGGAGGCCTAGGACCTTGTGTGGGGATTTTCCTTTCTGGGAAGAAACACAATTCTGCCTCTGCAAAAAAACCAACCCAAACCAAAAATGCAAAGAAAAAGCGCATGCTCCACTTCACCTGTCCTTCCATTACTCCAAGCAATGCCGGTTCCATCCACTGCACGGGCTCGATGAAGTAGGAGGTGCACTTTTCCTGGCCATTCCCAGAAAGCCGTGCAGACTCTGTTATCCTCTTGTGGGCAAAGGCTGTGGGTCCCATTCCTTCCGTGTGGGACAAAATGCTGGAGCTACGGAACAGAGCACGTCTGTCCTCCACAACATGGGAAAAAAGAAGTAAAACAAACGGGTTTTTAACTGGGCAAATCTACAGACAACAGAAAATGGGCATATGGGCCTCCTGACTGAATATTTAAACAGGAGTACAAATTATACATGTTTTTGATTAGTCTAGAAGGTTCACAAGCACCACTCCAGGGAACAAAAGGTTTTGTGTTTTGTAGTTTTGATTTATTTTTTTTTCGCAAACACAGTATGGAAACTTAGGCAACAGCTCATTCCTGACCTGACAACAATGACATGCCCATTGATTCACACTGGTTATTCTACTCTTGAGTAGATTTCACAATGATGTTTTAAGGAGAAATATAAAGTATTTTATAAATATATAAAAATACATATTTTTTTAATACATTAAGTACCTGCATTTCCTGCATCTGTAGAGAACCTCTGTGTTCAAAGTTTGACATATAGTAGTAGGATCAACTGCAAAGACTTCTCGGGGCAAGTCTTGAGGTTCTGCAGAGGGGTCAGGACCATGTTGTGAATCAGGCCAGCTCAGCCATGCTGCATTCCTGGGAAGGAGACAGGAGTGCGCCTCTGTCCCAGTCACAGCCTGCAGGAGCCACCTTCTTCCCTTTCATTTGCCCTCTCACCAATTCCAATAGATTAAGCTAAAAACAAAAGAGCCTCATCCTGCCATGCCTAAGACGGAGGTTTGCTTAATGCAAGGAACTGGGATCTAGACTATGGCCTCAACCATGATAAAATAATGATATTTTGCTCTGTGTTCTTACTTCAGCAGAAATTAAAGGTAGAGGAGGTTTCTGAGCAGTTGTGCCAATGTCTGAGTGCCCAAAATACAGAAAGTCAGCTTGCAAATGGGACAATTTGACAAAGTCAGCTTGCAAACTGCTAAGGACGATGATACACAAAAGGCAACAGTACTGTGATGCAACACTCAGATCGTGCAAGAAAAGCTACAGATTATAAATTTATTATAAAATTACACCGATGCACACGTATCTCTTGAAAATTAATGTATGAAAGTTTACTTCATTACCTGCATTTCAACTTTATCTCAAGTTTTGCATGTTATTTTTTTCATCACATTGACATATTTTCTGAGGATGCTGTTTGCTTTGCCAGGGATGTAAAAATCACGAAAAATATAAAATTGACCTTCACCATTTTTCACACTTTGCTAAAGGTCGCAGCTCCTTACAGATCTCATTTCCCATGCATCTCTCAAAGGTACATTTTTTCCCCCACTGATGAGCTGGGATTCTCTAGGGCTGGTGTAACGTGAATGTTTGCCCTGGCCAAGTGCAGGCTTGGCTCCTTTGAGGGTAAGACTTGAAGTCCAGCTCCTTTGACAGGGCTCACACAGGGACAGCCTGTTCCAGCCTGTTCCCCTGCTGGGACTCTGCTCCGCGCACCCGCGCTGCTCCCACTCACCGGAGAACCTCTGGCTGAGCATCTCCAGCCGGTACCGCTTGTAGAGCGCGCTGCTGGTGTCCACGGCGCACCCCATGGCCTCGTAGAGCTTCAGCTGCGCCTGGAAGCCCGGGTTCACCCTGCGGCGGGGCCGAGAGCAGAGCGGCG
>NW_005054320.1:6710134-6717394 GCF_000277835.1 Geospiza fortis
CCCGGCGGGCCGCCGCCATGGCTGCGGGAGCCGGCAGGGAAGCGCCACCCCCGGCACGGCAGCGCTTTCCGCTTCCCTTGCCAGTGTGGAAAGAGTAATTTCCGTAGTAATCGTCACGCAGTTGTGCCTACCGGGGCGATTCTCTCCTGGCCGCGCCTGTCTTAACTCGTCTTTTTTTCCCCCACCCCTCTGTCTCCTTACAAATGCTCAGAAAACAAATATGTATCACAGGAGCGGTCAGGTTTCAAGGGACCACAGTGGTCCAACCTCCCCGGTCAAGCAGGGTCGTCCAAGAGCACATGGTAAAGGATTGTGTCCAGGCGGTTCTGGAGTATCTCCAGAGGGAGACTCCTGTCAGACATCACAGAGAATAGAAGTTTTCAGTTCCCCTTGAAGCTGCTAAATAGAACTTAAATACTAACTAGCAAAATAGATAAAGGAGTATAAAAGTAGACACACAGGATGCTAAATATAGCTGGAACCAGTGGATAAACAGATAATGAGGAATATAGTGGCTTTTGTGCAAATCCATGTAACAAGAAGCAGCAGTATATGTCCTAAGAGAAGCCAAAGTCATCTACATCATTGGGGATGTCAGGAAAATCCACAAATGCCAGAGGTTTATGTCCAAAAAGGAGACAGAGGTGTCCTGCAACTTTATTTGAATAAAAGGAGAGTTCACTGGGGCACACACCTGCAGGGTTTTCTTTCTTGAGGTTTCGGAGGGCACAGCTGCCTTTTATCCTAAACTCCCTGCTGTGCGTTGCCCCCTTCCTTTCCCAGTTGCTGACGTACTTGGCAGGTACAGCCTTCCTGAACTGCCTGCCACACACTCCTGCCTTGAACCTACTATTTTACCCCAAAATTCAGGCTTGTGCAGACCCTTGTCTGTTTCAGGAGTGAAGCTCTCTGGGCTCTGCAACAAACCTGCTGCCCAAAGTTGGCAGAGATATTAAGACCCATTTCAAATACTTTAACACCCATACCTTCACCCATCAAACTGTTTGTGAAGACATTAGCTTTCCTTTCAGGGGCACCCAGTGAGTATGACCACCAGAGACCCCTTTAGATGACCCTCTAGGACCATAAGGGCTTCCGAGGTGGATCCATGCACATTAGTTCTAGGAAAAGTGATGTTTCTGTATGGGAAGTACACTGCAATGAATATGTATGGTTATGATGGAATTTTACTCTGGACACAGCTATATTAGGGAAGATACCTTCTGGGAATCCAGCACACTCATAATAAATAATCCCTGCTTTCTAATACTTTAAATTGTGTTAGAAAGTTTGTTTTCCAGCTGTTTTCTGTCTCACTCTACACCTCTCTGGACAACTTATTCCAGAGCATGATCACACACAGAGTAAAGTTCTTCCTCACGGTCAGGAGGAACTTCCTGTGCATCAGTTTCTGCCTGTGTCCAGGTGGCTGGCACCGGTGAGAAGAGCCTGGCTCCATCCACTTTTTACAATGGCAAAATGCCAAATTTTGTTATAAAGACCTGTGCTATGCTCTCTCCATGGCTGGGACACAGAACCTTAACCTGTCTCCACTATATGGCATAGAAGAGCCTAAAGTGCTTAATTCCCATCACTGGGCGATTGTTCTAGTGCGGCTCTGTGTGAGACAGCTGAAGGCAAAACTTGCAAAAACATCTGCAAGGGCCTCTGGGATCCTTGGAGGATGCTGACTAGCCATGGAGGAGGTGAGACTGGCAGTCACCTCAGACCTGATAAGGCGAGGCTGAAACCAGAGAAGGGAGATGGTTATCCCATTCTCGCAGGAGAGGCGGATGGAGCTGGAGTACCGCAGAGCAGCTCTCGTGCTGCAGGAGGGATGGGCCACCACAGGGATGCTGTGAGGATGCTGCCTATGAGACACTTCCTCACCAGTGCCAGCAGACAGCATGCACCAGTTGCCAGTCTCGCTGGGAGAGGAGCAGTGGGACAGCAGCTTCCAGAGCTGTGGAGTGTCTGTGTGCTGCTGGTGGCTCTCTGAGCAGACTGAGATGACTCTTTGTAGTTGAGATTGCCCCCAAGGTTTCCCAGGGTGCAAGGGCACTGCTTGAAGTTTTCTGCCATCCTGCCTCACCTCCCATGCCTGCCCTAGTGCCAGTGTGCTTGTGCAGCAGTCCAGCTGGCAAGTTGCTCCAGGGAAAGGCAGATCCCCTCTTTGGATGAATCAGTTCTAAATCACATAAACGTGACCCACAGGGTATGCCTGTGTATCTGAGTAAGGGGAGTCTCTGACAGCTCTCATTTAGATTATTTTAAGCTACATAAATATGCAAAATATCCTCTTCCAGTTCCCATTTCCACCAGTGAGAAACGAAAGGTTTACTGAAAAAAAGCATTTAAAAATGCAGGCAACTTTCCAGTAACAGCAGAGGAAAAAAGCATACATACTGAAAAGAAAGGCAGGTGGAAATTAAAACCAGATAAAACTGTGTATGGACCTTTACTTGTGAAAGCAGGTAACAGTTGTAGCAAAGGGGGAAAAAACTACCATGGGGAAAAAACAGATTATTCATTTCTTGAGTGATCTGAAAAATGTCTGCAGACGACTACAAGTTACTGAAGGGGCTATGAGTTTTACAGCAGGGTTATATTGTCCAGGTATTATGTGAATACTAAGGGGTGGTTAATAATCTCTGTTAACCTTCAAATCTGTGAATGTGCAGGGGCAAACAGTATTGTCTGCAACTAAAACCGGGCAGGGCTTGATGCAGGATCCCAGGAGGTTGGTCCAGTGGTAGTGTTAGCACTGCAGTCCTGCACGCTGCTTTCTAAAGCCATGGATAATGAGGGAATGTGAAAAAGATGTGATTCCAACTGGAAAAGGTGTAATGGGGGTAAGTACAAAGTCCTTGGGGCAGAGCCCACAGACAGCTCGGTATCTAATGGCTTCACACGACCAAAACTGCACTCCCTAAACCTCCCTGTTTCTCTGCACACCCCCTTTGCTGTGTTTGCCACCTGCAGCCTCAGGCGACGTGTCCTGAATTTGCTCATGACTCCCAAATTAGAGTAAATATTTCTTTTCAGTCTGATTTGCAAACGCTTGTTCTCCCCCCACCTCCGCCTCCCCCCATCATCTTCTCCTCTACCACCGAAAATCGTGATGCTCTCCCCCAGGTTCCAGGAAACCGTGTGACTAATTAAGCAGTTGGGGGGAGCTCAGGTGCAAAGAAAAAGCCAGTCAGATGATGGGCTGCTGCCCACTCGCTCCAGCGAGTGCATTCCATCTCTGCGTGTCTCTGCCCTGCTGCTTCCTAAGGGAAAGGAAAATGCCAACCTTCTCTGGGCTGCCCATTCTGGATCCTCACAGCACAACCAGCATCCAGCAAAACTGATTTTCCTGCTGTGGGAGCAAAAGTACCTGGGCAGAGGCATAACACCGTTTTCTCTCCTAGAAGAATTTGTCTGCATCTTTCATAGTACAGCAGGCTGGCTCTGTTCCTTCTGGCTTTTGGGTCGTTTGGGGTCTGTACATCAGAAGATTTGTGAGAAGAGTCTGCAGCCCACAGCCCGGGTTGCCAGGGGTGGCACACAGCGAAGTAGTGGGGACATCTTCAAAAAGCCATACGTGAGAGACAGCAGCTCTGGATTTCTGTGTCTTCCTCACATCTAAATGCAGCAGGAACTTACTTAGCATGGGTCCTGCTGGTGAAGGGGCCTGGTACCATTTCTTGCTTCTTGGAGAAAGGGTCTTTTGCTGAGCTCAGAACTCTGTGGGAGCTGGGAAGTCCTCCATGGCAGGATCTCATCCCTTAGAGCAGGGACTTTCCAGCAGTCACAGTGCTTCTAGCAGCAAATTTATCTTCTGATTTTTGAAAGGCTGCTGTTCCCTGCATAACTACACTCTGTGTGTCTATATTCACGTGTTTACCTTTATCCATATATCAGGAGGAAGAATTGCTTCATCTCCCAGCAGGAAACCTCAGACTGGCAGAGGCAGCTAGAGGAACACCAGAGAAAGAGGCTCACTCTCGATGCTCTGCAGGAGGATTTCATCACAGCCCTGCGTGGGTGGGATGTTCCTACCTGTCTCCACTCTCTCAGCATCTGCAGACATGCAGTTACTCCACATGTCAGACAAAAAAGAAGAGTTTTCCAACTGCAGATCTGATGTTCAATTACAGAATGGAGCCTGACAGCTACTACTACTGGGTATTAATAACTCTGCTTCACTTTATGGCTTTAACAGCTGTAGCAACCAAGATTTATGATGACACATTACGTTCAGCAATGCATCACATAAGGAAACTAATCTGACAGTGCCAGGTCACTGAGCTCACTTACAGGCTTTTAAGTGAGTTTCTTCTGCCAGATTTGCTGCCCTATTTACTGGATAAAAATGAACAACTTGCACTGTTTTAATATAGCTCCATACTTGCCTCTGTTTTGGCAGCTCACAGACTCTTTTCCCTTTGTCACACTGCCTTCTCAGGAGCCAGCTGATCCTTCTTCATTCCCCATCTTCTGTCTGAAAACCCTTTGAAACACATCCAGTGCTGTGTATCCTGAAGAAGAGTACACCCTAGGAGAGGGGAGGAGCGAGGAAGCTGGGAGAAAACACTGGAGCAACAGGCAAAGATGAGGGATGGAGCAGCTGTGGGAGAGATGACAATTGTACAAGAGCAGAGGAGCAGGGTGGCTGCCAGCACTCACTGTCCTGTGGTAGGATTTTATCTGTATCCCAGTCACTCTTGGAGAAAAAGTGTCTGGCAAAGACTGGGCTCACCCATTACTTCTCCCTAGAATTAGGGTTGGCAGCAGCAAAGTCCTAAATAACTGCTAAACATTAAGGTGGTACCCTGGAGCTGTGTCTGGGCCTGTGTCAGCCCCCTCAGCAGTCACAGCACCTGAGCAGTAGCCCATGATTTTGAATCTCTTGTCTCAGCAGTGGGCTGCATATTTGCATGTTTTCTGTCCTCATGGCACCATAATCCACTGCACAGACGCAGGTGGATGGGTAGCAGAAGGCAGCTTCTCCTCAGGGGTAAATGGGCTCGTTCATTCCTCAAAGATGCATTATTCTTCATTATTCCTGCAATTTGCTTAGGAGCCTGGTCCAGCCAGCTTTCATGGCATTTCCCATTCCCATCCCAAGGACTCTTTGTGTGGCACCTGTAAAAAGCAATTAGAAAGAACAAGTTTATTGTCAGGAGGTCTGAGTTCACTGCAGACAGTACTGTGCCATGTACTGTTCCCCTGACAAACACTCAAGCTCTGCTAGTCAGAGGATAAAGAAAACACCCTGAAACAGAGTTGAGAAACCTCTTTGTGTTTAAAAATATTTTTGTGAAACAAGAACTTTTGAACAAATAATGTAAAGTATGAACTTTAAAGTATGGAGTTCACATTTCTTCCTTTGATTAATACTTTAACATCTGTAATAGCAGTATCTGCTGCAGTTATATTGGTATCTAATAAATATTCCTGATAGAAAATATTTCTTAATAAGTATTTTAATTTCTCCCCATGTGACAACAGAAAATATGCTACCCCAAATCATCAGTTATTGTCAAAAGGCAATATTATTTGAAGCAGAAATCTTGCTGAAGAAATATGCTTAAGAGGTGAGATCATTCACTGCTTTAATCTCCAAGTGAGACATTTCCTTAGAAGTGGTTATACTTCTCTCATGTGTGCTACTACTTCTCTTTGAGTTCCCTATTCCTCTTAATTTTAGAAACATAGGGAAAAAGTGTTGAGAGACTGGATTCTCATGTCCAGCTCCATACCATCACAGGCAATCATATTACATATTTTCTTTTCTAGCTTCACCTTAAACCTAGTTTTATTTTCTTCCCTCCTGCAAGGCTCTGAAATCTCATGATTTATCTCATTGGAGAACAAGATGGCAGCTTACCTCAAATCTGATTCTTGTGCCAATATTATCCTTTAATTTAAATAGGTAATTTTGTTTCCTGTTATTTATCCCAGTGGGGCAATATTGGAGTAAAATAAATGATCATCTAACCCATCCCTATTCCTGCTCAGTTCTGGCTTTGTTGGTGAAACAAGGCAGGTCTGTTGTGTTTGCTAGGCAAAAAGGAGCTTTCCAGTTTCCTCATTCAAGGACAGCTCTTCTCCATATGTGTGCAGGTTTTAATTCATCTTTCTTGACTGTGTATGGCCAAACAGTATAACAGATGTAGTGGTGATTTTTCTTTTCCAATGCTTTGTAAGTACTTTTTTTACTTCTACTAGGATTATGTCAGCTGGCCTGTCCTAGGTTGTGTTGATTTTTTCCCCTGCTTCTATTGAGTCCTGATTATCCTAACAAAAGGCAGATACCCCTGTATTTAATGAAACATTGTGTTCTCAGCAGAAATTGTGACTTTTGCCCCCAGAATGCACGATCTTGCACCGTGCACTCTTAACCACCAGCTGATTTTTATGACACTGCATCTCCAAGTTGATTCCTGTCCAGTGATTCCATCATCCCACAGCCCATCAGCCACAGTTTCCAGTAGCTGCTGTTGCAGCGCTGCTCTAATATCCTTGTGAGCCCATCCTTGTAGGTTCTGGATGAGCGCCTGCTTTGGCTGCTCCAAATCGAGCACCACAGAGAACTCTTTGGCAGAGCTGGATGTCTGGGATCTCTGCTGACAGCTGCTCTGTCTGGGACAAGGTGCCTTTGGGGAAGCCCTGTTTTATTTCAGTAAGCCCACAGATTCATGGAATCACAGAACCAATTAAGTTGGAAAAGACCTCTGAGGTCATCAATTCCAATCTGTGACTTAACACCACATTGTCAACTAGATAGTGGCACTGAATGCCACACCCAGTCTTCCTTTAAACAACTCCAGAGACGGTGATTCCATCATCTCCCTGGGCAGTCCATTCCAATGTCTAACCTCCCTTTCAGTGAAGAATTTCTTCCTAATGTCCAATCTGAACCTGCCACAGCTCAAGACTGTGTCATCCCCTGTCACTTGTTGCCTGGAAGAAGCGACTGATCACCACCCGGCTACATCCTCCTTTCAGGCAGTTGTAGAGAGCAATAAGGTCTCTCCTGAGCCTCCTTTTCTCCGTACTAAGCAACCTCACCTCCTTCAGCCTTTCATCATGGGACTTGCGCTCCAGATCCTTCACCAAAAGTGCTTCAGCCCCGCAATGTCCTTCCTGAACGGAGGAACCCTTTGAGAAGTTTGTATTTATATACAAACTTTATATACAAGTTTGTATTTGTGCGGGAGTGGGGAGCTGGGCGCTGTGTGTGGAGTTGGCGGGACGAGCCCCCGAGGTGGC
>NW_005054320.1:6717647-6727848 GCF_000277835.1 Geospiza fortis
GGCCCGCGGACTTTTCTGGGTGTTGTGTTAAATTATATGTCTTATAGGAGAAAGTTGCTGCTGCAGGGTAACGCACCTCGTCGTGACCAAGGTGAAGGTGTGTAGTCCTCGCTCTATTTTGCTTCTGGTTTGAGTGTTGTGTTCAATACTCTTTACACTCGGTATTAAAGACAGTTATGTGTAAAGATAGTTATGTATTAAAGATCGCTAGTGCCTCCTGTCTCCGTAGTGGTTTTCTTCCCAAGGAGTAAGTACCTTCAGCTGTCAGGTCTTGGGGAAGGGAATGGCTGGCAGTGAAACAAGAGGCTTGGGAGATGTTAGCATCCCAAATACACTGGAGTCGCTGGGAATCTGTTGTCACTAACACAAAGCTTGCCGAGTAGGCAAACACTAGTGATTTGGGGGTGGGAGGCTTTGGAGGTTGACAGCCTGAGAATTAAGCCCTCCGCTGAACTGGAAATGAAATACTTCGTCTTTCTCCCCCCAGGGGCAGTAATGTGCATTATTCTCCCAGGTGAGGGTCACCAAGCAAAACCAAGTGTGTGTGGTGGGGTTGGAAGCACTGGTCCAAATCCCTTCTGGTCACTGGGTGAATGAGCTGCGAGTGTTGTCTTGGCTGCAGAGAGGGCTACAAATGGGAAGAAAGAGAGGGAATAGTTTCAGAGGCAGTAGCTGAAAGCACTTGCAGCTTCAGTTAGAAGTCGTGGGAAGACTCCTGTGTTCTTTAGTGATCTGAAGGATTTAATGGAAATATAGTGAATTTACTGAGGAAATGTACTTTAATGTGCTTGAATTGCCTGAGAGCAACTGCTGGCAGGCTTGATGTTTTTGTGCTTATGCTGTGTTGGAGCATTAAAGATCAAGCTTGAAGAACCTCTTGATTTGTCCTAGATTAATCATCTTGCAAATCAAAGGTTTGTTTCGTCCCTGCTGGTGCTGATGTGATCCATGGCAGCACAGTTTGTAATGCAGTAGCTCGTGCTCAAGGACAGAAGCTGCTTCCCCAGAAGCATTTTAACCTCACTGTGTACTTGCTCTAGGTTTGACTCTCCTCATCCAAAGAGGTGGCAGGTCAAATGAATTGCTCAAAAATGAAAAGCTGAAAAAGAGGAGGTCTGAGATGACAATAGCTGTTCTTTGAAACTTGCTTAAAAATGATCCATGCACTGTGCTATTGCATGCTAGGAAACTATAGGGTTTGGGTTTTCCTTCTTGGTAGGCAAGAGTTAATTAAGTTAAATTTGACTAGTCTGACCTTGGCAGCTGCAGTCTTCAGGAGTACTTGGGGCAGAAGAAGGTGAGGCCTGAATTAGTCTGTAGCTGTCAGGAAGCACCTGGCTACACAGAAACCTGGAACACTTAAAAAAACAGAAAAGGTTATTAACACCAGTTTGAGTTGCATGACTGTAGAACCATCTGTAAGTATCTCCATGCTACAAAAGGCAAGTGACTTAACTAATCGTGTCACAGCTAATCAGATCATTCTCTTGTGCTTGATGTGTTCAGACAAGGCTGTGACCAAGTCTGGTTAGCGAGATTCTGGGTGTTAAAAGTGTAACATGAACTTTATATGCATCATCTGAATTTGTCCCAGGTCTTACAAGCCTGTTTGCCCTTCACAAATGAGCAGAACTTGGGGCAAGTATGAACATTTCCAGAAAGGTACTTTGGCTAGGCAGTGTCTCTGAAGAAGGGCAAAGAGTTGCTTACGAAGACTGGAGTACCCATTGAATACTGTTACCTGAGTTTGCAGCTGGAATTCTGTGCAGGATGTTGAAAGCTGCAGCTTTTTGCAGGAGCAAGATGTACTTGGCCTTTGTCCTGTGGGTGATAGATGCTGGATCATTTAGAAAGGAAAGCATTCTATGTAAAGGAAGAAATCTTGTATCTCTGGCACAATTTAAGAATTGTCAGTGGACTGGATGTCTAAGCCCTGAAACTAACACCTGAGGCTGTTCTACAGTTGTGTTGGTTGGAGACAGCAGTTTGAGCTTTATATGCATCATGAAACAACTTCAAAGCCTGACTCTCAGAAGTCCTTTGCAGCTCATCTTACTTCTGCTGGTGCTGCTGATGACTTTAGCCTTAGCTTGTGTCATCTTTGGTAATTTCCATTTGACACAAACTACTTTCCTGAAGTAACTCTACCTCACCAAAAAAAAAAACCAGTGGCAACTAATATCTTTTTTGCCTGCACCAATCGAAAAGCTGTGTCTCATTTTGGGTGAAAGGATTGCTGATAATCATCAATACATAGAGTTATTTCTGTCTAGTTTGTGTCTGTGTGAATGGACAGAAAAACAGAGTCTAGGAATAGATCTAGGAAGCACAAACAGAAGCTCTGACTTGTCTTTTTCTTTTTATATCCTGCCTCCAGTTTCTTTGGAGAAGAAAAGCCCTAAGATGGCAGGCAAAGGAATCAGTGGACCAGACTCCATGTCCTGCAGTGTTCTGAACTGGGAGCAGGTCAGCCGTCTGCACGAGGTTCTCACAGAGGTGGTTCCCATCCATGGCCGGGGGAACTTCCCGACGCTGCAGATAACTCTGAAGGACATTGTCCAGACGGTTCGGAGCCGGCTGAGCGATGCGGGCATCGTGGTCCATGATGTCCGCCTGAACGGCTCTGCAGCTGGTCACGTCCTGGTCAAGGATAATGGGCTGGGATGCAAAGACCTGGATCTCATTTTTCAAGTTTCTCTTCCAAGTGAGGCAGAGTTTCAGTTAGTCCGAGATGTGGTCTTGCGATCCCTCTTGAATTTCCTGCCGGAAGGAGTGAGTAAGCTGAAAATCAGTCCCGTGACACTGAAGGAAGCCTACATCCAGAAGCTGGTCAAAGTGTGCACAGAGACTGACCGCTGGAGCTTGATATCGCTTTCCAACAAGCATGGCAAAAACGTGGAGCTTAAGTTTGTGGACTGCATTCGGCGGCAGTTTGAGTTCAGCGTGGACTCGTTCCAGATCATTCTGGACTCCCTGCTCTTTTACTATAACTACTCAGAAACCCCCATGTCAGAGCACTTCCACCCAACCGTGATTGGGGAGAGCATGTATGGAGACTTTGAAGCAGCTTTTGATCACCTCCAGAACAAGCTGATAGCTACCAAAAACCCTGAGGAGATCCGAGGTGGTGGGCTGCTGAAGTACAGCAACCTCTTAGTACGAGACTTCAGGCCCATGGATAAGGACGAGATCAAGACGCTGGAGCGCTACATGTGCTCCCGGTTCTTCATAGACTTCCCAGACATCCTGGATCAGCAGCGCAAGCTGGAGACCTACCTCCAGAACCACTTCTCCAAAGAAGAGAGGAGCAAGTACGACTACCTCATGATTCTGCGCCGGGTGGTGAATGAGAGCACCGTCTGCCTCATGGGGCACGAGCGGAGGCAGACTCTCAATTTGATTTCTCTGCTGGCACTCAAGGTGCTGGCAGAACAGAATGTCATCCCTAATGCCACTAATGTGACCTGTTACTACCAGCCAGCACCTTATGTCAGCGATGCAAACTTCAGCAACTACTACCTGGCAAGTGCCCCTGTGCTGTACAGCCAGTCCTACCCCACCTGGTTGCCTTGCAATTGATCGCTCCCCTCGAGTGCTCCTGGCTGGAGACTGCTGAGAGCCAAGAGTGTAAATATAGACAAGTAATAAGTGTCAGTTGGATGTTCTCTAATGGAAACATGGCTGTATCAGACTGTCCATTTCCTGGTGTGCAGTGGGATTATGCAGCCAGGTGACTGCTATGAATCTTTAAGAGTATCTCTACAAATGCCAAAAAGCCTTATTACCTCTTCATGGGGAGAAGAGAACCATCAGCCAGATGTTAAGAGGAACAGTTAAGAAACTTTGTACTAGCTCTGGAAGTGGCTGTTAACATGGGATCTAAGTGGAGTATTCAGTAAACTGGGTTGGTTAATTGACTGTAAAATGCCTTAAGCAGAAGCTGCTCCTGGAGTAGCAGCAAAACTCTGCTTTCTACTTCCTAACCTCATTACTCTTCCTCAGTCCAAGTTCTGGCCAAATTTCTCTTGAACTAATTGTGCCAAGACTGGGCTCATGTCATGCTTGGGTCACTTTCACTGTGTGTCTGTGTGAGCTGGTAGCAGTATGGATACTGTCTGTCTTGTAGAGGACGTAAATGTTGTTTCCTGTAGTGCCTATGGCTATGTGGTCCTGCATTGAGTTCAAGATTAATTTCTTGGAAGTTGAAAATAGTTTAGTAATTCTATTCATAAAGCATAAGCTGGTTAAATTTTTCTTGACTACAAAAACTTGGAAGGTGGCATTTCTAAAAACACATTAAAACATAATCTAAAAATTGGTAGTGTAAAAAGTCCTTGGAATGAGGAATTGAGGCTTTAAATAGAATTGGAGCCACAGTTTGAACAGTTAACCTGGAAAAATATTCTTGAGTCCAGCAGGAAGCTAAAGCTTTTCTGACTATCTTTCAAAACAATTTTGGCACATTTGGAAAGTAGCACAGCTCTTACTTTGGGGTTTGACCAGATTTTCTTCCTCACAGGTCTGCAGCAAAACCAACAAAAACCCTAAACAAAAATCCCAGGTCACTATAAGTTGCAGGATTACGTGCACTCCTGTCACAGCATGAATTCTGAAAGTGACTCCTAAAATGAATTTCTCATTGTATGACTTCAGGCTGGTCCTGGAGGTTTGCCTTTCTGTCACCACTGAGCTTACTGGGTTATCACTATCACCTGGTCACTGCATGAGCAATTCAAGTGGTTAGGGTGAAATTCTTCCTTTTTACTGCTCTTAACCCTCACTTGAAGAGGTGTACAAACCCTGAGCAGAGCTCTCCACAGAAGTTCTATGTGTTGAAAGTCTGGGCGTGAGTTCAGAATAGTCTCCAGAAGCGTATGCGCTCCCTTGGAGGTACAGAGGGCTGAACTTGCTGCTTTGAGACTCCTGGGCTTTATAAGGAAGGTTAAAAATTCCTCAGTTATTTATGTAGTGGTGTTATTAACAGGATGATTTTCACTGAATTACAATAGTAAAATACATATAGCAATGATCTTGAGTTTCTTTTGTTTAATCAGAGATGTAGACCAGAAAGGCAAATCTTAGAGCTATTTATAATGTGCTGGTGCAATGGTGAAGAATGCTTGTTCACTGAATCTTTTTTGTTACTTCTATAACTATTTATTACTGTTTCTGCAAGCTTGTAAGACCAAAGTGCCTGATCCAACAAATGATTAAGGCTTAGAAGGTAGAGCAGAAAGCAGATGGAACACCGATGTTTGGTTGCCATTCAAGGTGGAAAACAGCAGCAGTGCTGTACTTGAATGATGGTAAAAATGGCCTGCTTCTCATAAGACCAAGAAGTTCTTTCCACTTTTCATAACTACTTCATAAAGACTGTCTCAACAGAGCAGTGAGGCTACCTCTCTGTTCAGACTTCATTTAGCTTAGGAAGGCAGGGAGGGATGCAATCGACCAAGTGGACTGTATGTAGCTAAGCAGGCTTTAGCCTGATTTCCTGAACACTTTTGATAGCAACTTCAGTAGCAAAAAGACAAATAATTTGGTGGATTATATTGTATATTTTTTTCATTAAAGGCTTCCTGATTAGTCAGCCAAAGTAGCCAAACTTGAAAGCAAACCCAGCCTTTTTCATAAACTGTGGCTTGGACTTGGTGTGGTTTGCAGACAAGACATCTGTCATCCAAGACTTTGACTTTTTAAAAACTAACATGATGCCAGTGTTGTCATGTGTGTTAAACTTAGTGCAAGCTTACTGCTGGAATGCAATCCTAGGCAAGAATAACTCCTGCATGGAAAGCAATACTTGGCCTAGTATAGAGTGTCGCTATAAAGAAGACTTAAGAGTTTGTAATTGCTGTCCTCTCTTGCATAGATGTTTTTGAAGCCAGCCTATGCTATGGCCATTGCTGAGGTGAACAGGTGCCTGGAGGGGCTCAGACTCAGGTATCTGCCTTCTCTGTGATGTCATGGCTGATCTTTAGGAACTGTTTTTATGCATTGGCTCTCATGGAAGAAGTGGTGAGATGCCTGGGAGGAGTCCTCACAAGCTGGAAACACAGACTTGTTTTATTAGTCTTTAATGCCTTGGCTGCTGGACATCAGGCCAGGTGCATCTCCTGGAAAAGGAAATGCTAGAGAATGAAAAAAGGCTGAATTGGATTCCTAGTGAGATAGAGCTATGGAGAAGTTAAGTAGTTCCTGCCATAACTATTGTGCTTTTGCTGATGTAACTTGATGCTGAGGCCTCTGAGGAAGCTCCACATTGAATTGCTGCTCTCTGAACAGCTGAGTGCCTGGGTCTGAGCTTTGCAGGACTCTTGTGTTCCCTGTCTGGTTGTTAGGATGCTCTGGCATGTGGGAAATACAGATGCTTTGTAACCTGGCTCTTAGATGCTAAACCCTCGAATGGTTAAATTGTATCCTGAAGCTGCACACTCCCTGCTGCATTGACCCTGGAGTACCAGGGATTGCTGGGGCACTGCTCATCCCATTGTCTTCCAAATAATCCAGGCTTGGCAGGAAAAGCTGGTGTACTTGGTAGCTTTTCATCACTGTGCTGCAAGTGCTACCCCTTTCTGTTCTGGGTGGTGCTGGCAGCTTGATGGTGCAGGTGGCAGTGGCTCAATTTGCTGTGGGTTAGCTGGTTTGAGTCCAGGTTTATGGTGACCCCTGTTGCAGGGGGTAATTTGAGAATGAGCACTAGGTAAAAGTGATGACCCTGGGCCAGGTCTAGGATGCCTGCTTGGTTCAGTCACCGCTCAGCACTAATGATGCCTCTGCTGTAATAAATCTCTTCTAACCTCTTGTGTGTCATGTGGAGCTTAGAGAGAGAGACTACTGTGCTTCAGACTGTTACCTGATACATTCCCTCTGGGCAGTGGCATTAAAACAAAGCTGCAGTAACACTCAGTGCATCATTCCTCAGGATCAAGCTTCTGCTAACTAGGCTGTGGTGTAAAATAGCTGTTTTCTTCATGTAGCTGGTAAGCACTGCTGGACAAAGCCAGTCTGAGGTTAAGCACCTGTTGACAACATTTATTGCCAAGTTCCCCTTGACTTGCAGTCTATTGTTGTGACTTCCTCACTGTAAGATAGACTTTTTTAATTGATAGAGATGCTACCAAAGAGACCTGGTAGAAGACTGTGTTTTAGCCACTTTGGTAAAATCCCTGTGCTGATCCATGGTCACTGTGACAAATTGTAAGCTAAAGCATAGTTTGTGCTTACTCTGCTAAAGATTTAATTATTGCTGTGTTTGTCCTCAGCTCAGTCAGTCAATCACTAAGTTGGGGGTTTAAGACTACTGCTTGCTTCTGAACAACATTTTTCAAAAGATCCTCATGCTTTCACTTAATCACCTCCTCTACAAAGCAGTAGGTAGTATTTAAATCTAGTCCAAATACATAAAGCTTTTTATTGAAACTTAAAGATCCATATTTTGGACTTGAGTTCTGGGGTTAAGCATTTGGTATGTGCCTAGGCTTTGTGGGTTCCAATTCCTAGAATAACCACTGATGTTAGTAGTGACCTCTCCTTATCACTATATGAGTAGTTGGGGAAAGGCCTCTCAGAAAAGAACCTGGACAAATTGCCTTAATCCTAAACTGTCAGTGTACTGATGGTACTTGTTTCCCATTCCTCATTCAACTCAGTCAGGATTCTGTAGTTGTTAGGCACAGGAATGAGCAGTAAGTTGACCACAGCCACCAGCAGCTTGGTCTAATTTGGGCTTTGGGAGAGCCAAATGAATAATAAAACTTCTAGCCCTCACACCTAAGTCTTGCCCAATTGTTTCTTGCATACAGTTAAGTGTATTTCATGAATGTTCTTTATTTTCATTGAAGCTAGGTATAGAATGGGATGTTGGTCTGTAGTAGAAACTTTGGGGGGAATGGTTGGAGGACTCTGGTTTTTCTCACTTACATGTCTGGATTGGGCTTGTCTCTCTGAATAAAACTGCACTTTCCATTGAAATTTAGAGGGCCTTTTTTCCTATGTTTCTTATTATTTTTTACCGTTAAAAGAAGTCAGCTCTTGGAAAACCTGTCTCATCTCTTTGGAAGAAGTGAGTTGGTTGGTTTTGTTGGTTGTGTTTTTTTTTTTTTTTTTGTTTTTTTTTTGTTTTTTTTTTTTTGTTGTTGTTTTTTTTGTTTTTTTTTTTTTTTTTTTTTTGTTTGTTTTATTTTGTTTTTGGTTTTTTGTTTGTTTTCTTTTTTTTCTTTCTCCCCATCCCTCTTTTAGCTGGAAGAACAGGGTACTAGAAATATTTGGATTTGTGATGAGCCCAAATGTGAGATTGGTCACAGTAACTTTGTCTACTGTTCTGCACTGTGGTGTTCACTTGTCATCCTTGGAAATTGGGGTTTGGACCTTAATGATGCTGAAATTCTTGTGCAAATAAAAGTATGCTAAACAACCCTTGCCTCAAGCTATTTTTGAATCTAAATAATGCTGACAAAGTATCTGTAGAGCTTATTGACCAGTGGGTGTGCAGGTGCACTCATGAGGTGAGTAACAGCGTGGGGTACACAGTAATGCTTGTTTTAGATGTTATTCAATGTACATGTTTTATATCTGCCTCAACTTATTGAAGATTAGTCAGTTAAGTGAGACATGATTAATCTTTCACTTTCATTACAGAGACAGCTTCTAGGGAACCATTTTTTCCCTGTCTGACCATCATCTGATCTCAACTTTAAGACATGGTGAAACACAGACCCAGACCTGTTAGGTAGGGTCTGGTCTGAGCTGGAGCCTGCCAGTCTGTTCTGTGATGCACTCCACTTTATGGAGCAGCACTCTGCTACTGCACACTTCAACTCATGACCGAAGGGGGTGAGAAACAAAGTCAGCAATTGTTTTTCAGGTTATTTACAGATTGAAAGCCTTTGCTTTCACGCTGTCCTAAACACTGATGCTACTATTAACCAAAGGTCAGTGGGAGTTGTGCAGGTCAAAGCTAAGTACAAGCTAGGGCTGTGTGGTAGTCCTGCTGCTCTTGCTCTAGAATAAAGAATAAATGCTCTTAAAAAGTGTGCTTGCTTCCAATCCCCTCCAGAGCTCAGTCAAACTCCAGCCTCAGTTAAGTATTGCTGGAGAAATTCCAGTCTCCAGGACCCTGTAACATGTGCAGTGGAAAGGTCTGTGGAATTTAGAGGTGGTGTGATCCCATGGAAGCAATCATGAACCTTATGTAGTCCCTTTTTCCAGATCTAGTTGCTTCCCTATGAAATTAAATAGAGAACTAATAAAGCAGCTGGGCAACACAAACCATCTGCTATCACCAAAAACTCTCTTACCTTAACTCCTACTTGTCACACCGCAAAAGCTTTGGAGTTATTTTGGGTACCACCCTTATGTTTCTAGAAAACCAAGCTCAGCTTTGCAGGGTCAGATAGTGAAATAACAAAATAGCTGTGCTTAGGCAAGTGCTGCCAGAGTACTCTCTATGTTCCATATAGAGCTTATATAATGGTAAACATTCAGAGGTACTAAAGAAAGATGGTTTTGCTCTATTGCAGTTGTATTGTTAGTGAAAATAAGTATCCTGTTCTGGTGTATCTGCTAGAACTCTGCCTTCTCTGTGCTGTGCAAGATGAGCTCAGTCTTGTCACGGGCTGTGAGGCATTAGACACATGGTATTCTGTATTATTGTTATTATGCTGTCGGGTGTACTTATTCTGTCCTTCCTTCTGTGATATAATACTTAATATTTTTGATATCAGAGTGTTCAAAGTGCCCTTACAGAGACAGAGTAGTTGGTCCTATGAGAGAGAGGAAAAAAATCTGTGCATATTGATTATTACTTATTACATATTAGTGTATTTAATTTATCAATACATTAAATACCTGCAGGTGCTATTTTCAGCAATAAAAACCCTCTTATTTATTCAGCACATACCACTTGAATATGGGTATAAAACATGGCAGTTGTGTTTTGCTGCAGTAGCAGTGCTGTGCTCTGTTCTGCTTCATCTCAACGAGTTCCACATCCTTTAGGCAGGACTGCCCAGCCAAGGGACTATTCAGCCTGCCAAACCTTAGTGATTTTCCTCCTAGGAAAGGGTTGAGTCATCATGCTGGAAAAAAAGTGAGTCTTGACAAAAACTGTGTGCAAAGCAGCTGCTAGAGCCCAAGCTGGTAGTTTGTGTATAGGATCAAGGAATCCTATACATTTGTTAGTGTTATCCCATTGACCCTT
>NW_005054320.1:6727858-6754328 GCF_000277835.1 Geospiza fortis
AGGAATGAGTTGCCTAGGCTGTGCTGCAAAATGCTGGGCTGTTTCTGTCACTGGTAAGTAGATTAGAGGACAATCCATATCACCCCACTTCTTGGGGAATGGAGTAGTGCAAACTCTGGGAGAAGCCTGGCCAACACAGAGGAGTGGCTGGTCTAGTCTGTGTCAATAACTTTTTGTCACTGAAAAACCTCTGTAGAAACTCCTGCATACTTCAGGAGACTCCCAAGGCTTGATTGCATCTCAAGCCAAGGGAAAATTGTCCTCCCTTGCAAGAGAAGGGTTGAAGTGTGAGAATTCTAATTTAGTCACTGCCCCCATGCAGCAAGGCAAATCTGAGAGTGCCAGATATGTGGAATGTGAATTACAGTCCCACAGACTGCCCCTTTTGTGGGTGCCCTTGCTTCAGAACTGACTGTCCACCTGCAACAGTTCCCTTCCCCACCCCCTCTCTACTGCTTATCTGAGAAACTTACTCTGAAAGCTGTATCTGTTCCTCCCTGGAAATTAGCTTGCCCTAAAGATAGTGGCAATGCGTTCTGTACTGGGAGAACCTGTTCTAATATTTGACTGTGGTCATTACTGAGAATTTCAATTGCATTTTCACACTGGGCTTTGGACTTCATCTTCGGCCTGTGGATTGCTGCATCCTTATCAACAACGCTGAGAAGTCCCAGAGTCTCCTGCTATCCACTAACATCTTCAGTTCTTGGATGAACTGCAGAAAGGGGGCATTTTATGTTGTATACATTTGATTCAGAAGCTGGAAACATTTTCTTCTGTAACTTCTTTGTTCCTGTTTCTTGTGACCCAGCACCAGCTGTTAGCCCAGTGCTCTACATACTCCCAAAAAATGGTGCTCAGATTTTGAGCATCAAGTTCTTGATGTTTGTGTCCACAAACTCTGCCTGCCATTGTTACCATGGCACGCCAAGTGCTTGTGCAGAGTCAGTTATCCACAGTGATTTCAAATTCCATCTGCTGCTTTCTGAGGCAGCCTCCACCATCTGCTATCAGCAACATCTGTGCTCCTGGTTTCCAGATGTGGTATTTTGCACTTGAGTATATTAGAAAAACATTCTGTCTGTATTCTGTGGGCAAATACAAGGTGGATGGACAGAGTAACTCCATTGTTTTTCTACCATGCTGTCTTCAGTGTTGCATAGTTCTCACAGTTTTGCATGGTTCTTGCATACTGAAGGGTATGTGACGTGGTTGTGGGCACTTTGAAACCTGCAGGTGGCTTAAAACCAGTGTCAGCACAAAGTCCACAGAGGTACTGGATGCAGGTTATTTTGGGAGTTTTTATTTGCTCTGCAAATACAGAGCAGAGACAGCAAAGAAACCTTATATTCTGTCAGTGCTTCACAGCAGCTCCTCAATCCTTTCCTCTGCACCCCTACATTTAAAACTCTGCAGGTAAAAATGTCCTTGGGGCTTACTGTCTAATTACTGATTTTATTTGCTGTTAATAAGGAACAGCTGAGTAGTCTAAGGGTCTTTGGTTTGGCACAACTGAAGTGGAGAGCTCCATGTTTCTGCTCTTGCCATCACGCCTGTAACTCATCACAGTCAGCTGCCTGTCTTGCTGCTCCTGTGGGGCTCCTCAAATGTTGCACAGACCTAATTTAAATTTAAATCAGCCAGGACTCATGTAAATCTCTAGACTCCTGTGAGTTCCCTTCCACTTTGTCCTCCTGGGCAGCTTTTCTTAAGGCTGGGACAAAGGAAGTTATTCTGGGGATGAGAGCCTGCTATAGGCAGAGTCCAAATTCCCTGTGACAGCAGTGGGAGTGTGTGCAGCGCTGTGAGGGATTTGCTGACAGCCTGGCAGACCTGAGTGCCACGGGCTCCTGTGCTACAGCTGTCCTGCTGCCCAGCTCTACTGGACTGTGTTTCCCCAGCCCTGTTTGATCAGTGGGAGCAACATGTGCAGATGGAGCTCAGCCTCCGGCATCAAATTCATGGAGTTACTCCAGAGAAATGCTGCTCACGGGAAAAATACCCCCAGCATCTGTTTTGGAGCAGAGGAAAATTTGAATGTGGAGTAATATTCCAGCTAAAGATGTGCATGCCTCCAATTGGTGGTTAGCCTCCCTCCTTGCAGCACTTCTCTGGCAGAAGAAGGATTCCTATTTAATACTGTTTCCCAGACCATGGGCCCTGAAGAGAGGAAAAAGCACATTTTGGTAACAGAGGGACCTGCCAGCAGGGCCAGGAGTGGATATTTTGGAAGCCCTGCCTGTTGATGGAGTAGGAAGGGAAAGGGAGGCTGCATGGTGTTGGGGCATTTCAGAAATCAAATAGAAGGCTTCAGGTTTTTAAAAAACCCACACAGATGGCCCAGGAAAGTCACAGAGAGATGTTTCATCTTCTTGCAAGCAGGTCTGACTTCAAAGTGCAGCAGCATACCAGAAGAACTTGCAGTGGGGCTGTGTTATGCCCATGCTTAGGATGCTCTACAAGTAGAATTTGTAACTTTTGCAACAGTCAATTGCAATATGAATTGTGGCTAATGTGCTCTACTGTTATCAGGTGCTACATGTGGCTCTCCTCAGTACTTAGACTGTGAACTGTGGCCTTCAGAATGCTCAGCCAGATTTTTGTTGACTAGTTAAATTAAATAAAAGATTTCTGTATGGCTATGATTACAACTACAGTTATGAGTTTCAGTTGACCAGGACTTGAATTTTTGTTTTAATTGAAATACTCGGTGAGAACATCTAGTTTCAAATAAATTTAAAAAAAAAAGGAAATTTCTTTCATGAATAAGAGTTCATTTACTAGCAATGTGATACTTGACAAAAGTGCCTTACTGTAAAACTGCCTGTGAAATTATGACTTTTAATTCCAAAACAATAGGTTTTGCTTTGAAGGTGCTTGCTGCCTGATTGCTGGTTTTACTTACTGCTAATAAGGAGTACATGAATACTGAAAGGGTCTCTAGTTCACTTCAGGGATCATTTGACTGATTTGCAGCATCATAATACCAGATCATCATCAGAGAGTTTATGTCCACTGCAGCCAAAAGGTCCAGATCCAAGACCTCATTGAAAAGTACTGTTGCAGTGCACTACAGTGGTCTAGACTTGAATAAGAGAAAAACTGCAGAAAAAAACAATTTAAGCCTGTTTTGGTTTTGGGGTTCTTTTTGTTTGTTTGTTTTTGGTTTTGTTAATGTTTTTTTTGATGATGACTGTTCTTCAGGCTGTTGCAGGCATGCTTGATAGATTGCAAGCCATGCTTTATGTGTGAGAGGGACCATCCATCTCAGAGGAGGAGGTTCATTTCTATACATATTGCAGTGTAATACATGACAAACAGGCTGCAGTGTCATAGCACTGGCTCCTGGCACTGCTTGAACCAGTCTGACAGCCTAAGTGGCTGAATTTTACATCCATTGAAATGACACTACTACTTTTAAGAATTGTATCAGAGGGCTGAGAAACTGCAGAAAGGTGTTTAAGGTTCTTGTGGCCAGAGCTGTCTGAAAGGCAGCGGTGCCCACTGTGCCTCTGGAGGAGAGGATTTCTGTGCATGGGTCATTTTAGAGAGGGCCTGGGGTGCTGCTGAGCACCGAGCAGCAGCACAGGGCCCTTCAGTGCCTGCCACAGTCACTGCACAATGATGTGAATAAGTGTCCATTAAACCTTACCTCCAAATGCTGTGAGTTAAGTGGCAAGTTAAACCTTGCCCCCAAATTTAATCAGGCTCCATAGAAACCTAACATACTTTTTTAATTTTTCCAGTGGTTTAATTTCCTTTTTATTTCCGTAGCAATGGATTCTTGAGAATCCAGACATGCCAGAGTGCTGGCAGTTTACCTAGACTTCAACCAAATCTTTATTCTCACAATATTGAGCGAGCAGAGAACACAAATACTGAGTAAACAAGGTGTAACTGATCTATAAATGTTGTAAACACATATTTAAAGAGTGGGTTTTAATGTATGGAGGACTCTTGTTACTTACTTTATTTTTTTGTTATACACTAATTATATCTTTAAAGAGCTAAAATCTTACTTTCATTAAATAGTTGCCATTTTCATTTTTCTTCAGGTAGGTGCTGGTTGTAGCCTGGTTCCCATATATCACCTGGAGATTCCTGTAACAGATGATAAGAACAGCAAAATGTTGGTATGACTGTTGTTCAGGCTAATGTTTTACCTCCTATGCTCCAAAGGGAAGGTAATTTAAAAAAAAAGAAAAATCTCATTAAATATTCCACAGACTCACAACAATATTTTTCTTTCACAAAAGAGTATTTATATAAATTCTTTTATTTAAAAAGATGCATTGAAGCAAGCCAAGGGGTTTATTTTGGCTGAGGGTTCCTGACATACAGCCACCCAAAATAAGCTGCTTATGCATTTCACAGAGTGCTGTGTCCTGTGCCCGGGGTTACTGTGAGTTGAGGCAGCCCCTGGTGTCAGTGCCTGGCTGCAAAACCTGTCTGGGGCTTTTCTGCTCCTTGCCACTTTGGCTTCGGGTTATCTGGGACCTCAGCTCAGCCTCTGGTTAACCTTTACAGCATTGCTTCTTATCCCAAACTGCTAGAAATATGGCAAAAATACCAGGAATTTTCTTTCAAGCCCAGTGGAGACATATCACCCTTTCTGGTGGCTCTGTGATAGCAGCGTGGGTCTGTTCTTGCAGGCTGCTGTGTTCTTGCAGGCTGCTGTGTTTCTGGCAGGCTGCTGTGTTTCTGGCAGGCTGCTGTGTTTCTGGCAGGCTGCTGTGTTTCTGGCAGGCTGCTGTGTTTCTGGCAGGCTGCTGTGTTTCTGGCAGGCTGCTGTGTTTCTGGCAGGCTGCTGTGTTTCTGGCAGGCTGCTGTGTTTCTGGCAGGCTGCTGTGTTTCTGGCAGGCTGCTGTGTTTCTGGCAGGCTGCTGTGTTTCTGGCAGGCTGCTGTGTTTCTGGCAGGCTGCTGTGTTTCTGGCAGGCTGCTGTGTTTCTGGCAGGCTGCTGTGTTTCTGGCAGGCTGCTGTGTTTCTTGCAGGCTGCTCTGTTCTTGCAGGCTGCCGGAGCCCTCTCTGCTCCGTGTCAAGCTGTGTGTCAGTGACTCTTCCAGCCGAAGTCTGCAGGGGTCAGGGTGGAGACGTCTCCTGCAGGGATAAGGAGTCTTTGAGTCTCCTGTCTTGCCTTCTCACGTGAAGCTGAGTGACCCACTTGTCTTGGCTTTTGTTTATCTCCATGCCTGAATGTGGCGGGAAGTGCTGCTGCCACACAGGAGCAGAGGTTCAGGGGAAGAGTCTGACTCAGAGGCCAGAGATTTATCACAGGACAATTCACATCTTTAAAGCACATCCAGTCCATGCTCTTAAACATTTTTCTCCAGTTATCTTTGGTTGGGCAGTCACTGTCAACCCCTCAAACTTCAAGGACTCTCCCTCATTTCTAAATGGAAATAACTCCAAACCATTTAGGAGCCAGAATTAGAAAACCAGTTGGTATTGGGTCTGTGCTGGTGACCACACACCTGAGACTGGTTCAGCCAGGGGGCATGCAGGGGTCTGGAAGCTGGTTCTGGAGTATCCAGATAAGAACCTTTAGGATATGAAACAGAGTATTCCTGCCAGTGGTTTGGTATATTGTGATGTGTCTCTAAAAGCCTTATATCTCAACAGGAGGAAATTCTGAGGAAGATGGACAAGAAAAAAGTTTGTAGAGAAAAAATATATTTTCAAACAGGAAAAGTTCTTTAGGAGGACTATATTAGACAGACAAAGAGCTGTATATGCAAGAGAGATGGCAGCCTCAGCTAAAAGCCACCATAATGAGCTCAGTGAGATTGGAAGACGTTGACACCCCTGAGCTGGTAGGGGGTGGAAAAAGGCATACTTCAAACTAATTTTCCAGTGTTAAATTCCACTTCAGATTTTTAGGTGGTTTATTTTAGTTTGTTTTTGTTTTTTGGGGGTGGTTTTTTTTTGTGTTTTTTGTTTGTTTGGGGGGTTTCGGGGTTATTTTGGTTTTTTTTTTGTTTGTTTGGTTGGTTTTTTTTGTTTGGTTTTTTTTTTTTTTTTTGTTGTTGTTCTTTTCTTTCCCTTCTTGTTGGCTGGTTGGGTTTTCTCGCCGTCAGGCAGCTTTCCCCGAGCAGCCGGCAGTCCCTGCAGCCCGGGGGTGCCCCGCGGAGCGCTCAGCACCGCGGACAGCGCCCGGAGCCGCCCGTCTGGGAGGCGCACTCGTGGGCGCGCGTAGGACGTTTGGGTGTTGCACACATCCTTTAATTAAGAGGGCTAATTAACTCTTTTAAGAGCTCTCTCATTTGGTGGAGGAATTTCCAAAAACTGAGGCGGAGGCGCTGCGAGCGTGGCTATGCAGCAAGGAGATGGGGAGGGATGTTCTGTGTGATCCCGGTCTGAATGGAAGGCTCTAGAGGGAGAGCCTGTTTTCCAGGGGCTGTTCCCACCAGCCTCTCTCTTCAGCTCCGGATGAAGCCTCATGCCCAGACTTCTCAGGGCTTTTCTTGTACCTGTCACCTGCCCAAATACTGTGCATCCAACTACTCGATGATCCTTGTGGCTTCGCAACAACTTGGGATATTCTGTGACACTCACAGCTATGGCACACGTGTAGCATTTCCATTGCCACAAATGGTTAATCCAATTTATTTAATCCTTTCACTCTGAGAGTCTCATAAGGACCTATTCATTTGCCTTTCAGAACGAGAGGAGAAAGTATTTTAACCCTAGTTTTATTTCACAGAGACCTGAAAAGAGAAGGAAAGGGAAAAAAATGGAAATCATCACATAGGAAAGTCCCTTTTTCTTTCAGATCTTGCTATTCTGTGCCCATTCAGAGTCACCTCTACTTCCCATGAAGCAGTTTTTCTTGCAGCCTGGGCTCACAAGAGTTTCTTTGCTTCATCCTCAAAAAAACCACAGATAAGCAGTCTCCAGGCAAATCCTCTTCAGTAGGCAGCTGCACAGAAGAGATAACTTGGGTCTAGGACTATAATAGAACAAAAGTGAGAAGAGCTTTCCCACCTCAGCTCCCACCTTGCACTCAGTGGACGCTGATCAAAACCCATGAGGGACTTGTTTCCAGCCAGCTGAGACCCCTCAAAAGGCAGAGCTTACCTGGATGTTGGTTTTGAATTGCAGATTCCCCCTTCTTCTTCTTCTGTGTTACAGTGTGAGCTCCCCACCTTGTTTCAGACTGTTTGCTCTGGGGCCTGAGGCCACATCATGAATCTTGCAGCACAGTTGGGGCAGTATTTTCATTTGTGACTTCTAAACCCCTCGACATGGGGTAGAAAATAAATGGGTAGGCCATGCTGTATGGGCTCCTCTGTAGATGTTTGCATGGAAGAGTGCGATACCAGTGTGTGAAAGAAAATACCAGGAGGAGAGTGTGTAACTAAGGACAGGGAGGTCATGACTGGATCAGCCTGAGCAGGGAAATGCCAGTGGAAGAAAGGAGCTGGAATACACAGGTGACTTTTCTGGGTGCGCCTGTGAAAGCTCTGGCTGGGGGATGTGCCCTGCTGTGCCCCCAGTCACAGAGGGCTCAGCTGCCTCCTCCAGTGCAGCCCCTCTGGCTGGGGAGAAGAAGGGTGAAGAGTTTTGGGGGTTGGCTTGGAAGCCTGAGTTGTTTTGAGTGGTTTTTGACTCCCAGGAGAATGAAAGGTCCCTTCAACAGTAGAAGGAGATGGAGAGGAAAAACTGCCATGGGATGGGATTGAAGGGAAGAGGGGTCATGCTGTGGAACAGTGTGAGCCAGGCTGGCAGCTCTCACAGAGTGGAAGAATCATTTTCCTCACCCTCAGGAATAAAAAGGTGCTGCTGATGGTGGGCAACTGGGAGATCAGGACCCCACCCACCCAGGATGGCCTGGAGCTTAGCAACCATCCTTTGTTCTAACTCCTCTCCCACAGACCCCAACCCTCACAGCCCCTGCTTGCCCCCCTCTCCACTTGCCCCCTGCTAGCCTTCCTTTGCCATCCCTCTGCAGGGCTGCTCTGCAGCTGTGCTCCTTTCATCCCCATCTTCTCCCTCTTTAAAGGCAGACCCCATGTCCATGGCAGGTCTCCTTGCTTTTCCAGAGGACAAGGGCCAGTACCCACCATCTCTGGGCACCACTTGCCATGGGGGCTCAAGTTCCAGGCCTCCAGCCAGCCTGGGCTTTCAGCAGCTCCTCTCTGGTTTCCCATGTGCTCTGGGATGCTGGGGATGCAGAATGCCTGTCCCCACAGCATTTCCAAACCCCCAGGAAGCATTTCCACCCTTCCCAGGAGCCCGTGTCCTTGCGGTGCAGCGGGAGCCCCAGGCAGCTGTGAGCGCTCCTTGGCAGCTGGAGGGTGGCACATTGTGTACACAAGAGTGTGTGAACTCAGTCAAACTTCACAAACACGGATAAGAACAGAGCTAGGACGTAATCAGTGCTCAAATATAGCAACTCAAGGTCTCCTGGGAGTGACACAAGCAAAACAGAGAGGCAGAGCAGGTGTCAGAGCTCCTGTGGCTTTCACTTCCCCTTACCTTGGCTTCTCAGCAGTGAGGCTGGTGCTGGCCCCAGGGCCAAATTTAGACTTCAGGCAGCAAACCAGCCTGTCACAGGCAGCCTTGTTGCTGTGCAGGGCAGGAGTCTTACTGTGCCCTGTGTGGTGACATGTCCAGAACCGTGCAGGTCCCTCACCTCTGGCAGATTCCCCACCTCCTCCCCATCTCCATTGCTGCCTCTGCAAAAACAGCCAAGTGTGGTCCCAGCTGGCAGATTGGAGCAGCCCTATAGCTGGCTCAGGAACCAAGAGCTGGGGCTGTAGCCCCTTCTTGGCCTCTCTGACAGCTCTGGGCACAGCTTCCACGTGGGGGAAAGATTGGGCTGGTGAGGCATGACATGGGCCAGGGTGGCTCCAGTCTCTCTGAGTCCCTGGGAGGTGTTATGGGGAAGGTTGCCACTGCCCAGCAGTGTGTGCTTCTTCACCTCTCCCTGGGGAGAAAGCCTACACTATGGCAAAGTGGAGAAATTAATCCCCTCCCGGGTGGGGTTTGGCTTTCTGAGCTAACATGGGGCTAACAGGGGGTTATGCTTGTGTTTCCCACTGATAAATTGTTGCTCCTCTGAGCCCCAGGCACCTGCTGGAAGAGATGGGCTCGTGCTCCTGGGCTGTCCCAGACATGGCTCTGCATGAGGAGAGCCACCTGTAGCTCTCTGTAGGCTCGGGCATGGCTCGGGATGAGTTACCCATGTGCCAGACATGGCCTGAGAAAATGGAAAGGGAAAACCCAGGGCCAGGCTTGGAGCTCTCCTAGGGCTGGATCTTGACAAAAGCTGGCTTGTGCACAAGTAGGGCCACCAGAAGATCAGCAGTCTCAGGAGAAGACCCTTTCTGTTGAAGAATTGCACGTGTTTGGTTTCCTGCTGTCCCAGCGGCAGCGTGGGCTGCGGGTCCTGTGGCCATTGTGGCCATCCTGCTGCCCTGGAGGAGAGGCCAGGTTTCCTGGGGAGTTGGAGCCACAAGGGAAAACGTTTGGAAACAGGAGCCTCCTGGTCACAGTCAAGCCAGGACACCTGGGGGCTGTCAGCATCCTGGGAAGCACATCCCTCTCCTGGCATCCATCAGCTGGGCTGGCTGCTTGACCCCGGGGGCAGGTGCAGCAGGGCTTGTGGCTGGAAACAGCTGCTCTCTCGACAGCCTTTTCTGACTCAAAACAGCAGCTTTGTGAGAGGAGACAGCAGCTAAAATGGGACGAGGTTGGAGGGCCAGGTGCAGCATGAAAGATTTCACAGTGTCCCAGGTGCTGATAGTGATAGCAAAAGGAGAGATAAGCCTGCTGTATCCTCCTGCCCATGCACTTGGACTTCCAGCCAAGCACCTAAAGCAGGTTTTTCCTGGGTGTGTGAGTGAGTGGACCCTGGGACCCCTTTCTGCAAGATGCTTTGGTCCCCATATTCCTCCTCTTCTCCCCTCATGCCAGTGGACAGCATGGCAACTTCCTCTCTGCCCCTGAGAAAAGGAATTTTCCCCCCTGCTTTCCTGCACTCCTACACCCCTCAGAAACTCTCCTGCCCTGCTTTTGTGCTCTGGCCTGAGCACCAGCAGGTAGGGGTGGGTAGGTGGAGGCCATGGCCAGCATGGAGCCCATGGCAGAGGACTCTGCTCCAGCTCCATCCATCCCTCTAAGTGTGGTGACCTGCAGGGTTTGACACAGACAATTGATGCACACCAGGCAGCCTGGCTGAGCTGGGTGAGGATCTCTGAGCAGAGCTGCTGTATGGTGCCTTCAAACCCCCCAGCTCCTGGGGAAGCTGGGGGTTGACTTGCAAGCCAAATGCCACACACCAACAAAATCCTGTGTGTGCTGCTGTTCCCTGGCCCAGCCCAGTGATGGACCAGGATCCCAGCACCAGCTGAGCACCTGCCACTGAATGTTGTCCTGCAGTGAGGTGTGTGGCTCATGCAGCACGTGCTCCATGCACAGCTCTTCAGTGCTGTTTCCCAGTCCTGTGAGTGCCCAGTGCCCCCCGCAGCATGAGCTGCTTGTGTTCATCCCCATCCCATCCTGGGGAGCCTGGGGCTGCTGGGTGTCAGGGTGGGGATGTGCCCATCCACCCTGGAGGAGCAATGTGTAGGTGAACCTGCTTAGGAAGGTTCTGAGCTGTTCACAGAGCATCTCAGTAACTGATCTGAAAAGTCAGTGTGTGGTCCCCAGAGGTGCCTGCTCCTTTGGGAATGTGGAATAGCCCAATGTGTGATCCTATCAAAAGGTCCCCGTGATGCCAGGAGGGTTTGTAGTCCCATGTCTGAGTGACAGAGCACAAGGGATGGAATGAATAACTTGTTCCTTGGCCAACACCTGTGTTTTCCAACAGAAAAGGACTCTTTGAAGGGAAGTCAGAGCTTTTCATGGCGTTGGCAGCTGTGGATGGCAGACATGGTGCATCTGATGGAGTTCACGGTGCTGGCTGAGCCTCTTGACTGCTTTGTCCCATCTTGGGTGCCAGTATCCTGGTGTTCCTGGCTGGACCAGCACTTGAGACCCCAGGAGCTGCCTCTCAGCTTTGCAGAAGAGCCAGCACTGATGCTGAGGAGCAGCTCAGTTGCTCTCTGAGAGCTCTGCAGTGCAAAATTCCTGAGAGCCAGTGATCCCTGCGAGGCAGCAGCACGCTGGAGACACGACAGCGAGGTCAGACTAAACATCAGCTCTGTGCCAGGTTGTTGACATCTTGTCCTGGAGGAAAAGATCCTGCAAAGGCCTTGAGGAAGCAGTGAGGTGAGGCTCCATGCCAGGATGGGATCCTTGCCCCAGCCCTTCTGGAGAGGCCCTGGGTGGGAGCTTCCAGCTGCTTGCAGCACTGTTCCAGTGGGCATCCCCAGGCTTGTGGGACTTGGGCATTTATCCCAGAAAGGGGAAAAATCCCTAAGGTTGTGCTGCAGCTCCAGAGCCACATCATGTTTTGGGGTGCTGCAGAAGCTGTGTCCCAAGGAGGCAGTGATGGCTCTAACCCCTCTCCTGGGCTGGCATCCCAAGCTGTACCTGCCCTTCTCAGGATGGGCTCCTGTGGCAGGGCCTGCTGGGGCAGGTGCTGCTGACCCTGACATTTAGGGCCATCAGTTAAAGTGGGCCAAAAATAATGAAGAATGGGGTTTACTGAGCTGCTGTTTGGTGTTCCCAGGCAGGAAGGGGTTAGTCCAGTTGTGAAAGCACAGGACACTCTGTGGTGTCAGAGAGAAACTGTGTGTTGTGCCTTCCCAGAAGTGTCCCTCCTGCCACACTCACTGCCAGCCTCAACCCAAATCATCTTTAGCTTCACTAATCTCAGGCACTGCCCTGGACACCTGAGAAAATATTCCTGTCCATTTCTATTCCTTTGCCTGGTTTCCATGGCAGAACTTCTCCCCTTTCACCACAGCAGGCAGGACCTTCCAGTCTTCACTCCTCCAACAAGTCCATATGGCCTGGCACTAGCAAGGAAGGTTCTAATATCTCTTTTAATAATCTTTAAGCTAAATACCACAAGGCAGAATGGATAGAAAGAAAAAAAAAATACCTACAAGCCTATAGCCATACACTGTGTCTGCAGATTGCCTTAGAAAGAACCTTGTTAAAAACCTCCAAAAGTCCAAATCAGTTTTTTTGTGGGTTTTTTTTTTTTTTTTTTATTTTTTTTTATTTATTTTTTATTTTTTAAGTCACTTTTTGGCTGACTCAGCTGACCATTCTGTTGAGTTTGTGAGATGATGGCATTTGCTCTGCAGCAGGTGTTCCAGGCTGCAGTCAGTGGGTTTATGAATTTTCTAAATGCATCTTTGCTTATCCTTTATTTTTTGCCTTTGGAGATTTGCCAGGCAGGGGTTTAAGCCCTATAGTTCTACAGTTCTGTAAGCTGGTGGGCAAGATTTTGGAAGTCAGCACAAATTGCTGGCGTAAATTGGCCCATTTCATTCTGCCTCCAACTTGAAAACATTTTTTCTCTTGGAAAAGTGGCATTAAACCAGAAAAGAGAGTTGAAGTTCTAGCCCATCGTGTGAGAGGAAGGAGGATGGACAATTGCCGTGTTTGGGGGATGGTTTTGGCTGTTTGTTTCTTTTAAAGCAGATACAAATACCTGCAACTTTGACAGACTTGAGATTTTTTAAAAATTTTATTCTATTTAGGAAATTAGATCTTGATTGTTCTCTTTTTCCTGGAAGACTTTTGACACAATTCAAGCAAAGGGAAAAAAACAAGAACAACCTAGACGCTCAAAAATATTTTAGTCAAACAATTCAAAACATCTATGTTTTATGTTAGTTCCTTTTAGCAGCTGTTTGTCTCCAGATGTCTGGCAAATGGTGACAAGAAGCACTTTAAGTGAAAATTCAGGGAGTGGTCACTGCTTCAGCCAGCAATGGACAAGGTCTCCATCTCTGTTTGTTTTACCTGATCTTCCTGTGGGAAACAGGAGTGAGACAGGAGACCTTGGGGTAAGCAGGCTGTGCAAGGAGAACTCAATTCAGGATTAAACAACAAATATGTATTTAAAAATCTCTATTTAAGAAAATATCCCAAACCCAAGTCCCTTTTCATCTACTGTGGAGGTTTTATATTACCAGAAAGCAAAAGATCTACAACACCTGAAACTCGGCAGAGCCACAAATTGCCTGTGACCTTTTGGAAATCACAAGAGATTGTCACCCCTTGACTCTGTCTGTGCTAGCAATATTACAAAGGGCTGACTCTCTCCAGAGGAAGAGCCCTTTTTCTACCTGAGGAGGACACTTCAGCTTAGCTGACATGGATTGTTTCCTGGGAGGGATTGAAATTTTCTTTGGAAAACTTTGTGCTGGTTGGATCAGTGGCTTTGCCCAGCTGAGGACCTTTTGCAAAACATGAATGGAACTTTAGTTGTTAAAACTTTGTGGGAAAAAGGGAGACAGCTGCATTGCTGCTCTTGGTCTTGGAAAAAAGAGGCAATTGCAATTGTGTGCAGCTGGGCTCAGGGCTGCCCCTATAATTTTATTTAGAAATTAGTTTTCCTGGATAAAAAGTTAATTACTCCTTATGTGGCTTGGAAAGTAGTAAGAGTAGGATGTATGGAAGTTAAATGGGTGTGACCTTTCAAAAAACTGTCTGCCAGCAGGAAAGCAAATGCTAAAAGAAAAACAGGTTTTAAAAAGTGAAATGTTTAAATTAAAAAAAAAAAAAAAAGAAAAGGAAATCCTCATTAGTAACACAGTTTGGGCCATCCTCAAATTTTATTCTTTGGTTGAAGACAACCATGTTCTTTCTGTCTCTTTTTCTGGGCAGTCACAAGATGCCCAGACCTGTGAGGTGCCTGGCCATGCTGTGTGTCTGTCCTAGGGCAATCAGCCTGCATGAACCAGAACTGAGCCCAGGTTAAAAACCAACAGCCTTTTGGCCTTGAGAAGCAGAGCACCTCATTCCCCTGACCCTCCCCTGCATCTTGCCAAAGGGACTGAGAGACTTTTGTGAGCTGTGCAGGCTCCCTGTTGCATTGCCTGATCCTTGGGAGAGCGGCTCCAACACTGCCCCATCCTCCCTGCCGGTCCTCCCCATGTGAGGCTACTCGACTGTGCATATGAAAATAACTTGGATGTCCCAGTTTATTATTCCTCCTGAGCAGATGAGAGGGTTGGAGGCCGATCAGAGCAGAGGAGTCTCCTGGTGAGTTCATTCTTCAAAAGCTCGTGACGGCTGCTTCTCATTAGGGCTTGCTCTGGTGCCAGGAGAAAAGAAGAATTCTCTCTGGATTCATGTGCACGTCCCTTTACTGCTGTCCTGGAGTGGCTGCAGCTGCTCTGCTCTTGGGGTTTTTCAGACACAGCAAACTCTGTGCTGTTTGGGCTGCAGGGGATGCTGGCAGCTGGGGACAGAGGGCTGGGAGCAGTGTGAGCTCCCAGCTGTGCAGAGCAGCCAGGGCCATGCACTGACCTCCCCAGCAGCACTGAGGTGCAGGCACACAGCTCCAGTCACAGGTGGAGCAATTGGAGCATCCAGGGGCCTCCTGGCTTTGCTCTTCCTCATCCCAAAAACCTCAGCTGAAAGCCCCTCAAGAAGTGTCTGGAGTCAGCGTGTTTGATTCAACGTTGATGGTTTAAAACTGCAGTGAGCTGTGCTGTGGGCTGGGGGCACACAGGAACTGCTCACTGCCCCTGCCACCCTTGCTGGCTGCTCCAGGGCTGTGGTGAATTCCCTCAGGCTGGCTGAGGAGCATTGCCAGGCCAGCCTAAGGAAGCAGCCCTGCATCAGAGAACCTTGCTGCTGGCTGCAGTGTGTTTTCCACAGATGTAAGGACTATTTCTGGTTGTACGATTGCTGCCACTCTGAATCAATAAAATAACTTATATGCATCAGCAAACAGTGACAGGCCTTTCCAAACCAGATGCTGAAAAGGTGTTGCATTTTGAGCCCCTTGGAAAAGGGCCACTGGAAGATGGGGCAGGAGGGAGCAGTGGGTTTTGCAGGGGGGCAGCCCCAACATCTATTTTTAGTAACTCACTTTGAGAGTTCATTGCTGATTGTGAATTATTTCTGTGCTGTGGCTTCTGTAATGACTGTGCAACCACTTTTGCTGGCTAATGGTAGCAGTGATGATCACAATGCACAGAGTGAGACATCTAAATGTGATGCAGCAGAAGAGAATTTGCCTAACTGCACCAGTGGCTCTAAAAATGTCTAAAAGGGCATCTTTATTTATGGCCACTCCATCTGCAAAAACTCCACCTGCTCCAGCACTTTCTTTGGGTCTCAATATGCTCTGGTGGACAAAGCACCCAACCCACAGCCCTGGGCCCTGCTGTCCTGAGCTGGCACCTCAGCAGGTCCCACTGGTGGCTGCTGCTGCACCAGCCAGGCTGCAGAACATTTCTGCATCTTCTTCTTCATGGTTGTCTGTTCTTGGGGTTTAACATTTTATTATTATTATTATTTTCTAAATTCTTGGATGAGCCCCTCAAAAATGTTTTGGTGTATGGCTGTAACAGAGTCCAGTTCAAAGAGATGCTCAAGCGCAAACAAAGGCACCACAACAGGACATGGAGCATTTCCCTTCAACATAACTACTTCATTGGGATCTGCCAAAAGAAGCTATCCTAGCACCACCATAAAATATGTTTGCATTTTTTAGATGCTCTTGTCTGGTCTCATGAAGAGCAGCTCTTCTGCTTAGTGCTCTCTCTTTGATGGCTCTGGCCTTAGAAAAATTCTTGTTCAGTGTTATCATTCAGACCATGATGTTGACCATTAGTTGGTCTCTGCTCAGTACCCTCTTACCAAGTTCAGCTTTCCTACCGACAGTGTGTGCAAGCTCCTTCATGTGTTTTCGTAACAAATCAGAGAGGCTCACATTACTGAAATGTAGTGTTCAGCACCTTTGGAAGAACCCTCTGAAGTCCACTGGGACCAGAAGAGGGGGATTGCTCCTGGCCTGCAATGCAGAGCACTGTCAGGGGGAGTTTCAGCTATGTCCAGCAGTTTTCTCTCAGTTTTCCCCTCGCTGGCAAGGGATGGACCCAAGGGTTGGGTGGGCTGGATTGATGAGGCTTTACCTGCTGACAGGTTCAAGTGACCTCAGGATCTGCTCTTTCTTTCTCCACTCTTCTGTGCTCACTCTGAGCACAGAGCACTCTCTCATCCACTCTCTTTTGGGATCTTCCATTACTAGCTCACCTCTGGGGTCTTGCAGCTTGCTGAGGAGGTGGCCAAAAACTTTTAGGAGCTCCTGAATCTGCATAGGATGTATACTCCTCTGAGGGCAGTTGCATTATGCTTCACTCATTATTGCTGCTGGCTGCTACTGCAGAGAACAGGTTCCAAGTGCTGTGGGTTCACCTGCCCCAAACTTCACACTTTGCATCCCATGAAGAGGGTGCCAATGGACAAATGAGCCGGGAGAACCAGCAGAGATGATGAACCCCAGGCAGGCCTTTCCCTTACTGCCACTATTAATCCAGTCAAGGGGCCATTTTCCACCTTCCCTGTTCTTCTGGAGATGTTCATTAGTGTTAGTCTTCAATATGCAAAGCCACCTTTGAAATGTCCTGTCTGGGCAGACAGGGTAACATCTTGTTGCAAATAAGTAAACCTGTTCAGATGATGTAAAAACAGCTTTTCCAGCCAAACCATTAGCAATTGCTAAGTGTGTCCAAGCTGTGATGGCAGCCAGATGCTGCTATTAAACCTCTAAACCTTTAAACCACAGCGAGCTCCTTGCTGCACAAATGTTCTGGTGAGAATGAGAATCAGGGTTTGCAAACATCTCTTTCACTGAAGCAAGCACGCTGAACTAATGGAAGACACTGGGCCTGTTCTGTGGGACAAACACCTGCTCCCAGGGCAGGACACACGTACCAGTGTTTCTGTCTGCTCCTGTGCAGCATTGCTTTATGGTAGGCACCAGTTTGTTAAGAGTGTCATGCTAGAAACCAAACCTACAAATGAGACTCAATTGTGAATGCTCCTGTTGATAAAGCAGCTCTACAGCCACATTTGGAACTTGCTCTGCAGCCCTCTCTTCAAGCAGAAGGCCAGGTTACAGCCCAGCTGCACTGAGCACACAGTGCCCATGTGCCAGGCCAGGACTGCAGCTTGGACGGCAGCTCAGGTTTGTGGCAATCATGGAGATCCTCTCACCCAAAGCACTCCTCAGTCATAGCCAGAATCCTCTTTCCTGAAGGTACCAGGTACGAGGGAGATTTTTGGGAAAATATGGACAACCCAGGACCTCTATTGCTCTGTGACAGGCCACACAGTTGATCCCAGCAGAGATGTTGAGTACACCACTCCAGGGCTTCATTAAAACGTTAACAATGAAATAATTTTTCTTATCAACTACTTAAAATTGTTTTTGCTTTCTGAAAAATAACAGCATGCAACAAGAATAAATCATCAGGCTGAGACTTTCCTCTGTTTATCATTCATGTCAGTTCTCAGTGAGTTATAGGACCTTCCTAATGGACTGAGATTAAGCCCACCACATTTGTCCACAGCTTCCTTAGTGGATGGATCTGAAACTCACATGTGCAGGCAGCAAATGAGCTGGGGGTACCCGGCAGAGATGTGTCAGGACCACACTGACTGACACAGTGCAGAACCGGTTCTAGTCCAGGAACAGTCTATCCTGAGCATTTCTGCAGGACTTGGCTCAGGGTGCTCTTACATTACTGTGTACCTAGATACAAAGCCACATCCTGCTCCTAAAACCAGTTCCTCTCGGAAGCATCGGTATTAGAGGACACTGAACTGTTTTTGACACTTTCCACAGCACAAGGGTGGGAATTTAACAATCTTCCTTGCTACTTGCCTCAAAAACAGGAGAGGAATAAACTGTGGTAGATGGGAGGAATGAAGGAGAAGAGGCTCTGGTACCTATATCTTGCCTGGAGCAAGGACCTCTCACAACAGCTTGGTGAAAGTTTTGAGCACGCAGTAACATTCTGAGTTTTGCTGCTCTTGTGCTAACCACACTGTAATGGAAAGCAGTCCTGCCACATCTGGATGAGGAATCTGGTTTTCAAGGGAAGCACAGCTGAGAAAGGCTTCAAACAGGATCTGATGGACCGATTAAAAACAGATGCTGTGCTGGCAGACCGGCTGCTGTGGATCATCTGATACAATCCCCTTCCCCTCGTTTCTGTACATAATGTCCTTCCAAGCAAAGCCACCTCCTCCACAGCTATGTCTAAATTGCATTAGGAATCTTGGCATTTTTTCAGGTATACATATTGAGGATAGTTTTGCCATTTAAAATATTTCAGGGGGACTGTAGAATCAAGCAGTAGACTGCTTATCAGAAATCCACCTGGTACTCAAAGAGGCAGAGGCCATGCTGCAGAGGGCTCAGGGCTGCAGCATTTTAATCCCTGCAGTCCTTAACCTTTACACAGCACTCTCCCCTCTTCTCCTGGAGAAGGGAGCTGTATCAGCTCTGGAACCAGAGAGGAACACCCTCTCCACCACCTCACACACTGCTTTAATTTTAAGCACATGAGCAAACAAGGCTCTGTATCTCATACAGAGGCATGAACCATTTTTCTTTCATTTAACTTTGGAAGGAAACAGCACCTTGCAGCAGGTTTGCTTGCCTCTACCTGCTCCAGTATGGCTCAGGGCTGCTTTAGCTCATCCACATCCTCACCCTGGCCTAGCACAGAGACTGGACACTGCACGTTGCCAGTCTCTGTACTCAGTTGTTCATCCCTCTCATTTGGGGATTATTACTTTCCTGGGGAGACTGAAGATAATCCAGTAGGCCAGTTGCTGTAGGAGTACTGGCTATGTATTGGTGTTAGTCCTCTCTGGCACTGGAGGATCACAAATTGAATTGTTCCAGGTAGTTTTCTTCTTTCCCTCTTTCCCAAATACAGCTGAAACAATTCCCTTACTCTCCCAAGACTGCACTTGCTAACAGAAGTCACTGGGATCAGTTCCTATTTAGCCAGAATCAACATAGTCAGGAATTCCTGTATTACCCTTAGAGGTGCAAACAAGTTTCAGACCAGGACTAGCTGGTTGCTTGGTCACAAATGTAACAGGAGATTCATCCCAGAGAGGCCATGGAAAGGGGATAACTCCTTTTGCTCTTGTTTTTCACTTTGACAGGGGAGAAGGGCTGGTATCAGCTTGCTGAATAGCAGAACCATCTAAATTGATTTCACATGGAGTGTCTGCTCTCAGCAGCAGGATGCTAATCCTGTGCAGCCCTGCAGCCACAGGAGTGCTCAGGGACAGACTGGGGACAAGGCCTCCTTCACTGCAAAGCTGAGGCAACAGAGGCAGCTGCAGAAGGAAAAATGGGTTCAGGCAACCACTGCGGAAGAGATGTCCAGGAAACTCAGCAGCTCTGTTTTCATCCTCAGGGTTTTGTGAGCAGGAGAGCACAGGAAAAAAGAACAGCTCAGGTTGAAGTGTACATGGCAAACAAGGCACAAGAACAGGCTGTCCAGAGAAGCTGTGGATGCCCCATCCCTGGAACTGTTCAAGGCCAGGTTGGATGGGGTTTTGAACAACCTGGTCTAGTGAAAGGTGTCCTTGCTCATGGCAGGGGAGATGAAACTAGATGATCTTTTAGGTCATTTCCAACCCAAACTGTTCTGTGACTATAAATTCACTCTGGCTCAAAGGCCTGTAGACATTCTGACTTCACCCACAAGTTCTTGCCACTCCCAACAGCACCCAGCTGAGAAACCAGCACAACACTCAACAAGAGCAGCAGCCACCAGGTAATTTATCTGTCACTGCCTTGGCAAATGCTACAAGCTCAGCCTGGGCAAATGAGAACAGGTAAACCCAGACACAGAGTCACCTGTGCATGGTCAGACTTAATGGCAGTGCCACTAAGAGAACACAGGATCTGTCAGAACAGGGTGGCCAAGGAGAGCCTGAGCACCACAGCTCAGTTTTGCTGACACTCTACCACTGTAACACCCTGGGCCATACTGAGGTGAATAATGACCCTCATAATTACACTGATACACTTCTCTAAGGAGACTCCCCTTTTTGAGCCTGCAGATGGTGTAAGATGGCTTTAAGCAAGACAATAAACCCTTCATCAGAACTTTTAATGGTGCAGTGGGTAGGGATGATAAAATGCACAGACTGCCCCTCTGGCCACCTCCCAGAGGAAAGCATTGTGTCCACCCTTAACTAGGGCAGGCCAGTGTCTATCACTGCCTAGAACAAATGCAGCTCAGCTGGTTTAATGCAATTTTTTGCATCTTAGAATTAAGCAATGAAACATTTTAATAGCAGTGAATATCCTGAGCATTTCAATGATTTGGGTCTTTTCACTGTCACATTACTTTTTCAAATGCCTCCATTAAAAAACATAAAACTGGTAAATTGTCACAGCTCCAGACTCACTGGAAAATGCAGGATCTCTGCAGCACAATGCAGGTCTGTCTTAGCACTGAGATTTGCAAGACTTGGGTAAAAAAATAAGATTTAAAGCAAAGTCTTATAAGGCAAAAATATACACAATAAGATGCACAATGCCAAAATCTCCTTTCTGCTCTGCAAGTGCTCTGGAGGCACATTCACACTTCACTGAGCCAAATAATTTCTGAAAATGACTGCACGTTTGGAAAACGTGCAGACTGAGTCCTAACAAGAACAGTTTAGGTTTTTATGACTCTGAGCCATCTGTGAGCTAAAGGGACAGAAACCATCTAAAAACTGTCAAGCTGAGAGTTTGGTTTCCACAATAAGCTCTGAATCACCTTTAATCTGCCCATTAAGTGCTCGCAGGCAATTCTGCAGCAGCCCCACTGGAAAAGCCAGGGGTGTGAAAAACAGCAGATGGTTCACGGGGGTGGAAAGCTGCACAAATCGTTAGAGAAGCATGGAAAATTCAGTGCTGGCTATAAAAGTCACTGGGCAAGGGCAGCTGTGAACAGCCAGGTGAAAAGGGGCGGGAGGGACACGTGGTGACTGCTCCGTACAGACTGCTGCTGTTTCCTTGTCCAAAGCCACCAGGAAGGTGCTGAATCAATCCCATGTGAACAGACCAGAAGGTGCAGTGCTCCCCAGTATTAGCACTAAGGGAGTTTTCCATTGCGCTGGAGTTTCCAGGTTTTAGCAGCACCTTGGATGTGATTATGGAATCACTTAAGGACCCTGAGGGACACTTAGAAAGCAAACCCACTTGCTTTTTTTTATGTTGTATATACACAACTGTTACAGCCCAGGCAAGTGATTACTGTAATCTGTGACTGACATAGCAGCAGAGATCCCAATATGTGAGAATACGTGCAGGCCAAACACAACACTGAGCCAGGAGGCAAAGGTGGGAAAGAAAGGGAACTCAGTATGGCCTGTCTTAGACCACACTCCAAACTCTCTGACTGCAAACAGAAATCATGACATGCAATTAGATGACCAAGAGAGAATTCTTCCCTGCTTATCCCATCAGTTCACAGTATCTTTAAACAAGACAGGGGTATAATTTCCAACCAGCTCAACAGGCATGAATAGCCACCTTCTAGGATATCTCACAATGACTTCTGCTAATGCTTAAATAAGGTATTGCAGAGTGGAAAACAAGGAAAACTGAATTTTGGTAAACAGAGAGTAGCAGATACAAGTTGGGGCATGAAAGCAGCTAGAATCAAATAATGATACTATCATTTTCATATTCAGTAGTGTTGTGACATTCTTCCTACCAAGGATTTCGTTCTTCTGCTCTTGGGTCTGCCATCCCTGATTATGTTTTACAAGGGAGCCTTCTCCCTCCTCTTTTAGCTTTCCACGGGCAGCCCAGAAACACTTTTTACCTCCAGTTCCTCAAGTAACCTGTGGCTATGCTCTCTGGCATTTATCATGTCTGTCAAAAATCAGTGAGTGTCAGTGTAACAGGAAATCAGAGGGACACTGATATCTCCAAGAAACAATCTCTGCCACCAGAGGCTGGGGTTGGAGCCACCATTTCCCCCTCTCCTCCAAGCCCAGTTTAGGTAGATGGCATCCACTTATACCAACATATCTGGCCATGGCAAAGGAGAACATAAATGAGTACAGTTAGAGAAAAGAAACCACAAATGCTTTTCAGTTTTATTCTTACTGGGAGGGTAGTGGCATCCTGACATGGTCCTTCACATCATCCAATGAAAACTGACAGGGACTTTTTCAAGGCTCCTAGCAGTTTATGGGACTAAATCCTGGAGTAATGTTGGCTTGGCTGTAGTGCTCTGTCAGCCTGCAGACATGGCATTCCCAATTCCAGAAAGTTTTGCTGGGTCAAGACTAAAGTAATCAGTACTAACACAAAGGGAAAGTAATCAGATGTGAAACACAGACCATATGATGAGTGATGTGTCAGGCTGGTACTACACAATACTTGTACAGACCAGTCAGAAATGGGTATTACAAACAGAGTTGGAAAATAGTAATAGTTAAAAATATGATCAAGTGCTTTTGATGGATTTCCCAGAAAAGAGAAAGTCTCTTCAGAAAAATAATGTAACAGCTTCAAAAAACAATGATAACAGCAGCAATAACAACAAAACAAACAAACAAACAAATGCATCTAGTGATCTCTAAATGAGCTTTTCCATTGGATAAATATATCTGAAATAGTCGTACAGTTCACAGTGGCATAAAGTTCTCTGATTGCTTGAGTGCTTGAAAATATCTCATCAGTAAAAAAATACCAGAGCTGGGGGAGGAAAACCCTCTCTCTGAATTCTGTACATGGGTAAATGCACAAGTTTTGGCAGGCATCAGGTCATTGGATCCATGGGGAACTGGCAGCATCGCAGGACTGCAGATCACAAGTCAGGGGATGGAGGATAAGAGGAATAGTAAGGCCCATTTTCCTGCAAGGAGAACAGAACAAGCAGTTGAACAGAAGTCTTCTCCAATACACCTTGGTGCAGTGACAGTGCCACAGAGGCAGAAATAATTAGGTGTTAGGCTTTGTTTTCCATGGGTACAGTGAGTGCCACCACTCACCCAGGAGAGGACTGTGCTGCTGAACAAGCAAACACAGGCCTTGCTTTTGCCTGTGTTTTAAGCATAAGCAGAAAGTGCAAGTTAAACTTTTGCCATTAAGCCAAAGCAGTGACACCAGGAAGCCACGGATGTTGGCACAGCCAGTGACTCAGACAAAGCTACTAATGCAGACACACAGCTCTGGCTACTCCTTTGGAGTTACACCACATAGTCTTTGGAAGGATTTTGCCAATGCAAGCCATATTCATGCCACCATTTGGTTAGACCTGAGGTGCAGAAGGGAAGAGGGTCCTATACAAAGGACCCTCTACTGTTCTATTCTGTTCTAAACCTTTCTACTGTTCCATTTTTCCCTGCTGTTTTTGGTTTTTTTTCCCTCCTTTTCCTGCATGCTTGTTAGTATGTGGGGCAGGGAAGATGAAACACAGCTACCATTTCTTTTTCCAGTCAATATAAGGTGTACAGCAGCTAACACAAATTTTATCTTGTCCACAGGCTGTTAAGTGTGTTATGCTACAGTTCTTGGCTGAAGAAGGGTAGGCTGCCTTTTATGCACATAGGAGACTGCTCTAATGGGAAAGCAGCCCTCCTTCTTAGCCAAGCCCTCTGCTTGGGCTGATGCAGACAAAAAATTCAGAGAATCATTACTCACAGAACAACACAGACTCTCCAGGAACCTTCCCTCCTCCTTCTCCCCATTCTTAAGGTATGGAAGTCAGTGTCCTTAAAGCACTTGCAGAGCAAATGGGAGCAGCACAAGAGGGCAGAGTTCCATGGTGGCCACAGGCAGTCACTTACCCTGGCGTCGTACTCAAGCACGAAAGGGGGAAGATCAATCTGTTCTGGGGGTATGGCTGTGAACAACTGCTGAAGGCTTTCCACATAGTGGAGTTTGTCCTTTAGCCCTGAGACTGTAAAGGTTGTGAAAAACCATGCTGAGACCTGAAAATAAAACCCCACAAAAACCAATTAACAAGGTGCTGCTTCAAAACCTTCAAGTTCAATGTAATACTCCACAGTGAAACAGGCTGGAGTTGAACTTGAAACACTAAAATCATTGCCATAACACAACAAGGTCAGGAAATATGCACCACCAAATGCTGGCAAGCAGTGTCTTGAGAGCTTCAAGCTGGTGTTTTCTGACTCTACATTCACTCCTCCCCAAATGCCAGCTTAAGGTGCCTTTCTCCAGTCCTAGAGTGACAGCAATTCTGCTATTTTTCCTCAAAACCCATCAGTATAGTGGCATGTTTTCACTCCAAGCTTAGCCAGTTCAGAAAATTACCTACTTGACTCTGTCAGAAGCATTTTCAGCCCTTTACATTCAAGTCTTTACTTGAAAGAAAGGCCAATTAGAGCAAGAGAAAGGGAGACTTTTGGCTTTTCCAAAATTCTACTGAAATCTCCCTCCTGCTTTGGGTTGTCTGAGTAAGCTTTTCTTTTACCACATTTTTTATCAAAGCCTTATTAACTCTACAAGAATAAGCCTATCAACTTATTCTACAAGATTTTGCTTTAAATATTCACACCTCTGTCTGTTTTGGGTACAAACAGAATAGGGAATTTTTGTTTTTGAAGACCAGTAAGACAGCAATCTAATCCTGTTTATATTGACTGCACAAGCTTTACCTTTTCAATCCACCTTCTCCAAAACTAAGTACTGTATTACTTATTGTTTATTCCTTTTCTATTCTTTTCCTGGCAGACTGAAGGAAAAGAAAAAAACCTGTTCTACAGGTCACAAATGCTCATAGTAGGGATCAGTCACATGGTCCTGAGCAACCAGTTCTTGCTGACTCTTCTTCAGCCAGAGGTCAGAGCAGATGACCTCCAGAGTCCTTTACAAGCTTGACCATTCTGTCATTGTGTTTGATAATTTTGCTTTGACTGCAGGAAGTTAATAAAAATAGAAACAACACTGCAAGAAAAGCATTGAGGAAAGCAAAAGTTTAAAATAAACTCTAAGATTAAGTCAATAAAAATGATCTGTCTGAATACAACATTAAAGAGAAAGTAAATTCCTAAAAACTGTCCTGGAATTACTGTGCTGCCTCCTCAAAACAGCTTATTTTAATGAGAAAAGAACAATGAAAAAGAGAAAAGGAGGTAAAGAACACGACACAACAACTGGAATAAATTAATTACTTTAAGGGGAAAATTAGAGATTTATGTTAGCAGAAAGCAGGGAGACAGATTTTACTGGCATCCATTATTCATTATGTTGTTCTAACAAGGCCTCTTATGAGTGAGTCTAAGTGACAGTTTAATGAGTGAAAAATACCTTCTCAATCTTGCACCAAAGCAGCATGGATTTCAAGGTGTGTTATGAATGACACTCATTAAACATAATTCCTATGGATGTTTAATATATAAAATCCTAATAGGAGATATTTTTGCAGCCATCACAAAAACTGCTGTTGGGAAAAGTATTTTTTCTTTTTCCCCTCCTTCCTCTCACTATACAAGCCACTGCAGCTTGGCATTACCCAGGAGCACAGAGAGAAGAGAGAGGGGCAGAAATGTTTTTGGAGAATTTTTCTATTACCTCTATTCTTGATAATCACAGGTTATAGAAACAGTAATACAAGAGCAGCTATTTTCTTACTGGTAACAGGACATGGAATTTTAAATTAAATTAAACTGTTAATGCACTGAAAGTAGAGGAAGTTTTACCAGAGCAGCCAAAGAAAGTTAAAAATCAAGACATCTGCTGAAGTTTCCCTTCATTTTTCTTGTCCTGATATTTTGAATCTAAATAAAAGGCTGTCAAAATCACTCAGCCAAGCTATAAACCTACAGTTAAATGTATGAGATGTATCCCACAAGAAAAAGCAACACAGATTTGCTGTGTCTCTAATCTCATAATTTGGGCATACCTCAAAGAGAAATTTAGTAAAATCTGGGAAATTTTATTCCAATTAGAACGACCTTGTGTAGAGAAAACCTAAGTTATTTGCAGCAATCTTTCCACTGGCAGCTGATCTCAAGAAACTGCTTTTAGGACCATTACAAAAAAACAAACCAAAAAATGTTCATGATAAATACAAAGAGTGTGATGATTATGAGTATCTAATTTGAGTCTTTGAGTATGTTTCAGCTGTGAAACATTCTTGATTCACAGCCAATTAATGAAAACAGAATTACTCTGGGTGAGACTGTTTCAGGTCCAGCCATTTATAGTTCGGTTCAGAATGCAAGCTCTGAAAAAGATTTTTTGGAGAGCTCTCAAAAGAGGGGAGCTGAGAGGATTCACATAAAAATGCCTCCAAAAACCCTTTTTTTATCTATCAGCAGCTTTATCAAAACCAAGCAGGAGGAACTTTGCATGCATGAGTACAAAGGAACTTGTGATGGCACCTCATTGGTGCCTTGATCTGAGGCCTGGCAGCAAAGTGCTCGTGCAGCAAGAGCCACTCCAACCTGCAAAACTGCTGACATTTATCCTGTGATTTCATAACAAGCACAGCTCCATTTCACAGATCACAAGAACACTCAAAGCATGAGGAAAGGCAGGAGCACTGTACAAAAATGTGTGCACAGTGGCTCATTCTGCTTCATTTACTCTGTGCTTTAGGACAACT
>NW_005054320.1:6754339-6767343 GCF_000277835.1 Geospiza fortis
TACCCTCAGAACCACAGAGTTTACAACAGTTTCACACCTAGACACCAAACAAAGAATCATTGTTGGCACCATAAAGTACATGGACAACTGTGCTGGTTTTCTAGGGACATGACTTTCCAGAAGACATGATGAAAAGCCTTTTGATCCCTTTTAGCCCATGAATCAGCAGAAGTGACTCTAACAGATGGCAGCCAACCAGTGTGCCAGGATTCAACCCTGCTGTGAAAGGGACAATTTATACCAGACATTTAAGATCTGTGTATGAGGGTGATGTGTTTGGGAAGTCACACAGATGTATAGACCTTCCTCCTGAATTTGAGGCATGGGATATTTCCTACTACTTCTAGGAAAGGAAGCAAGCTAAGTGATCCAAATAGGAAGATGAATGTGCCAAACATTTTTGAAGAAATTTGAAGCTTTTGAGCTAGCAATCTTCCATGGGAAGAAGAGCTCTGAAAGAGCCAAAAAAAGGAGGGGAGAGAAAAATCATTCCCTCTTAGCAGCCATCTTCTTCACCATGCTTTCTGCTGCATATTCCCTATCATGTTTCATAAGCTGATGGTCCATGCAACAGTCAGAAGCAATCCTGCTTGCATTCCAGTTATAGAAAAGATTGGCAGAAAGACATTGGTACACATTCTCTTTTGCCTCCAGCTGTGCTGCCAGAATAGGATACAAACCAATACTATTTCCAGCAAGTTAGAGAACTCTGTGTCTCTCACCCTCCCTGCTTCCCACTAACCATCTGCTTTGCCTACAGATCTGTTTAGTCCCACTGCAGTTTCCAAAGGGACAGACAAGATGGCAACAGACACCAGTGAGGATGAGTTGTCATCCTCCAACAAGAAGAAAAATATTTCTCAGCTAAATAGAAAGGTATTGGAAGAGAGAAGGGGGGTGAAGTGCTGCTGAGAATCTAAAGCACTAGTATGTCCTAGCTTCAGCTTTTCCACTCAACTTTGTGACCTTAGTAAGGTTCTGTGCCAGCTCCTACATTTTTATGAGCATCAGAGCTGGAAGCTCTAATTCTAGGACACAGACCTCTGATCTGTATCCTGTGGGAGTAACCAATAACCTAACAGAAACTGGAACCTATGCTGCTGGGAAACCTCAGTCTTATCTCCATAAAAACAAGGAAGCTCCAAGTCTCATGGTGTCCCAGCTGTGCACAGGAAAAAAAAAGACTCTTTGGAAATTTAGCAGTCAAAGAAATTCTTCCTGAACATGTGCAAACAGATGTGTTTTTCCAGGCATATAATTTTCTCAAATTTGATTAATGTCAGCAAAAAGCAGAATAAACACAGAGGTTAATCTGATGTGAACATGGAGGATCAGATTTTTGTTTTAATTGGACAAACAAAAATTCTAGGAAGGGCTGCTGCTGCCACTTAGTTAATCTGAAGTACTCATACCGCTGCAGTAGGAGTAGTGGATGTGAGGTCCAGAAGGGAACCAGCTCCATCTTCTGTTGCCCAACACAGATCCCAGCCAAGGGTAATAACTTAGTGCATGACAAGTTCAGGTTTTTTGTCTCCTGATGGATTAACAAGATTTTTTCTGCACTCCATCAAAGGCATTCTTCCCATCTTTCTTTGCTGCTCTCCACTCTAACCCTGACTAAGCTCACTGCTGCCTGAGACTGCTCTCTGCCCTTCCCAGGGCAGCTCTGAAGTGACACACAGGACACACCTGGTACCTCTTGTGGTGAAAGAAAAGGTGAAACAGCCAGGAGATGAACTACACAAAAAAGAATTCCCTGAGTGTTTTGTCATGGTTTGTGACCCTGCCAGCAGGAAAAATGACAAGATGTTTCCCTTTGAAAGAGACATGATTCAAAGCTTCCACCTCTCTCTGGTAAGAGCACACAAGAACCAGGGCACAGAGAGCACGCATGGCATTGGGGTTCAGCTATCACAAAGGTTGGAAGATTGCAGCTAGACCAAAGATGGGATGAATTCCAAGTTCTGACAGTGGATCCAGAAGATACTGCCTCATTTTGGGAATCTTCTGTATGTCCCCATGTTCTTCATGCTACAGGCTTATGTGCTACTCCACCAACACGCAAGATACACTTTTCTTTTGCAAGTTTACCTTACCTTTGAACGAAATGTTGGGTGGACAAAATACAATGCCTTCAAGTTCCTCTTGTACCTGGTTTAGAGAAAGAAAAAAAAATTAAAAGTGAATTCTAACTAAAGTCATCTACACAAACTAACTGTCAAAACAGACCATTTTTCTTAAGTGCCTGTGATGTAATTTCATAAAGTTAGATCTAATGTAAGGGCAGACACCAAAAAGTAAATGTAAAGGGAAAAGAAAAATTTTTAAAAAAGCAAAATGGTTATTTTTCAGTTAAAGACATCACAGTCTTTCAAGTAGGAAGTGAAAAGAAAGTTAAGTACAAATTATGACTGCCACTGCTACCCAAACCTCTCCTCTCACAACCACCAACACATTTTAACAAGGCCAGGCTCCAAAAGCTCCAGCTCTGGATTGTGACAGACAAAACAAGCAGAGTGCCTCCCTAGCAGCTCCAGAGGGAGACTATAGAGAACAGAACTTCTGGTTAAAAAGATGGACTTGAGAAGGAGGGAAAATACCTCTTCCTTCTTCTTGGCTTTGTTAGTTATTTAGGTCTTTGTCCCAGCCAAACTCTCTCAAAACTAAATGGGAAATCAGATACAGGGAATAACAAATATCTGCATAGCACAGAGGAAGACTGGAACATGTTCTTTTCCTATTGACACTCACTTGGCATCAACAACATCATAGAGTTTCTTCAGGAAGTTTGAGTCTAGTTGATTGTAATCATTTGTGAGTGTGTGGAAGTATACCAGGACATATTCCTTCACTGCAATATGATCCATGACATGGATGAAATACAGAAGAGCCTGAGGCAGAAAGAAACAAAATTCATATTTGCAAAGAACTCTCACAGTTGCACTACATCTTAATACACTTCCCCTATTTCATCTAAAAATCAGGAATCATGAGGCTGGATGGCATTGCATTTCAGCTATAAAAGCAGGGCCAACATTCCAAGTCTTCAACCTGACTGTAATAACTTGGAAGTCTTTTGTCTATCTGATCTCACAGATGGAGATACATTCTTGCTGTTTCCCTGAAAAAACTACATTTAACTCATTACATTTCACTCTTCACATCTTGGCAGTCACAGAAGCGTGGTAACTCTCCTTGTTCTTGAGAAGAAAAAAGAGTCCATACTAGCCCTGTTTTTTCTAAAAACAGCCTCATTGGAAAGTGTCAGCCCAGTGCACACATAGCTCTGTAACGATATACATTTTCATCTGCCTACAAAAATACTTCCTAGTTAACATCTTAAGTCCTACAAATGATGATTCTAGTATTAAAGCAGAATTATCCTTATAATCAGACATCCAAAACACTCATTTGAAACCTATACACAACTAGTTTCACAGAGCCTTACCTTTTCCATGTCTATCAATGTCACAGGGATATTCCTTCCAACCACCACCATCACAGTGCGGCCACAGTTATCTACACCTACAAAAGAAAGAAAGACGTCTTAACTTCTCTCAGCCATGCCAGGTTTTGTAGCTGGGCCCTTTCAAACCAGGGAGAAAGAGCCTCAGCTCACAATTTGTGCACTGCATCTGGCTTCCAGCAGAGGAAATATGCTTAGTTACTGCTCTCACTATATCAGCACCTATTCTGATCAAAAAACCCATGTATCTGAGAAACTGAAGGACTGCAATTTTATGTCGCCTGTGTACTCCATATTTACCTAAGTATCAAATAATAACATGGTTTTTATTTTTAAAAACCCTTCACTTGCAATTCTACCACCAAAGCAAAATTCTCCCTGGAAACCAGGCTCTGAACACCAATGCACAGATTCCCAGAGCACGCCTCATGGACCTCCTGCAGCTCACAGAGCCTTGTCTAAGGCAAACAAAAGAATTGAAATTTGCAGCTACTGAGCAGAAAGTATCACACAACCTTGGTATTTACACAAAGATAGAGGTAAGCTCTGGATTTTCATGAGGCCTAAGAGATAGCCAAAGTGCTGAACAGATTCTCTCCAGAAACACAGCTATGCTTTCAGCATGACATATTGTATAGGCAAGTCCAAAGAAAATATTTTTACTTTAAGACAACATAGGTCAGTCATCAGTACCTCAAACTTACCTGTCTGGTACAACGCTTTAAGAGAAGCAATGTCAGAGAGGTCTTCAGCTCTTGCCTGACACAGCCAGCGATTATAACTAGAAAGTCAAAAACATCTGGTCAGATCTAATCCCCCTTTGGATTAGCAGTATAAGCCTGAAGAGGTATATGGGAAGGGAAGGAAAAAACAAGCTTTTTCTGACTGAGCCCTCGCTGATGTTGCTGTTTTCTGACCTATGGAGCAACTATCAAGTTTTTAAAGAAAGAAGTGTTAAAAAGTAAAATTTAGTGTCTGAGTTACACACCTAATGATCTTCACTCGGGCAATTAATACAGATTAATATATATCAGCTAGTAACTGTAGAGGCATTGCATTTGGGCTGAAAAGATCTCAGAGGTTTTTCCATTTAAATATGTCAGTATTTAAAAGACAGGACAAAAAGAAAATTTCCTTTAAAAGCCTAGATGTTGAACACAACTATGCAGCAACCAGTTTCATGAACAACTTAGTGCCTCATCTGACAAAACAAGCCAACACTGAGCCTTGAGAGGTGTCCAGCATGGAATTACCTTCTAGAGAAGTGATATTGCACATTAGGGTTACCAGGGCAGGGAGGGGGAGAAAGCCTGAGACTTCTTTTATTTATCAAATGGAAGAAAAGTGTTTTGCTATCTGCACAGAGCCTCAGACAAGTGGGTAGTATCAAAAGCAGACGATCCCACTACTAAAAGTCGTGACAAAACAGTGACATCTTGTGGCAAACAGGTAAGGCAGCTGGCTGGATGCATTGGGTGTGCTAAAGGGCTCATCACAAGCTTCCCTCTTTCTCCTACTGCCCCGTCCCTTCTCCCTTCAAGCCAAAGAGGCTACTACATCAATCCAGGGTGACACCAAGTTTTACCTGTATTTGCTTGCTGGAAGATGAGGCTTTGCAGATAACAAAACCATCATTCATAAGGGTTGGTCCTAACTAACATAAACATTCACACGAACAAGCAAATTCTCACTTCCTCTGGTGCTGTTTCTGCAGTGCTGCCTCTGACAACTGTCCCTGAAGGATGAGGCGCCTCTGTTTATCAACGTCCCCCTCCATGCGGGCAAAAGCATGGGACCCAATGAAAGACAGATCTGCCTCCAGACCCTCTTCATCTGAAGCATCTGCAGTGGAAACAAAGATGGTATCAAATGTCTGGGCTGTGCACAGGACAGCAATGCTGCTGATGAATTGGTACAAGTGCCAGTGAAACAACACAGTCATTGTGCTACAGACTAACACAAAGCCCCCGAGGTACCTGATGTGGCTCTGACACCTCACCAGTACCACTGGCAGATCACAGCATGTGATTGAGGACCACTCCCTTAAAGTGCTGGTTTGCCTGGAAACTAACTGGGAAGTCCTAGTCATCAGTGCATAACAAAGGCATTACTCTCCCAAAAAAAGTTCTGGAGAGAGTGCTTCAGCTTTACAGTCATCTACTTGAGATTTACAGTCATCCTACTTCTCAAAAAGGGAAAAATTAACATGCAGAGGCACAGATGCTGCAGCTTTATTCGATTTAGAAGCTGTACTGTAGAAAGGGCCTATTTCTTGTATCAGTGACACTTCCTGAACAAATGCTGTAGTGATCTGAGTGTAGCTATTTTTATAGTATTGTTTACAACACAACTGGGTGATGAAATAGAAGAGCACAGGCTCACTTCCTGGTGACAATACCAGAATGCTCCACTGAACTGATGTCACCCAGGTATGTTGGTAAGACTTCTAGCACTGTCTCTCTGGGCAATCTGGACAGGAACTGACTTTCCCCTTTTAGCATTACATGCTATAGTAGCAATGGAACAAGAATGCAGGACTCCACTCTACAAATTCATTCTTACCTATGCAAATCCAGTAATTTCACGAATTATTAGCTAGTGGTTGAATACCTTACACTGATCAGCCACAGCAGCAAATATCAAATATTCGGCCTTATCCCAGCTGGCTATGCAAAAGCAGAAAATTGAAATTAATTCTCAGTTATCTGCTTTGGATGGTTTAAGGCTGTAAAACTTGCACATCACTGCTCAACAAGTAAGGCAGAATGTGTCTGACAGTTAATATATTAAATTGTTTTGTTACACATATCTCACCTCCACCCTGACATCTAGGCAGCCTCCTCACAAACAGACTTTCACTGAACTTTGATAGCCACCTCCAAACACAGATGTCTGGGTTCCTCTAGTTATTTTATATCTTTCAGGGAGTTTCTGCTAGTTTTCACTGCCCATTTTCTAGCTGGATGCGCTGTATCCCAGCGGTATCAATACAATCTAAGACAGACCATTATTTTTCAGTTAGGGGCTGCACAAGATTCTGAAAGAACACCTTCAAACATCCTAATCACTTTGGGAAAAAACAATTACAAAGGGAATGAACCACCCACCTCTTCCACCAAGAAAGGAAAAGACAGAACAGCTCTACTGCAATTACTGCTGGGGAACACAAGAAGCCAATGAAGCAGCTTGAGAACTGGAATCACTGTAACCTGACTTAGGTGAATTGAGGTAGGAAAACATTTCTCTCCTTCTTTTTCTGTTTTTCCTACTGACTTTCCCAGAGAGACACTTATTCCAAAGTCCAGTTCCAAACTCACCATCTGGAACGCCTGGCTTTTCAGTGATCCTGATCTGCCGCTCCGGTACTACCGGCTCCCCTTCTGCATTGCCAATGTCCGCAGGGAGGTAAGGCAAGGACTGGACCTCTTCTTCCAACGATCTCGGAAAGTACAGAGGCAGCAACTTCTGGTAAGTGGCCTACAAATAAGAAAAATGCACGAAGGATCTATCACACATCCGTGCTCTTTGCTTAAACAGCACCTGCCTTGTAGTAGGGAACTTGTCAGCAGTTTGGAGACCTCCCTCAATGGTTAATTTGGGCTGTGAGCTGGGAGTACTTTATCAAGTAATCAAGTAATCTTGAAAAAGGTTAACTTTTTGGGTTTTTTTGCCACACTGGTGAATGATTTTGAGAGGACTTTGCTAAAACCTACATGAAGTCAGGTAGATTGCAGATACTTTAGCTTTGTAATGAAGTTAAAATATGCACAGACAACAGATTTGAGCGAATGTTGCTTATGTTAAAATGTACCACTACACAGATCTCCTTTAGTGATCTGCCTGGGAGAAAAGGAAAAGCACCAGCCAAACAAGAAAATCCCTCCTCACACGAAGGAAAATAGTGAAAATCTCTACAGAATGTATTACTTCATGGGTTCTCTCCAACTGATCAGCAGTTTTATGAGCCCCAATGAATTAGTTATTTTCCTTATCCATATGCCATAGAACCTGAGCACAGCGTGGGTGTTCTGCACAGGAACAAGTTTGATGTACAAGGAAAGTCAATATTCAGACTGCCTGCATCTCTCAGAACACAGATCATTAAATGTCAAGTTTGCTATTCCAACAAGCCAGCAAGCTGCATTTAGGATGTTTGTAGGTGATCTGTAGAGATGCTGAAATGGCCCTCTTCAAGCACATCTTTGTGTAAGAAGGAAATTTTGTGTGAGGAATTTCCTTTCTGGCTAACAGATAACATCCAGTACAACCGCATGCTATCATTTCCCCTACTGCTCCCTGTCCACAGCTCAGCAAGCTTAGAAGCCAGAAGCAGAAAGATTCTCAAAGTGTCCATAGTGACTGCTAAGAGCATGAACAGTTCTGGAAAAAAGGCTATGCTAAGAAGGAGGCAGAAGGATGCTGCAAGACCAAAATTCTGTGTGATCTGGAGGGGAAATCCAAATCCTGCTTAACTGCTGCAGAGAAGATCAATCATGCCCAGGAATTTTGGTGGAATGAATGCCAAGATACCTCTTCAAGCTCAGAGACAGCAAACACCACCTTCTCCAGAGTCTCTCCGTGAACCTCCAGAAACCTCCTAACTGTGCCTGCAAGGAAGCAGATTAAATGTAGTTAGCAAAACAGAAGGAGAAATCTACACACACAGCTACAAGTGAAGAATTCAGAGTGCAGAAGAGGAATACATCTCTCCTCATACTAAATAGGTCCATAGGCTGTAGGCAAGTGTGGATTAAGTGGTGATTTAACACACCAAATAGGTTGCTGGGCATATTGGAAGTTCCATCTCCACTCTCTCCTGATGCTGACTTTAAAGAGAGACAAAGATAGAGAATAAATCTCTCTAATTTTAGCTTACTAGGATTCCTTAGACTGTGAAATGTGATTCAATAGCCCTGAAAAATCAAGCCAAATTCTTACTTCAGAGTCCTGTGCAAACTGTTAAAACCAGGCATTCTTAAAACAAGGCACTGTGCCTGAAGTTATCAGCAAAGAAATATAAGCAAGCACAGCAGAAGCTGGTTCAAGGCAAGGTCAGCAACACAAAATCTCTGGGGTCAGCTGTGCCAAAAATATATAAAATTTCTATTTGTGAATCATGAGAGAAAGTGTCCAAACAAATTCGTTGGTACGGAAGTATTTTATCAAGTATCACACAGACCTACAGAGACAACAGAAGACAGCAATAAAAGAAGTTCTCTATAGAGAATATTTTTTGGGAGTTCAAGAAACAGCAGAGGGGAAAAAAGGAGCTATTTTCAAATACTTCCTGTGTACTACTGTACACAAATTCCTGTGTAATTGTGTTGACCTGCGACATTACTTCACACAACAAATGCAGTTGTGCAGTTTCACCGCAAACAGTTCTGAATGCATGTGAACATGTGAAAAAGCCAAAAGAGATGGGGGAAAGTAGGAACCAGCATATAAGCAGATATACAAGAGCATATAATATTCTTGTTTGAGCATTTTTCTGTACTTTATTTTCAGCTTAGGATGTTTTCTGATTTGTGTTCAGCGATCTTCATTTTTTCTTTAATATAGCTTCCTCTCGAGCGCAAGGCAATTTGAAAAGTTTTAGCAATGCTTCTTAGTTAGAATTTCCATAAAACAAATAACAAGCATAAGAATCATTTCCTCTTGTTTGTTCTGAACTGGCATTGTTTGGTGATTCTTATTCTGGGAGACAGTGAACAGCTGATTTCTTTTCACCATTTCCATGCCACTCATGAGTTTACAGACATCTATCACACTCCCCTCAAGTCAGGTATATTCCAGTCTGAAAAGTCTCGAGCTCATTTCACTATTTCTTGCCTTTTTCTTGTTGACCTCCTCAACTTCTCTGTCTACTACATTATTTTCGAAACTTCAGCTTTAAAGGGTGAACAAAGCACTGATTGATCGCAAAACATTCTTAATTTTGTTGTGTCTTACTCAGCTTGCTGTTTTGAGCTCCTCCCAAGCTGTTGTTTTCATGGAAGTATTATTATCTGAATGTTTTGCTGCCTATAATCAGCCCATCATTTTGCATGTGAAGGCAGAAGCCTGTAGGAGTGGGTCAGTGGGGGAAGGATATCACTTTACATTTGGATGTGCTGATGACACTAAAACAGCAGATGAAATTCACTGTTGCTCTAATCTGCCTACAAGTATTCAACAGTAAGGCCCCATCTTGGCTCTTCTGAGCAAACTTTTATTACCAGCAAGCTCTCTCACCTAATGTTTAACATCTTTTCCAGGTTATAAATTAATGCATTGAAAAATGCAAGTTCCAGAACAGATTCCCATGGATGTTTACTGATGAGATCCCAGGAATCTTTACTGAGAGAAAGGATAATTTGTTTTTATCTTTCATTTTCTGATCAACCATGGAATGCCTTGCCTTTTTACAGGCTCTAATGAACCACAGACCCCCCAAAAAAGGTTTCCCCATTTCAAGAGCAATCTGTCAGAGGTAAGTGACCTGCTGACACCCAGTTTATCCTGTTTTCCAACACACTTACGCAGTGCTATGTGGGTTGCATCCTCCAAGGGGTAGCATCTTTTCAGAGTATTAATGACACAAAATCCTACGGAGCACATTGCCTGTTCCCTGGAATCCAGAAAAAGAGAAACACATGAATAGACAGCCAGCTGCAAACAGAAGTCTGTCAAGGCAGTAGGGAGCACCATTAATTTTCCTCTGGCTCTAAGCAACAGGAATGCTCTTTCAGGTTTTTGCAGGAGGATTCTTCCCTGGCAAGATGCACACACCCTCATTAAATAGAGAAGGAGAGAACCATTAATTATTCCTCACTGGTTCCTCTGGTGCTTGTTTTCAGATTTCTCCTTCTACCTCAGTTATGTTGTTCCTACAGTTCCTCATATCCTGAATTAAGTTCTTCCCTCAAACTCCCTGCAATCCTTGCTCAAAATACTTTTGTTCCTGTTTAGGACTGACAGTAAGGGAAAGGAGGGAAAAAGAAGGTGCTCTTCAATACATACACACTCCTGTTTCTTCACCTGACCAATGATTTTGTTTTGTTAGAGGTTTGGACACAGGCCAATGTGGCTCGCTCCATCTTAAGTATGATTAGACAACCATCAGAATGGAGTGACACACACTTTAAGATCAGTAAGATGCTTCCAGCACTGAGCCATATTTTCAGAAGAGCAAAGCAGAGCTGTTGCAAACAGTAATCAAAGGAGTTTGAGCAAGCTCAGAGATGGTAGACAATTTCACAAACACCAAAAATTACTCCAGAAAACAGATTGACTGAAAGTCATTCAGCATGCAGAAGTATAAGAATTTTAAAATAGTCTTTGAAATGTTTCAATCCAGGCCTGAATTTGCTAGTAACTTCTGAGGCAGAACAAAACTGGCACATGTTAAAAATCATAGCTGTAATCTTGAGTTAGAAACAGTTACTATTGGGTCAGGGACATTTTATGAAAAATCCTTTCCCTAGGATCTTTTCTCCTGAGAAGCTGAGAGGCCTCAGAAACGAAATGTAAACAATAATTATCTACTGCTGTGGAATGCAACAGGTGCATCTTTGATTGGTCTCATGTGGTGGTTTTTAATTAATGGCCAATCACAGTCCGGCTGTCTCGGACTCTCTAGTCAGTCACAAGATTTTATTATTCTTTCCTTTTCTATTCCTTGCTAGCCTTCTGATGAAATCCTTTCTTCTATTCTTTTAGTATAGTTTCAATGTATAATTTTCTTTTAATATAATATATCATAAATTAATAAATCAGCCTTCTGAAACATGGAGTCAAGATTCTCGTCTCTTCCCTCGTCCTGGGACCCCTGTGAACACCACTACTATTGTACTGCAACACAAAGTCCAACCTTGGAAGAACTGATCTTCCCAACCCTAAAAAATAGTTAGGTATGCTTTCTGACATTGCTCTTGCTCAGGTGTGTTTTGTGACTGCTATCACTACAACAGCTGTCACAGGAGAAGAACAGAACACAGAGAAATAGGAAGAAAGCCCCTGTTAGTTAAGAGGAAGTAGAAAATACCGCAGACGAAAGGGGAAAAAACTACAAACCTAGCTGCTGCAACTGTAGATTTAGAAATAACCTTATAGCCTGACTCAGAATTTTAGCTGTCTGTTGTACAAGGGCAGAAGGGAGAAGCCAAACACACGAACTGACACAGCCGTCAGATCTGCCTGTGGGTGTGTCCCCATGGCTGCAGACACACATGGAGCTGTTGCTGGAGCAAGCTCCAGCACAGAACCCAAAGCAATTATTAATGTTTCTCCTTTGAAGAACTGAATGCTGCACAGCTCTAGCTATGTTTCAGGACTTGAACCAGCTCAGATCTCTCTGCCCATTCTCCCTACACCACAGCAGAGATAACCAAAGGCACGAAGCCACTGCTGTTTTCATGCCCTTAATCAGACCCAGCATACATGAAAAGACGCTCTCAGAGGTGAGACCTTTGTGCAGAGCTGAGTTTCCAGGCTCTGTGTCCCAGATGGCAGCCCTGTGTGGGCTGTGCTGTGCTGTGCTTACTTGGCGAGCTGCAGGACGTTGCGGTAGCAGCTGTACAGGGAGCTCTCAGCTGCCGTGCGGTACCGGCTCTTGTACTTGGGGCCCACCGTGTGAATGATGAAACGCGCTGCCAGGTTAAATCCCTTCGTCAGCTTGGCCTCGCCTGTCCTGCAGCCTGCCACCAACAAAACAGCAGGGTGAGTGTACATGTCATGGTAAGAAAGGCACAAGTGCTCAAGCCCTTGTCTTTCTCCAGTCAGACAACTCCATACATAGAAGTCAGTGTTCTAGAGATCAAATATTAAGGATAACATCTGAACTCATACCAGCTGCTTAGCACCTAGTCACGCTGTGGAAGTGAGAACTGTGCTTGTTCCTCCCAATTTTAAAATTTAAATTTAAAATTTTAATTTTAAATTCCTCTCAATTTTAAATTTTAAAACTATGTGTATAAGGACTAACGAGATATTGCTAGAAATTCTGTCTTAATTGTAGTGCTTACTACACTACTTACAGAGCAAAGGAAGAAATGATTAGCAATGTGCAGAGAACAGATGCACAAGTATACCATACAGCTAGCAATAAAATGTCCTTCTGAATTTAACAAGTTGGTTTGGGGAGACTGATTTGTGGATGAAATGACCACAAGTCTCCTTAATCAAATAAACCAGTCGTTGGCAAAGCTATTAAAACTGAATAGATAATACATTTGTTTAATTTATGCTCTCAGAATGAGGTAGCTTGCTTTGTTTAGCATGTTTCTTCATGTCCACAAGGCAGACATATGATCCTCATGCAGCTCAAACTCTCTGGACAGACCAGTTGTCTAGTCTCAAGGAAAGGAAGTTCAAGCAATCCATTTAATTGTTCCATTTACAGCACTCTCCAGTTACATATTCTAGGAACAGATTCTGTGTTTGAAGTCTGGTTTTCTTCAGCACACAGAAGAAAAGTCTGCTAAACTTCCCCTTCTTCACCTAAACCTAGTCCACTCCAGGTCTGGGCAGCTGAAGAAGTACTTCTAGCCTCTCTCTT
>NW_005054320.1:6767353-6768641 GCF_000277835.1 Geospiza fortis
TCAAGGACAAGTATTTTCCAACCTTCTTCCTTCTGCTTGTACTGCAGCACTTCAGCTTTCTGATCTGACTGAAAACCAGCATTTTCACTGGATTAGCTCTCATCCTGATTGCCTTTTAGGTTGCTGGTAGCCACAACAGGGAATGAGCCAGAAGAAGCAGCTGCAGGCAGCCTTCAGGCAGCAGTGCTGCAGCAGCTTGGCTTAAGCTGCCCACTGAACAGGTTAATGTTCATCTCTCCCACTCCACTCTTTCTTCAGGCAAGCCAGCAACATGCATGAAAACATATTTTATGGGAAGAGACACTCCAGGTTGAGAATCTTCCTCACCCAAAACTTCAAGCATATCTTTTTAATGGCAACCACACACTACCTTGAAGCCAGCATCTTGTAATGCTTTTGATCCAACAAATCACATCGTTAGCTTCTATAGACCTCCACTATGCTTCTTCTGGGTTAATCAGAAGGAAGAAAACACCATACTAAAACTAAGCATACTCCTCTGAATTCCTGCACAGCCTCTAAGAAAGCTCAAGAGACCAATTAAATAAGCACAATATGGCAAAAGGAAAGCCAAACCCAAAATAATGTATCAGATATCAAGTTACTTTTCTTCCTCTGCAGTTCCCTCACAACCAGTGAGGGGCAAGCAAAGGCCTGGAGGAAAAACTTGTAAAAAAAAGAATGAAGCAAGTTTGATTGAGGTATAGTCACGAATTCAGTAGGGAAACCAATAAATTCAGGGAAGCAGACGTAGCATTGGTAATCTTTTACTATACTCAGATCACACTTCATACTTCCCAAGGCATTCTGCCTGGAGATGTCAATACAACTTATAAAACCAAAATGAGCAGTAGGTATTACTCTTATTTTAAGATACAAGGTGAGGGGAGCTGCACAAGTCAAGGTCTGTGGCAAAACTGGGAACAAAGTCAAGATCCTACTTTTTATCTGATAAGATTTCAGCTTTTAGAATAGCTTTTTCAAGTTTAAAATGGAAAGTCTGATTGTCTACATCATGTGTGTGGCAGAGAAAAAGCATCACCAGAGCTGTAAGTGCCACAAAAGGTCTTTACTAGACTGCAACATGTATTTGTTGATAAGCAAGCTTCTATCAATAGCACTTCATCTGCAAGCCTGCCCCTGGCTGTAGTATTTCTGCATTAACCAAAACTCATGCTGCTCCCAGGAACATACAAGTTAGCTGAGCCTTAAAGAAGGCACAGGCCTTTGAAGAGTCAGCATGTCACATGCTTTTAGGTCATGATTTTTCTTGGAATCTATGAAATGT
>NW_005054320.1:6768700-6769943 GCF_000277835.1 Geospiza fortis
TTACAGCTTTAGAACATAGACCAAGCACTTTCCCTTTTCAGCACATTCTCTAATGAAAAAATGTCAAAGCTAAGTGGGAAAGAGGGCAAAAAAGGAAGCAGAGATGACAAATGAATCCTAAACTGATTTTTTAACTAAGCTCTCCCTCCACTTCTGCTACTGTGACAAATACACTATGGGTGCTTAAATGCCAAATCTGTAACCCAGCCTCTCTTTCCTCCCCCACACAACATGTCAGTAGGGTGTCACAGAAGAACTCATTTCCATAAAGCTCTTGGCACAAGATTAAAAGAGAAGTGTCTTCATAGGGAGTTGTGAACCTGCAGAATGCATTACAGGGAGAAGACATAGTGTTTTCACTGTGGTAGAAGATGCAAAACTACGCATAACTCAGCAGGGTAAAAGGGAATTTAAGAAGCTGAGCACAACAGCTCCCTACAGAGCTGACAAATCCCAGACTTTAGGACTCCTTGAAATGCAGTCCCTCTCTTCCCACCTCTCAGTCCACACAAGAAACCCAAGTGTATTTTAGAAGAGTTCTGGCGTATAATGTGGGGTCCTAACTATTCTAGAATTAAAATACCTACAGTATTTTAATTTCTACCCACAGCACACACTGAATTTTTGCTCTGTTATAAAATGGCTACTCTTCCTCCTGTTTAATTTCTACGTTATTCAAAAAAAGCAAGCTGAATCAGTAAAGAACGATTTTATAGAAACAGGACTTCTATTCAATTGCAATTTAAGCTACTGAGAGTTTATATTAGAAATATGGCTCTTCTATATCCATTTTGTTACTATGTAAGGAGACCAAGCTGTTATCTAGAGTGAGCAGTATGACACAGAGACCTCAAAATTCAGTTCAGTACTGTAGTTCCTAGAGATGTGAATTTTTATCAGTAAACCATATTAGACTTCTGTGTGACCTTGGATAACTATAAACTTTTGTTTGTCACACACAAAATAAGGAAACTCTTATTCCCAGTGCCTGTTAGATAGAAAAAAAGGCTGAGTATTCATCTCCCCATTATCAGCAATAAACTCTGTTAATAAAGACTCTAGGCAAACCTCATCAATTTCTAGAACAGCCTTGCATTAGGGCTGCTCTTGTAGCCTTCCAATAAAGTCATTTGTTGTACACAAGAGACAAATGAATCAACCAACTTAAGAAGTCACAAAGGCTTTATTTAGACATGCAGTGTTTTATCAATCCATCTATTATTATAATATTTTTCTGAAAGAG
>NW_005054320.1:6769963-6773630 GCF_000277835.1 Geospiza fortis
GATACACAAAGTGCATGACATAATCCACTTAATTTCTTCAATGGTGAACTTCAGTTTCTGTTTTTCATAATGTATGCACACTGAACAGGATAAAATCTCAAGATGTATGAGACTGCTCCCTTGAGCAAAAGCACTGATAAGCTAACTGCTCAAAGTGGCTGCAGATAGCAGTGGGAATTACTGAATCACAAAATAAGGGCTCATCAACTCAAATATCTGCCACAGACTTTCAATTATCTGTAATGTGAGCAGCAAAAAGCTGCTGGACTGGCAGGTGTTTCTCCCATTTTTTTCAGGTTAATATCAGCAGTTGGGGCCTGGGGGAAGCTCTACCTTTTTCATTTGTGCCCCAATCCTGATGCTTTGTACTATGCAAGGACAGGAGATTTCAATAAGATAAAAATGTCTCTGGCCACTTACCTTTGAGCTTCTGGAGCTCATCCTTCAGGTCAGGCCCAGCATGCATGAATATACTTTCAGACACCGGGTTCTTATCCGTGAGAGTCTCATTGCTGGTGTTTACGATGGCCGTGCAGTTCAGTAACGCCACATCTCCTTTCCTGAGGAAACAGTTTATTGCAGCCTGAATGTACAACTGAGCAGGATACTCTCAAATCAGTGCTGACAAGCAAGGAAATGCCAAGTTCTAGGAAAGGCATTAAAAGGACTCCAGCGCCCACACAGCGCAGCGTACCCTGACGTGCTCACCAAGCCGAATATCTCCGGCCTCTCCCTGATGGAGACAGACTGCTTGCAAAACTCAGCTCCCTAAAGAGTCCCAGCCTCAGCAGGGTTTGGATGCTTGTAGAAAAGGCAGTGCTGTAGCTGTATGTAGGGCAGCTCAGGCAGCAAACATGCAAAGCAGCTTGTTAAACTGATGGAGTGCAACACTTCCAAAAACCCATATATTTTCTCTTGGGGATAAGAGGACAGTCCTTGTGTTATATTATTTTCAAAACTTAAACAACTTTTTCAATGTACATCTTTTTCTTTTTTCAGACAGACTATCCAGGGCACCTTACAGCTGCTGTTCCTCAGACCACTGTGGGTCTAGAGTGAGGCTGCAGCTGAACAAGTTTTCTTCTTTTTGCTCCCAAATTGTGAACCCTCAAGTTCATCATGTTCATTCTGCTGTCCAAAGATCAGACATGCAGAAGATAAACAAGTCACAGATGCATAAGAGACAATGGAGTAGCAGAACTTTGACCTGCTTTTTGTCACAGTAGCAGCCATCAGGGATTTTGGGATCAAAGAGCATAGGAAGGGAAATAAAGATTCCCACGCACAGGGAGAAAATAAACTAACAGCTGAAATTGCACACATTTGCCCAAGCCACAAGAGATGTTTAACCTTTTACTCCTCTCTGTCTTTACTCTCTGTTTTACTTCTCTCTTTCTTTATTTAATTGAGTTCAGGAAATCCATGAACAGTCCCATTTCCTGCATATATTAACCAGAAAGAGGTTCAGGCTGATCCCTGAATCTGCATCCCTGAGAAATCCTTCTCCCTTCACACTGATTAAGTTAAGAGTTATTCATCTAAAGAGCAGCCTCAAGTATCTGAGTTACAGGAAAGAAACACTGGTGGAGTAAGTACAACATACTGTACTTTATCAATAGATTTTGGAAGAAAGTCATGGAGACAAAACACAGAATGGAGGAAGGAGGGGTAGGAAGAGCCAAAAGCAAGCCACAAGGATCACAGAAAAGAAAGAAATACCAATTTAAAACAGAAACGTGAAAGCAGAATAACACCAGCAAATACAGAAAAAAGCTACTAAACAGCAAACATATTTTTTTAAAAATAAAAACCTCATATCCAAGTGCCCAATCAGATTTTGATACTAAGCATACAGTATTACAGTAGGAAGTACAGCTCCAGTCTGCTGCATCAAGGACTGTCTATGAGCACAACCTATGGTGGAGCAAAATCCCAGACTTTAGAAGTTACAGTGAACAAAAAGATTATTGAATTCCCAGATCTGTAATGTTTGATTCAAGAAAAGAGGATTTAGAAGTTTTATTCTACAGCATCCTGCAGTAAATGGAGAAGTGATGACTGACACACAAGGGCCACATCGAACTTACCACAAGATTATTTTTTCATTGATGTCTTTCCTGTATGGAAAAGGTGATCTAACATCAACTTGAGCTTTTTCAACAGGACTTTGGTGACAATCCAGCTGCTTGGCCTCATAGGCATCACTCCAGCCTGGCAGACTATCAACATCCACAAACTGGGAAGGAGCACCCAAGGGATCCATGGAATGGAAACAGCAACTCCCTTCCTCTGCTAACTTGTCACACTCCAATTTTCACTGGAGTCTTCCAGGTGCTTTAAAGAAAAAAAAAATCAAACCAGGTCACCAGCTGTTCACTAAAAGTAATTGTCCCATAGAGACCTTTGAGTGGGAAACAGATTTCCCACTCAAACACTCCCTCTTTTGTTACCTGCATGCAATAAGGCCATGCAGATACAGTGAGACAAACCTCTTCCAACAATTCAAGGTAAAAACACCTTCTCTACTAAATTGATCCAACTGACTTGTGATCTTGCATTTTGGAAATAGCAAGAACAAATTTCCAAGTGCAGAGAGGAACTTGGTCTTTCTGAAAAGTGATATTTCTTTATCTAGACTAAAAGCAAATTTGTAGCAGGGAATGTACAATCTATCCTTTCAACGATATTGGTAAATACTTATGTAAAAAAGAAAAAAGACAGAGCTTCCCAAACCACAATGCCCCTAACCCCCCAAAACCCCAACCCTTACAAACAAACCAACAACATCCCTCCCTCTCCCCGAATAATATAGCCCTTGCAGTTCAGTGAATTCTGAGCTGCTGCACACAAGACTGACTTATTGTCACACAGCTCTTACAGCCACACACTCAGGCACAATTTTAAGACGGAACTCTGCCACCTGACTGATGTTGAGATGACACTGTTTGATGACACTTGAAATGAAGGCTCAAGCGTGCCAATACTCACTTTTCAGCTGCCAGCAGGTAACGCTTTGGCTCCTACATTCCCGTAGTGACTACTGAGCTGCACTACTGAATCAAACTAGCGCAAACATACCCACGTAACTAACATAGCCTGCCACACACACACCCACTACTTAACTCCTTTTACAGGTTCGTAATTGATAATAATTTAAAAACGATCGCGCCCACAAGGAGTAACTGAGAAACGCGACTTACGAAGTACATTCATTAGCCCGGGGAAAACCACACAACAAAACAAGACAAGACTAAACAAAACAAGCAAGTATCCAAGCTCACATTGAGGGCTAATAGAGGCTGACACTAGGACAAAGATAGCCGTAACAGCATCAAAGTATAATTTTCGCTGAGAGAAAAGGCAATGAGAGAGAAAGGGAAGGTAAGCGCGGCTACACTGGCCCCAGCCGGGAGCTCATCTACATCAGCATCTTCCCACTGCCGAAGAGCCAAGCCCAGGGGTCTGGCTATGGCAGCAAGAGGGAGGAGAAGCGGTGCGCGCAGCTCTCCGGGCTGTCTCCCCCACGATCGCTGCCGGGCCCTCCCAGGGCGGAGGCGGCCCCGAGGGATTGTCGGTCTCGGAGCAAGGCACAGAGCGCTGCGAGCGGGGGCCGAGGCCCCAGTGCCCGGGAGGCATTGCCGTGCCCGTACCTGGAGGAGAACCCGCC
>NW_005054320.1:6774015-6786410 GCF_000277835.1 Geospiza fortis
GCGCGGCGAGCGGGGTCGCTACGTGGCCGTGCCGGCTTGCGAGCACGTGTTCGTGTGGGACACAAGGAAAGGAGAGAAGGTGGGACCCGGGGTGATGCGGTGCCGGGGCAGGGCTGGGGTGCAGCGTGAGGAGCTTTTAGGCCGCCTGAAGCGAGGCGATTTGTGTTACTGTGCGGCGTTTGGAAGGAAGCGCCACCTCCACAGCATCCCCGCCTCTTGGGAAGGCTGAGCACAGCGTGAGGTTTGGTTATGGAATGGGTCTGCAGCTCTGGCTGCCTCCTGGCCCAAAGTGCTGGTGTCTTCCTGCTCTCCAAACTAGTCCCTGGACTAAAAGGATTGTGGATTGTGTTACCTTTTGAGTAGTCCAGTGTTGGATGCTTACAAGAAAGTCTTGCTAGTTACAAGGAGATACTTGGTTATTTCTGTTTAAGGAGTTTATAAGGCTTGCGTTTGTTGAAATCCAGCAGGTAGCACCGGCACACAGAACAGAGGAAGATGTGGATGATTTGAATCATGGGTATCTGGAATGCAGCAACTCTCACCTTTTGTTTTCTTTTGGTGGTAACTTGTAGCCATGAGTTGTTACAGGGAGTGGTGGTCCTGCTGCTCTGCTCTTACTGTGAGAGCAACTTATTTTATCTCAGCTTGGTCTTAAAATGGATCTCGCTGTGGATCCCTGTGAGATTTGCCTCAGGATCTCAGTTGCGGAAGAGTAATTGCTGTCGCAGTAACTGGAAAACTGCTCCTGGTTTAGCTGGTTGTGTAAATGCTCTTGGACAAATCAGGGATGTCACAGAGTTTGTGTTGTGGCTGTGGAACTGGGCATCCCATGTAAAAGTTGTATCCCATAGGGACGTTTGAGCTGTAACTTTAAGGACCTTGCCACACACTGTCTCCTGTGAGATTCAGAAATCACTGCAAGTACTACTGTCCACCTCAAGCTGAAATCTGATTTTGTTTCACAGCCTCTGGAGTGCTGACTGCTGGTATGTTGTTCTGGAGATGTTTTCATCATTCTCAAGTTCTTGTGCAGTCTGTGGAAGAGCTACTCTGTCCCATACCCGAGAAAGGCCAGGCAAGAGAGGATGGAGTCAGGAAGAAACTTTCCAACTTTTGCTCTCAAACAATATTTCTTGCTCTCTGGTTCATAATACATGGGGGCAGAAATTTCAGGTTCTGAGTTCTAGGGCTTGTTCTGCACCGGTTTCCTGAGAAATTGCTTCCCTTCTAGCTGCTGTTTACCTTGGAAAATGGGGTTAATGATTCTGTGTTTGGTGCAGGAAGTTGAAAAATGAACTTATAAAGTGGCAGAATTGCTCAGTTGGAAGTTCAGGAGAAGAACAGACTATATTTTCTCTGCTGTCTAAGTATCTGACTCTGACATGTCATTTATCAACATTATACATGTTTTGTCTCCTAAAAATTGCAGGTTCTTATCCTTAAGGGTCTCAAGCAGCAAGTCAGTTGCCTCTGCCCCTCTCCAGATGGCTTGCACCTGGCTGTTGGGTATGAAGATGGAGCAATCCGTGTCTTCAACCTCCTAAGTGGAGAATCAGCTATCACTTTCAATGGGCACAGGGCTGCAGTTACAGCCCTGCAGTACGACCACCTGGGTGGCAGGCTGGTGTCTGGCTCAAAGGTGAGTCTGTGGCATCTGGAGCATGACCCTGTCACAGAGATGTCCCTGGGGAAGGCTGACCTGCACTGAAGTGTTCAGTATTTTAAGTGTGGCCTCTGCCCATAGCCAGAGGATGGCAGTGAGAGGGGCTGGGGGAGCAGCAGGGGCTGCAGGCAGGAGTAGGGCACTGGTAGAGCTGTTAAAGTGAAGAATCTTGTGAGATCAGGACTAACAAAAGTGTCTCAGGCTGGGATGATGGCACATTTATGAGTCTGATTGCACCTCTGGGGAAGCAGTGTCCCTTGCATTAATCATCCTTGTGATTCAGAGTGAGAAAGTGTGCTCTCAGGTAATCTTTTCAGTCCCATGGCAGGAATTTTGCAGAGACAAGAGCCAGTCCCATGGAGACATTCTCTCTGTTCCAGGATACAGAAGTCATCGTGTGGGATGTCATCAATGAGAGTGGCCTGTACCGGCTGAGGGGACACAAGGATGTCATCACTCAAGTCCTTTTCTTGAAGGAGAAGAACTTGTTGGTCACTTGGTGAGCCAGACTAAGAGAAATTGTTGATCAGGAAAGCAGGCATGGTTGTACTTGGAATTTAGACATGCTGTGTGCTACAGCAGTTTGTATTTTCCTTCTTGTCTCGTGATATCTCAGATCCACCAGCATCTTTGAATATGATTTTGTCACATCCACGTGTTTTTTAAGTCTGGTGCCTGAATCCAAGTCTTAGAGCAACTGATATGGCCATACTGACAAAGGTGTTTGGAAAAGGGTTTTAATTGTTGGTAAATCCATCAACTTAAAATTATTGTAACAAAGAATAGTGATAACATGTTCATTATGTATGTAACAGTTGTGGGGTTTTTTTTGTTTATCTTGAAGAATTAAGCCTTCTGTATGTGTAATTCACAGCAATGTGACAGAAAAATTGCTTTCTTGTAAGCTGTAAATACACAAATTAATTAAAGGATGATAGGGATTTTTTAGCTGATTTTAAGTTATTAACTAAAAGAGCTGCAAGTTGACTGAATCCCTTTGATAATAATTGGTTGACAACAACAGTCACTAATTTTTTCCTTTTTAATATGCCATTTCCTAGCTTAATAGAAGAGTGCATGCAATCAGTCCAGTTTAGAACTGAAACAACTTTCTTTTGCTTTTTTTTCAGATGGAAAAAGTAGTATTTTGTTGGTAGATGATACCTGTATCTTAATGCAATTTCAGATATTTGCAATCAGCTTCAGTGACTTGACAGATATCTTTTTGCAGCATTGTTGTGCCTTTTTTGTTTGGCTTGCAAAATGTCAATGTTTGAGCAGCTGCTCTGTGATACATTCTGACCTGTTTTAGATTCTTTTGTATTTCTACCACTTAGAAGAATGGTGAGCTGTGCAGTCTTTCCTTATGTCTGAGTTTTTCTTCTTTGTTCCAGTGCCAAAGACACACTGGTGAAATGGTGGGATCTGGACACTCAGCACTGCTTCAAAACTGTGGTTGGACACCGAGCTGAGGTAAAAAGAGGATGTGTGGAGGTGTTGGGCTGGAGGGACTTGGGATGTCAGGGCTCACTCTGGGCTTTCCTTGCTTTCAGGAGTTGCAAGCTGGCACCATCATACATTTTATTTTCATTAGGCTTTAGGAGTGAGCAAATGAGAAACTTCCAACCATTCAAAGAGCTGTCATCAGATACAGTGGGTGACAATTCCCATGCACATGTTCCCAGAGGCAGTGCCAGCTAGATCCATTCTCTATTTGGTGCTGTTTAAATAGGTCATTTAAAGATGCTGTGCTTTCTTAATGATAGTTAAGGGAGTCAGTTCCTCACACTGTGCCTCTGGACAGGTCTGGGGCATGGCTTTGCTGTCCCAAGAGAAGCGTCTGATCACTGGGAGTGCTGACAGTGAGCTGAGAGTGTGGGATCTCACCTACATCCAGGAGGTAAGACATTCCCCCTGTAACCCCTCAGCCCCCCTGCCCAGCTGCTTGTCTTTGAATGAGAAAGAACTGGAGCATGTTCAAATCTGATGGGTGTTCTGGGAAACAGTCAAAGCAATGTCTTTGCTATCTGAGGGGTCCATGAGCTGCTCATGGGATGGGCTTTGCTGTTTCCTGTGTTTTGCGCTTTCAGGTGAAGCTGTGAGCACTTGCAGAATGAGATTTCCACAGTGTGTCAGATGTTCTTGCCTTATGACTTACTGTCTTGGTTTTGAAAGACAGGTGTCTGATAAGGAAGGCAGGAGCCTCTCCTGAAATGGAAAATGTAAACCTCCTCTCTTGGAATTGCTATAAATTTTTAATTAAGGGTCTTTTAGGCAAAAATATGGGAGCAGGAATAATAGTTCTTTATTAGGGAAGAAAAAAAAAAAAAAGATAAAATAAACAATGCAGTAAATTAAAACAGCCCTGACAGAGTCAGAACACAACCTGACATCCTGTTGGTCAGGGTGTTGGTAGCAGTCCAATTGGAATGGTGGCTGCAGTCCTCCTGGAGTGTCAGGTGTGGTTCTGTTGGAGCAAGGATCCTGTAGAAAGGTGTAGTCTTCCTCTGAAGATCCAGAGGAAGACTCAGCTGTTGCTCTGGGAAATCCAGTTGAGAAGCCATGCTGGTGTTCCAGAAACTCCAGATTATATCAGGGTAGGAATGCTTGGCTCTTCCCTCTGGATCGAGCATCTCACAATGGGATGCTTTAGTTCTTATCAGTCATGCAGTGACATTCAATAGCCTGTTATCAGCAGATGTCTCCCCTGAGAGAGGATTGGTTGTGGAAGAGATGAGGAAAACTGCCAACTTAACAGAAGACAAACTGCCATACAGATGGCAAATAGAATACAATTTGCTTGGCAATCCAGGACACACACAGCTGAGGAAGACAGCCTTGTGGGTGGATGATAGTCATGGGAGCACATGGAGGGCTTGGTGCCTACAGGAATTCTGTAGGACACTCCAGTGTATGCTAATCAGTTGCATCTCCAGGGAAATGAACTGTGAGCCAGAAAGCACAATACTACAGCTCTTGAGGTTTAAGGTATTCCTTTTGTTGTGTTTTTTTTTCCTGTGAGCAGGTAAAAGATCCTGATGAACCAGAATCCAAGAAAAGCAAAGGGTCATCTTCACCTGGAGCAGAAGAAAAAACTGAAGAGGATGAGACCTTAGAGCTGGATGAGCATCCTGAGGAAGTAAGATCAGTTTTCCATGCTGTCTCTGAGCTGGTGTATCTAACCCCATTTGCATGGTTTATGTCCTGAGTGTCATATTTAGCCTGTTTGGGAAAATGTGATAATTCTTGTCTTGTTCCATAACAACTTCCTCAGCAGCAGTTGCTGTCTCATCTACCTGCAAAACATCAGAAGTATGTGTGCCAAAACACCCACAGATTTATTCTCCACCGGCAGTTTTTCTTTCCTTTCTATTTGAGAAGAACTAGCAAATGTATAAATTTAAACAGTGCTAATAGATCCCTTTCATCAAACATCACAGAAATAAAATAGTTCCTTGCTGGTTTGCAGCTGCTGATGTTCAGTACTGATGCTCAGCTTTTCAGAAATGGAGAGGTCAGAGTTGCACTGTATTGAAATATGGTGTGAGATTGGATTGCTGAAAGCCATTCCCACTTTTCTGCTGCTGGAGACTTTACTGAGTCTGTCTTTCTGGTAGAACTTTCTGGAGTACTGCACAGATCTCAGGCTGCTTGTAGTTGTGTTAGATACCTGACTTGGTTAATTAGTTTTACAGCTTCCTCTCCAGAGGATTTCTCTCCCTTCAATGCCTTGTTTAAGAGTTTCTGTTCTCAGCTTCTCTGTCTCTTTTGACTGAGCTTTGCTGCCTCTGTAGCAAAAAAAATCAGCTCTGTCTCTTAAATGGATGTAGTTTGCCAATAAAATTAAGTTATTCTTCCACTGAGACTGCCAATGATTATTTTCAGCTGAAATGCAACAAAACACAGGAGATAAGCTTGTAGCTCACACAGATGCTTGTTTTGTCCCTTTATTTCCCTTCCTAGCTGTTCTGCCAGGACCTTTTAGGTTCATTTCCTCCTCTCCTTGACTTTTCTTGTCAGCAGGTTTCTTGAGTTTGCTTGAGAAGATCATTTGACCTTTTAGACCTAGGTTTGTTCCTCTATCCCTGCAGCGCATCGTGAAGTGCAGCAAGGTTGGATCCATCATGCGGGAAGGGAGGGACCGAGTGGTGACTCTTGGCACAGACCGGATGGGCAAGTTTTTGGCCTGCCATGTGAGTAATGGGGGACTCTGCTACTGAGCTGTAGAGGAGGCTGGTAGAGAGCCTGGGTACTTTCTGTAAGGGCCAGCCAGGGCATTGCATACCTTTGAATTTGTTTGCTCTGTCTCTAGGGAACAGACGCGGTTCTGGAAGTGTTCTCTGTCCTTTCTGAAGAGGAAATCCAAAAGAAATTGGAAAAAAAAATGAAGAAAGCAAGGAAAAAAGCCAAGTAAGTAATTTTTTGGATGCTGTCTGTGTCCAGAAGGTTCTAGAAAAGCTCTTCATTGTGTAGCATTACACAGTGGTCGAAAACACCAAGCTTCTGGCCATTCTCTTTGTGCTAGCTGTTGTATTTTGGGGTTGATCTTATTGTGCATCCTTGTGCTTGTCTGAGCAGCCCGGCTCCCAGAGACTAAGGAAATACCTTTCTTTCTGAATCTTCCCTCTGAAAAAAGAAAGCTAAAGCGTGCAAAGAACTGGATATAAAATGGGTTTTTCAGAGTTGCTCAGCTCTCCCTGGCATTGGTGTTTATACTGCTTGGTGCATCAAAGTAAGGTCTTGGTAGGCAATGCAGGAATGAGCGTTTCATCTGAGAAGTCACAGAGAATCTGATACTTCATTTCCTGTTTTACAGTAGGCAGAGATACAGGTGAGAGTTTTCATAATGGTTACTCTGTGTTAAGTGTCTCTGTGTATCCTGGCACTTAACAGGTGCCTCAGAACAGCCCTTAGGGATAAGTCTGGCTCCAGGATGGAAACTAAAGCCCAGGGCATCTGTGCAAATCTGCAAATCTGGGCATCTGCAAATCTGAAATGCATTTTGGCAATGGCTGAGAGCTTTTGGTGAGTGATAGGAGATGAGCAGAAGCTGGTCTTGCTCTCAAATACAGCTTCTGTTCCCTGTTCTGTATCCATCTTTGTAATGTGCCTTGTGTTTTGGCTCCAGAGGAGGAGGTTTTTTTAGGACAGTTTGTGTCTTTAGTAGTCTGCATACTGGCATGAACTTCACTGTCCACCCTTCACTGTCCCTATTCTTAAATGTGGTTAGCACTGCTGGATAAGAGGGAAGTTGTTTTCAGCAGGCAAAGTGGTTTCCTTATGTTTTCTGTGTTGCTATGTTAGTTTGTGTTGGCTGTGCTGGGTCATTTGACTCTCCTCTCTTATCTGACATTTCCAGACAGAACTCAGAAGAGGAGCCTGAAAGGAGTGTGGAGCTGAGCCTGCAGGAAGAGATTCAGCGGGTCACTAGTGTCAAAGCTTCTTCTAAAATCAAGTGAGTGGAAAAGCTTTTGTAGAGTCTGAGGAGTGGTTATGCAGCTACCTGGGGAGAGCTCTGCATGGCTCAGTGCAGGCAGAGGAGGAAGAAGTTTCCCCCTCAACATATGTTTAGCTTGGAGCTGGGGAGAGGCCTGCTGTGATTTCCAGTCCATTCACACCTCTCTGGCTCAGTGTGCACTTGCTTGTTGGATGTGCTCTGTCCATATTCCTCTGTCTCAGTTGTTCTTGATAATTGATCCCTCCAACACTTTGTCTTATTACCCCTGTGTACAGCTCTGATTTTATCTAATCAAACAGGTCATTTGACTTGATTCTCTCTCCAAAAGGAGAGCTGAAGATGGTACTGCTGCTCCAGAACAATGTCATTGAATTGTACAACCTGGACCTGTCAGCACAAGTGCCCCAGGCTGTCCGTGTGTCCAGGATAACCATTGGAGGCCACCGCAGTGATGTCAGGACGTTGGCTTTTAGCTCTGACAACATTGCCATTCTCTCAGCAGCTGCAGAGTCCGTGAAGATTTGGAACAGGTACGCAGTGTGGTTGTGTTAGTCTCCCAGAACTGAGGGATGCTGTGTTAAGAAAGGCAGTGATAAGAAAGAGGAGACAATGGAAAGAGATAAAACTGAGTGAAGGAAGCAAATAGAAAATTATTTTTCTTTTTTTCTTATTGGGGAAACTGAGAAACTGTAGATCTAAAATTTCAACAGAAGGTATAAACACAAAGGTCCTGCATAGCAGTCGGGTATAGACTACTTTGCTATGGGTTTTTTCTGTTTTTTCATTTTTAATTAGAGGTATTAACTGTTACCCTAAACAAGCCTGTTCTTTAGGGAACATGTGGGTTTCTTGAAATCTTATCTGAAGGATCTAGTATTAAACTGAGTAGGCTGTTGTGTTGATCTAGAGTTATGTGTTGATGTAGAGTGCTGTCCCAGTGTTTCTTGAGTGGTGTTGATTCAAGCTCAGTTTCCTCTGAGTATACTGTCTTACACTCTGTCCCTTCCTGAGGTGCTGTTTAAAATTAGGAGCTCTGTTCTTGTTCACAGCAGCAATAGGTCATGATGGTGGACAACACAGTGGCATGTTTTTATAGAAAACATTGTTGGCAGTAGTGCTGGGTAATGTTTGGGTCAATAAGAGGGTGGTGGTTTATCTTCTGACCCCAGCTGAAAGACAGCTGTGGGTAGAGGCCACACTGGAGCATGTCTCACTGAGCAGGCCACATTCTGTGTGTGATAAGAGGTTTTGGGCTCTCTCTCTGTCCACAGGTCGACCTTGCAGTGCATCCGGACAATGGAGTGTGAGTACGCGCTCTGCTCGCTGTTTGTCCCCGGGGATCGGCAGGTCATCCTTGGGACCAAGGTAAGGAGTGGCCCTCTGACTCCACACTGCCCAGGTCTGGGAATGTGTTAGGAAAGTGTCTCTAAGGCAGCCTCACAGAAGATGCATTGCCTCTCCTGATCTGGAGCACTGCTCTGTTCCCAGAGTTGTTACAGAGCTCTTGTCGCTTGAGGTGGAAAGCAGAGTAGAGCTTTGGGAAGGCCCTAATGGAGCTCAGGAGTTTGGCCATCTGTGTGTAACAGCCACCTAATGAAGCTGGCTGCTGGGGGCATGAGTGGCAGGGAGCTCTTCTGCCAGGAGCTGTCATGAGTTGTGAGCAGAGGCTGATTCTTTCCTGTGATGTCTTTCTCCCCAGACAGGGAAGCTGCAGCTGTATGACCTGGCTTCTGGCAGTCTGATAGAGACACTTGATGCTCATGATGGGGCAGTGTGGTCTATTGCTCTTTCACCAGACCAGGTAACTCAGCCACCCTTAAGAGTATCATCTGCACATCTTTTCATGTGACTCTTTCCTATAGTACTGTGTTTGCACCATGGAATTTGGTTTGCAGTGCATGCTTTGTTCCATGGAAGCATGGAGCCCCTCATCCTCAGAAGTGGAGGATGCAGCTGATAGTGTCTAATAACTTTCTAGTGGAATCAAAACCATAGCAAGAAATAATCTGCCTGAAATTCATCCACCCTACAGATGAAAACATATGGGATAGATTTTACCCTCCTTCTTAATGTAAAATATTGAACTGCTGTTCCTTTAGAAGGCTCTGTTGTAGGGTGGTGGTCAGTTGTGTGTTATCCAGTAGCAGTAAGAGTCTGAAGCTGCCCACAAATCAAAAGCACATTGTTACCTACAGCTGAGATGACTGCTTCTCATCCCAAAGTTTCAATCCAGGTTTTGTTTTACATTTGGGGTCTTCGTCTTAGACCTCCAAAATAAGCTAGAGCTTTTGAAATTGTTTTTGTTGCTCAGGCAGTGTGTGCTCTAACCAGAGCAAATGCTCTTGGTGGTGTCCATTTAATCATTAATGGTGTAGGAATGTGGGACATTTCAAAAACGTCCTCTGTGTTGGCAGTTCCTTGCTGTAGACTTTCTCTGGGTGATAGGACCTAGTTTCACAGCAACTTTCTTGTTTTCCCCTACAGCATGGCTTTGTGACAGGAGGCGCTGATAAATGTGTCAAGTTCTGGGAGTTTGAGCTTGTGAAGGATGAGAACAGTGTTCAGAAAAGGTGAGAAGATAAACCTTGTGCCATTGTTGATGATGGGTGCTTTGGCCTCTGCTGTGCGCTGCAAGAACTGCCCATGACATCAGTGTGGGACACATGGAGGAGAGTGTGAGCTTAGTGCAGTTTTGTGGAGACCTCAGCTTAGCTGGAGGAGGGCACTTGCCTCATTCTGATCCCTTTTTGTGTGTGTGAGTTTAGTGTCTAATCAGGCTGGACCTGCAGATCATTACTGTAAATGTAGCAGTGAAGTTCATCCGCCCCCAGAGCCTGCTTATTTCCAGTCCTGTCATAGTGAGGAATGAGGTGCTGCATGTTGGAATTCACTTCCTTTCCCAGGGTGCAGTGTGGGATTTGGATCCATTTCTGTTCCTCGTTTGTTTGCTTGGGTTACCAGTTGTTTTTCCCTCTTGCTGCCAGGCTCTCCATGAAGCACGTGCGCGTTTTGCAGCTGGATGAGGACGTGCTCTGCGTGCGCTACAGCCCCAACCAGAAGCTGCTGGCTGTCTCTCTGCTGGACTGCACCGTCAAGGTTTTCTACGTTGACACGCTTAAGGTGCATGACCAAACAGGGTGTGAGGCTGTGCAGGAAGGGATGTAACTGTAACCTGCAGGAATACAAAGGAAAAGTGTTTGTTTTATGTGGAACATGCATCCTCCTTCAGGGGCCTGTTTGCTGGCAAACCTGACAGAACCATGGTTGTTCCACACTGGGAACTGGAAGATCCATTTTTCATTTAAAAAGTGTTCTGAGCCTGCAGGTGGCAAGGTTCATTCTAAACCCTGCAGATGTGATAGCACTGTGAAGGTGGGGATGAATGTGCCTCACATGGTGTTAAATAGGGCATGGCAGAGGCAAAGCCTGTGGGAGGAGAACCTTCCTTGTGAGCAGTGTGTGGTGGATTTGTGAGCTGTATATTAGCATGTGAATGTTATGGAGTGACACAAGACAGATTGGTGCTGGCAGTTATGTGGAGAGAAACAGAAATGAACTTCATTGACACTGGTGATTGGCACTAGAGTTAGCTAGAGAGCACACAGAGCTAGTTCAGCTTGCTTGGCTATTTCCATCTTCTTCTCAGTTCTAGCCTCATGACCCTGCTGCTAACAGTGTTCAGGGCAAGAATGAAAGTGGGAAAGTGCTAGAAAAACAGCTCCTGAGGCAGAGCAGGAGTAGCCTGGAGCTTGAGATTTGCACACCTCTCTACCCAGCAAGTCTAACTGAGTCATCTTTCTTCTGCTTCAGTTTTTCCTTTCTCTGTATGGACACAAGCTGCCAGTGCTGTGTATGGACATCTGCTATGTAAGTATCATTAGGGCTGTGTAACTTAGGACTGTGGTGATATGGATGAGTGTGAGAGCCTTTGCTGGCATCAAGGCCTCTAGGATAATGCTTTCTTGTCACCTCCTTACTCCTGACTTAGCAGTTTCTGGGTGGGACACAGAAAGCCCCTTCTTATTCTGCAGTCCTGTGCTCGCTGGAAGGGGTATCAGAGTTGGGGTCGTGACAGAACTGACCCTGGGGCATTTTGTGAGTGAGTGGAAATCAAAATGCTGTGATGGTCCCTTGCACTCATTGTAACAGGTACAGGCTGCTTTCTGCTGAAGTTGCTGTGTGAGGGCAGCCTGTATTGTTAGTGGGAGCAAGGGCAGGTGCTGAGGGGAAGCAGCCTCTTTGTGCCTGTTCATTCTTGGGCTGCATCTTGCTCTGAGGTATCTTTGGAATGAGGCTCATTGAAAGCCAAGAAGAATGTCAGGATATAGCCAAATACCTGCAGAGGGTCAGAGGGGGGCCAGAGTGCTGTCAGTGGGCTGTGCCAGAGCATGGGCCACTGGGAAGGAGGTGGAGGGATCAGGGTACCATATTTCAAGAGCCAGGTGTCTGCCTACTCAGCAGTGCTGAGTCTCTGGGGCAGCAGCAGTTCCTTGTGGGGCTGCCAGCCAGCTCCCCACACCCTCCTCTCTCTTTCTCTCTAGGATGGGACTCTAATTGCAACTGGCTCTGCTGACAGGAATGTGAAGATATGGGGCTTGGATTTTGGGGACTGTCACCGTTCTCTCTTTGCCCATGATGACAGGTTAGTCAAATCCTGCAGCATCTTTGGACTGTGGACTTGTCTCCAAGGAGTTGTGATCCAGCAATAATCCTTTTATCCAGCATAGACAGGGGGAGTTCTGCAGTGTTCCCCAAGTGGGTAAATTTGAGCCTTTTTCTCTTCCAGTGTGATGTATCTGCAGTTTGTGCCCAAATCCCATCTCTTCTTCACAGCTGGAAAGGACAACAAGATTAAACAGTGGGATGCAGATAAATTTGAGCATATCCAGACACTGGAGGTAGGAAGTTTTGGAGTCTGTTGGAAGGAAGCATTATCCCTGCATGAGCAGGATTTTCCTCAGGGGTTGCGTGATGTTGATGTCATAGCTCTTCTGTCCTCTGTGCAGGGGCATCACCAGGAGGTTTGGTGTTTGGCACTCAGTCCCAATGGAGACTATGTGGTGTCAGCATCCCATGACAAGTCCCTGCGCCTCTGGGAAAGGACAAGGGAGCCACTGATTCTGGAAGAGGAGAGGGAGATGGTGAGAGTTGCATCTTTCCTACCAAAACCGACTTCCAGACCTTTTTTTTTCTTGGTCTTCAGTGGCTTTCTGCATGTCTGTTGCTTACAGTATTTGACATCCTCTTGTGTGCCTTTCAGCACAAATGTGTTTG
>NW_005054320.1:6786450-6795336 GCF_000277835.1 Geospiza fortis
TAAATGCAGTTTGTCCCTTTTCCAGCTGTGAGAGGTCCATCCTGTCTCAGTAGCAGGCCCCAGAGCTCAGGGATGCTGGAAGAAGCCCCTTCTCTATCATTTGAGCATGTATTGGGAGAAATCATAAATTCAGAAGTACTTCAATAGGAAGGAAAGGAGGTCTCTAGTTCAACCCCTTGCTCACTGCAGGATGATCTTAATGCTGTATCAGACTGTTTAGAGCCTTGCCTTCATACACTGACATCTCCAAGGAAATAGATTTTCCAGACTGAATGAGCACCTGTTCCAGTGTTGAGCCACAACTGGCGTTGGCTGATATGTTTGTTTCACATATCCAATCCCTGGGAACAATTTGTAACCCTGTCTTTTTGCTGGATCCCTCAAATTTGTAACCCTGTCTTTTTGCTGGATCCCTCAGAGAAGCCTGTTTCTGTCACTCCTTCGTAAGGCAATTCTTAAACCACAGTGAGGGGGGAGCAGGCAGAAATGCAGAAGCAGGAGTGGATGAGAAACCTGTAATAGATGCTTGGGGTTTTTTTATCTCAGCCTGGTTGCAAGAGCTGACCCAGATGCTGTACCTTGATGCCCTGTGTTTGCTAAAAGGAGACAGAGATAGCTCTTTTCCAGATTCCAGGAAAGTTTGTTTTGGGTCAAGTTTCGTTAGCAAGGTGGGCATGAATACATGAGTAGTGAAGTATGCATAACATAATTTATGCCCTTTCATGTGAGAGATGGCAGACCAGAGGCTCTTTCCTTTTGCAGCCCAGGACAACCCTGGGACTTTTCTTGATTTGTTCCCTCTGTGTGGCTGGTGAAAGGTGTGGTGCTGAACTGTGGTGTCTGTCTCAGCTTGCTGGGATCCTGAAGGGCTGTTCTTGCACCCAGAGCAGAGACCTGGATTTCTTTCTCTGTGGGAGATCTCGAGTTCACTGTGGGGTTGGGACTAGGGAGAAATGGGCATTTTGCCACTGGCTTTGTTGGACTCTGCTGATTGGTCCTAGTTTTGTAATGGGCTGCATGAAGCCCTCCAGGTTGTCTTGCTCAAATAGTCTGGAAGGGACTTGCACCCTTGCCTTACTCACTGCTGTTAATATGTTGTGTTCTCCTCCTCTGTAGCAACGAGAAGCTGAATATGAAGAGAGTGTGGCAAAGGAAGAGCAGCCTGTGGTGAGTTGCACCATCTGAATGTGTGTCAGTCTGATTGTACAAACTCTGGAAAAACTATTTCTGGAAGAGGTATCAGCGAGAGAGGAACGTTTTCTTGCTTTGGGGCAGTACGGGGGGAAGGGGTGCTGAAGCTGTGGCTGCTCCATGATGCAGTTGGCTGTGGTGCTATGGAAGGATGGAACTGCAGCTCTGTATTTTGTATTTTGTAGGTGGCTGGAGAGAGGCAAGGAGAGACAGGGCTGGCAGGAAAGAAGACCATTGAAACCATCAAAGCGGTAAGGTGCTGTGGCTCTGCCAGCATGGCTTTGTACCTCACCAGCCTCTCAGAGGGGCTCTCATGGGGTCATAGCATCAGTTTGAAGAGTAACCTGTGCTGTCACTTAGGGGCAGATTGCTCTTGCATGCACAGGCAGTCAGTCTGTCCTGCTCAGAAGCCAACAGGGAGGGTTTTGACTCTGGAGAGTCACACACCAGGAATTCTTTCCTCCTGAGAGGAATGAGAGTGTGCGGTTCCTGCAGCTGCCTGTCACATGTGGGACAGACAGAGCTGCTCTTACCCTCTGGGGTTTGCATCCCAAAGGAGCAAAAGGCAGCAGGGATGTTCTCAAGGCATTAGGCCTCTTCCTGAAGGGCTGTGCAGTTCAGTGGGGATCTGTGGAAGGTGGAAATCTATTGTGGTGCTTGACATGGGAGATGTACTGGGAAGGTGTGGGGTGGGTAATTCCATGGCTGCAGATTTCAATGGTTTGGTGATTTTCAGAGGAAATCCTTAATCTGTATAGTCAAAATGGCCTGACCCTGGCTCATGCCTCAAAGGGACACTGTTTAGGGGTGGTAGTCAAAGCAACACCTGAAGCTGCAGCAGAGGGCACCCAGGGCAGTGGGGGAATGTGGATGGTGTGTGACATCTTCAGGACATGACTTGTGTGTTCAGGGTAATGGTGCAGTCTGGAGTAGAGGTTAGCAGGGGAGATGCCATGTGTGCTGTGTGTCAGCACCTTTGCTTCCACCTCCATTTGTCCAGCTGAGTTTTGTCCTGGCTTGTCTGGTGTCACTGATGTGCTGTTCTTGTGCTGCACAGGCTGAGAGGATCATGGAAGCTATCGAGCTGTACAGAGAAGAGACTGCAAAACTAAAGGAACACAATGCCATATGCAAAGCTGCAGGAAAAGAGGTAAAAGACTGAGGAATGTAAAAATCCCAAGGTGTGTTGGGCGTATCCTTCCAGCTCAGGTGGAAAGGCTTAGCGTGCAGATAAAGTGAGGACAGCTGAAAACAGCAGACATTTGCTCAAATCTTTTGGAGAACTAAATGGCTCCATGCTCTGGGGCATAATTAGGGGTTCTCTCCAATGATCTTTATGCCTAAAGTCTTACCAGTATGTAAGTTTTGTCCCTGGAAGAGTGTGTTGCTGCAGGTTCATCCTCAAGCCTCAACTTTGCCTTCATCTCAACACTCCTTGCTGAATAAGGGGCTGTCATAGAAGTGGGAAAAGTGACAAGAAGTGGAAGAAAATTCATCCATGTTTGAATTAGTCATATATGTCTGAGAATGAGATTGTCTGATGGCTTCAGATGAGGCCTTCAGCAACATTCTGGGGAGGGTGGAGGTCTGGGAATTGCAGGGAGACACTCAGTAAAAGCTCTCTTCTACTGTGGGTAAAAGTTTGCTCTGAATATGCATTTATACACACGCACCTGCCTCATTCAGACCTTTCTGTGTCTCCAGGTTCCCTTCCCTGTCAATCCCATTCTCCGTGCCTATGGAAATATTACAGTAAGTGGAATGCCCAGGCCACAGGCTGTAGTCCATTCTCAGCTGGAGTGGGGCTGGTTGATTTGCTGGCTGAGCCAACATGCTGGGTTGCTGTGGGGAAGGACTGCTTAGTTCAACTTGTTTTCCTTGTGCAAAGTGAACATAATTTAGGGTTTTTGTGTTGATTGTTTTTGGTTTTGTGGGGGTTTTTTTGTTTTGTTATTTTTTGTTATTTTTTAATATCATGCATGTGTATTACAAAGGTTTAACCCTGTCAAACAGCCTTTAACAACCCTGATGGTAGCCATGATGTTATGATGTTCCTTGTCATGAGCCAGAGGTTTACAGTCTCCTCCAAGATACAGGAAAGCTAGTTCAAACCATTCCCACGTTTATTTATGTGGTGTTGCTACAAGTACTCTTTCTGTTCCTATTCCTGCAGAGTTTGCGTTGAGAAAATTCTGAATGGAAGTTCAATTGCCTGGGTATTGCAGGCTAGAGCTGGTGCCCTTATTAATTCATGTCATACTACTGCTTAACAGTTTTCAGTAAATTCTGCAGGTTTTTGACATATTACAAAATACACAGACATGGATGTGTGGATTTCCTTGATAAATAAAAGTTCACTACTCTGAGTAGATTAGTTTTTGTTTTTCTGGTTTATTCCAGTGTGCACTCCCAGGCTATGTTTTTTAATACCCTTAGGAAGATCCTTGTTTTTCCACTCTCCCCTTTTCATGCAATCATACAATGGCTTGGGTTGGTTGGGACCTTAAAGATCATCTGGTTCCAACCCCTCTGCCCTGGGCAGGGACACCTCCTACTAGACCAGGTTGCTTAAAGCTGAATGTCAGTGCCAGATGAAACAGCCTTTGTCCTCCTTCTAATTACCTGTTATCACCTTGCAAGAGCCCTTCTGTCCCTTCCTCCATGATTATTGGTATATTTAATTATAAGTTGGATAGACTTCACAGAAGGGACTGAAATCCTAAGATTTAGTAGTTAGAAGCACTTTTCTTTCCCAATTCTAAGCTCTGCTCTGGGAATCCATTTCCATCTGCCAAACACTTCCAGCAGATAAACGGGAGTAATAGGAATTAAATCTGGGACATTAGTTTGTATAAGGTTTTTTATATATAATTTGTTTACCAAGCTTTTTGTCCAATTTGTACAAGATTCATTGACATAAATTGAGGTCACTTAGCTGATTAAATATAAATTAGATTTTTCACAATATTCTTCACCAGTGTAGAGTATCCTGAGAAGGCTGAGGGAGAACTTCTCAGAGTGGCAGCTGATTGAAGCCAAAAGGGTTTCCTCTTTGTTGTATTCAGCTTCATGTGTCTGTCTCACAAGATGAGATGGTGTGGTTTTAACTGCGTGAGGTGGACCTTAGGGCATGTTGGTCCTGGAATGTTTCTTATTAAGCAGGGCTGTTGTCTTTCCTCTGTTGCAGCCTTCTGCCTACGTGCTGGAAGTTTTTAAGAAGGTCAAGTCGAGGTGAGTCCCAAGAGCTTCATTGCTGAACAGATTTGTGACTGAGTGTTGGGTTTCTAGGCCCAGGACTGGCTGGGCTCCTTGAGTGGTCTCATGCAAGGTATGGGCAGTGCTAGAGAGTCTGGAGTCACTGTTCCTGGCAGCCTCTTTTGGAACATGCGTGGAACTGGGGAATGGGGAGTGTTCCTTCCATGGGGAGTGTGGACTGAAGCTTCTGGATGTGGGTTGGCTGCTTAGAGATGGCAATGTATGTGGAGATGTGGAGAGCAGTTTGGGGATGCTGAGGAGGGAAGGCTGTGTGCCTGCTCCCTGTGCCACAGGATGCCTGGGCTGTGCAGATGCAGGGCAGTCATGGAGCAGCTGTGAGAAATGCTTAGCACAGCTGAGTACCAGAACCCACCTATGTGGATGTGTTTCCTGCTCATCTGTAGCAGTGTAGAGGCTGAGACTAATGCTTGTGTCCCTTTGCTTTTTCCTCAGTGAGCTGGAAGAGTCTCTCCTGGTGTTGCCTTTCTCGTATGTCCCTGACCTGCTCAGACTTTTCAATGAATATATTCAGCAGGGCTCAGATGTTGAGCTTCTGTGCCGAGCTCTCCTCTTCCTGCTCAAGTGAGTCCTTTGTCTGCCCAAACAGTATCTGGGCTTTCTTCTGAGTCGCTGGGCCTGAACCTCTTGGGAAGCATCCTTGGGAATAAACACGTGGTATCTGTAGGAGATGAGGAATCTCTGCAGCCCACAGTGAATGGTGTGTGGGAATGAACTGCTTGGATGCAGAGTGCTGACATGCCTGGATGGGAATGCTGGTCCTGGTGGCTCTAGTCTCACTGGCATGAGAAGATCCCGCATCAAGTCTGATGAGGCACTGTTGGTGGCACAGAGCCACTGTAGAGCCTGTGTCCTCAGAAAGACCTTCCCCCTGAACCACTGTTAGACTTTAGAAAACAGCTTCTCCAGATAAATTTGTCCATGTCTGTCCATGTCTAGTGTCTGGGGAAGACTGACTAAAAAACCCCTGTATGTCCAGAACATACAGAGGCTCAGGAGGTTTCTAATAACAGTGCTGCAATACACTTCCTACTTTCTTCCCAGGATACATTTTGGGCAGATCACAAGCAACCAGATGCTGGTGACAGTGATAGAAAATCTGAAGAAAACCACCATCTCCAGAGTCAATGAGGCCCGGGTGAGTGTTGCACTCTCCCCTTTCCAGCATGTATAATAATGGGATGAGCCAATGTTTGTGAGCATGAGTTGTCTGTGGTGTCCAATGGGGAAGTTGGTTGGGGATCTGAGCTGATTTAAACCATCCTCTTTTGCAAATAGGCTGCCTTTTCCTTATGTTCCTCCTCATGTGAGAATACCCCAGTGGTGAGCTTATACTTGTGCTTCCTGCCTCATTTGCATTGGTTTACTGATACATGTGCTTGGATCTTGGCTCACTAGTTTCTAAATATGTGGGGGGTAAAGTAACTCCCTGCTTCTCTTGGGCTTTTCTGTGGGCTGCTACCTCAATGCAGACTCTGCATTTTCCTAGAGGAATCTTCAGGTGCCTGCCAGCGACTTGTCTTTCAGAAAATGTGGTGGATTATAGCTGCTCTTAAGAGAGGACTGTGGGGAACTGAGTGCAGGACTGGCTGTTCTCCTGTTCAAATGAAGTTTGCATTTAAACTAATGTTGCTTTCTTTAAAGCTATGCATTGTCTTGTTTTCATCATCTCTTAGTAGAGGGTGACCAGTGCAGGACTCTCTGCACCCTGACTAGCTCAGGATGTGCCTCACAGTGTGGTGCTGGTCTGTCTCTGCAGGATGTGCTGGGATTCAACATGGCAGGGCTCCAGTTCCTGAAGAGGGAGATTGAGGCCAAGGAGGAGGTGACATTTTTTGCTGATGCTACTGAACGTTTTGAGGAGAAGAAGAGAAAAAGGAAGAAGAAAGAAAAGATGGTTCTTGCAATGCTCTAGCATTTGCTGCCCAAGATCCAGAGCACCTGGATGGACTCATGTAGCCTCACTGCTGACCATGGAAGTGTTCTTGTGGCTGAACATCTGTGATGATGTCCCATGGCTGGGACGAAGTCTGTCCCCTCCACGTGGTGTAACCCAGCATGTAAATCCAACTCAGAGTGGTTGTCTCTGAGATGGACTCCCTCTAGTCTGCTGCAGATGGGTGCCTTTGGACTCTTTCTGAGGTGGCTGTCAAAGGCACGTGCTCTTCGTCTAGTGGAACGCCTGTTAGAAATGGAGTTGATTTATCCTGGGATCAGCTCGTTCTGGCAGTGTTGATTCTATGGAATCCAGCACACGGACTGCTGGTGAGACCATGCCTTTGTCCAGGATTAAAATCCTGGCAGGATTTTTCACTGACACCTGCTGGTGGTTTGTGGCCTGTGGAAAAAGCTCTGTGATTTCTGCTGAAGTGTGAGGACTTGAGCTACAGCCACTCACTCTTTAGTGGCACAGGGAGGAACATGGCTGCACTCTATTAAAGGCATATTTATATTTGCTTTGTGGGACAAGTTTGTTCATAGTGTTTTGTCCTGGTAAATCCTCAGTTGCCTAGGCCTGTGTGTCTGTTTTCAAAGGATTTTTTACAGAGAATAAAATAAGTGGGAGCAAATGAAAGGCCTGTGATCCCAGATTGTGTTTTTCTGGAGAGCTGGCAGACCAAGTGTGAGAAGCCTGGATTATTTGTCTTTTAGTTGCTCCAGGCTTTAGAAATTCCACTGATTTGTTGCAATGCTGTACTTGTCCTGTGTCAGATAAAATGATTCATTTTCACAGTGGGGGCAGTGGGGCAGAATGGAGTGAACAAGTCTCTGCTGCTGTTGTTATTAATTTATAGCACATGCTGTGTTTTTTTTTACCAATGGTCAAGTCACTGGTTTGGGCGATGTGGTGGGGGCTGCTTCCAGATACTTTGCTGACTGTTGGGCTCACATGTCTGACTTGGGTATTCAAAGCTGAACTTCTAACTTGAGTTTCATATGGATTTTTAGTTGCATCCCAGTTGTGGCTGACTGCTGTCTTTGACTCAGGTTGTCTGTTACTAGCAGTTATGCAAAGGGCCAGCAGTTCAGCTGGTCATTCTCCAGGCAGCACCTCAGGTGTAACAACCATACCTCAGTTGTTCGTAAGTGACTTTGTCAGGGGATGATTGTTCACTTGCCTCTTCAGAGTCTGGGTGATTCACAGGAGCACATTGTGCTCCATTTCCAGGTGGCTTTCAGACTCTCTAGAAATGGCAACCTTCATACAGCTCTGCCAGTTGTTTCACTTGAATCACAAGTTTCATCCATATCTGGACAGATATGAAATTATAATTATAGGGGCACCCGGAAACAGCTGCATTCAAACATGTCTCTATCCTGACTTATGCTGTTCTAGTTCATTTTATTCTATTCTTTTCCTTTACTACTCCCAAAATAGACCCTCCTAAGAGGGACTACTAAGAGGAAGAGGAGGCACTGTAGGATGATACATTTTGTTGGTAAAGTCAGTGGACATGTTATCCACATTATCCGCTGCTGAAATGGGCCAGCCTGCTGGAAAAACAAGTGTTACAGATGGAGAGCTGGCTTGTGACACCACAGTGCACCCTCAGCTGAGGTGACTGAGGAGAGAGATGCCAAAACCAGGTACCAAAAGGGGAAGGCTGGCTGTGCCTCTGTTTACCTTAGTGACAGGGAAATAGATGTTATGGATGCTGTACAATGAACTGCTGTTTGATGATCCCCTGGGAGACCTGGAAGAAAAAACCATGGCCATGGGCACATGAACTCAGGACTGATGGGAAGTATGTAAATGGTGATACAGAAGAGTAGCTTAGGATGCAGTGTCATCTTATAATGACTCAGATATCCTCTGATCTAAGATGGAAGAGGTGGAATTCCTATGCTTTTGTCTCTGTTTCCTCTCACTGGTGTTAGGGAAGAATCCTTGGAGAAAAGGTCTTTTAGGTGTTGAAAAGTTGTTTCTGTCTCTCCCTAGTTTCTGACACAAGCTGCCTTCTTGAAGTTTCCCTCTGGTTCTCTGATTTTTTTCACTCATGATGGGTCTGTACTAATGCAGTACTTGGGTGGCTACTGACAGAGCCCAGCATGTGCTTTAAATGGAAGACATCTGTCCTGTGCCAACAGTCCTCTGATAGGAATTTTAATATCCTTGGGACATCAGTTTGCCCTTTCTTGGGTCAAATTCCCTAGATTTACAAACCTGAGCAGGAAAGCACTTTCAAGTACAGGCAAGCTTAAATCTGTATTATTAGAATACATATCTCACCTAGTCTCGGGGTCGGCTGCTTGTTCTCTGCCCCCGAGGTGAGTTGGGTGGTCCAGGGAGCGACCCCAGGCTCTGAAGAATGAGACTGGACTCTCTGTTGTTCGGTCTTCAGGTTGTTTATTAAGTCTTATCTACAAAATTTTCTCCCTGGCAGACAGAGGTCTGACCAGCAAGGCAGCCACGATGCTCTC
>NW_005054320.1:6795603-6816281 GCF_000277835.1 Geospiza fortis
TAGCCATTGCTGTGTAGGTGGGAACAAGGAGGGGCAAAAGACCATCTGTGGCTTAGTGGCTCAGTCTTCCACTATGAAGAGAGATGAGCAGGTGAACATTGGAAGGTGCTCATGTGTGACTGTGAATAAGAGGGTGTATGGATCCCTCTCTTGTCAAGTGTAACTTGGTGTACTCACAACCCCCATCTGGTATGTGCAGCTTATTAAAGGTAGGTGAGCACACAGAACATTCAGCCTATGATTGTGAAAGCAAACAGAAACTTAGGAATTAGAAGACCAGAGCAGGTCAGCAACTCCTGAAGAATTACAGTTGACTGTGTTGAAACCTGGTGCATTCCCAGTACTTGAAAAAGATTTCAGGTGCCTCAGCACAGGTTATTGGAAACCTAATGCCTTTTAAAAACAAACTTTGTGGGAACCATGCAGCACTCCTCTTTAGCAGGGTTGAAATACAGCAGTCTTTCCACTGTTTACATTTCAGACAGCCATGTCAGGAGATTCTGCAACTTTTGGACCACCTTTCCCATTAACGGGAAAAGGCAAAATATTTATTCTCATTTAATCTGATTAAACAAATGGAAAAATTACACTGGATGTTTCCATAAGGTTGAACTAAAATCTAGGTATTTCAGTGTTGCTGATCCTCACGTGGATCTTCTCAGGCTCTAACCTGTAGTGGAAGAGGACAGAAAAATAACATGAATGGAAGGAAGAAAAAGCAAGAAGAAATCCCAGCTCCAGCTTTGTACAGTTGTTGAACCAAACCTAATAATTATGTCCAGATTCTCTGCAAGTGTTGTGTTAGCACTGTGATTGCTACAGACTGGCTTCAGATTTGGCCTTTTGCTGTTGGAAGGGAACAACAACATGAGATGGAGTTCTTGCACAGGCTTCAAGTAGATTAGGGGCTTGCTTTTATTGCACAAATTGAATGGTACAAAAATCACAAAAATCATCCATTCAGGATGGAGAGTCTGCTTAAGAATACTGAAGACTTTCATGGGCAGCTTCATGTGTGGTATTTAATTCTGAGTGTGTTAAGAGAATCTTTTTGAAATGTTTTAAATATTGATGTGAAATAACTAAGGAAATTAATGAGATAGGACTAAGTTTGGTCAGGTGATGCTTGATAAGTGATTTTTGCTTGTTGGTCTTTGCTAGGAGATGTGGCAAATTTGTGATCAGGTTTAATATTGCAGGGAGGTTTCTAGGTCTCAGTAGAGAGAATCATTGGCTCTGGTGATAACCACCTGGGAAATGCAATTGAAAGTTCTCAGGGTGCCTCTGCAGTGACTGTTTCTGTTCTGGATGGCTGAACAAGACTATTTAACCAATAACAGGATCTAACCTAGGAGTGTTGGTGTTCATGTTTTGTGAGACTAAACCAACCAATCCAGAGTTCCTTGACATGTCTGGGATGGATATGATTTTGGATATGGTTTTGAGTCCAGGGGACTTTGAGGGGAGGAATGTTCAAAGAGGCACTGGGCACAGCTGTTTGGGTAGCATGGGATGGCTGCAGCCAGCTTCAGTAGGAATTGTCAATCAATTCACAAAAGGACACTGTCAGAAGAGAAGGGAGGTTTGGCTGTGGTGACAGCAGCTATGATTAGCTGGATTAGACATGTGAGAGGAGAATACTGTGTAATTAATTTCTCTCCCTTTGTGCTTGTCATGGAAGATGGCCCTAATCAGAACTTCTCTTGAGACTGGGGGTGTCTCACTAAAATATGAACTGACTGGGTGAGTATTTCTCTTAGGTTTCAACACGGAGTGAGAGAAGTTTGTCTAAACTTCCTTCATGATGAGCTCCAGGTTGTAAATCCCTAAGGTGGAAGGCATTAAACCAGTTGCTTTTCTAGACTATAATTGTGTGTTACTTTGGGGACAGAATTCCACAATGGAAAAGGGTAAGAAGATATTCAAACAGAAAAAAAAAATGCTATACTAGATGTATACTGGGCAGTCCTAGAGCAGATGCAGCAGTCAGAGGTACGTCTGTGACGTTTTTGAGAACTGACTGATGTGGTCACTTTTCTTTTTCTCCAGAGGAGAGGAATGAGATACAGCTGGAATTTCTTTGCTGATTGGTTGGATAACATGGCAGGCTTACAGATGTTTAGGTTGAAAGAAAGAGATGATGTCAATGTTACACATATGAAGCAAACAGGGACTGTTCAGCTGAGGAGAGACATCCATAGGGTTCCCTGTTTATCAGCTGTCACCATCAGTTGTGTTGTGGAGTGCCTGAGCTCATGGGGGTGAGGTGAACACCAGCCTAATGTTAAACATGTTGACTGCTGCTTTGTGAGAAATTCCTAGTAAGGCTTTCTTGTTGTCAGGGAAGACTTAACCATTCTAAGACACTCTTAGAAAGCATCCAAAGGAGAGCTACAAAGATGGTGAAAGGCCTTGAGGGGAAGTGTGAGAAGTGGCTGAGGTCACTTGGTCTGTTCAGCCTGCAGGAGACAGAGGGGAGACCTCATTGCAGTCTGCAACATCCTCACAAGGGGAAGAGGAGGGGCAGGCACTGATGTCTCTGCTGACCAGTGACAGGACCCAAGGCAATGGCCTGAAGTTGTGTCAGGGAAGAGCGAGTTAGGATATCAGGAGAAGGTTCTTCACCCAGTGGGTGGTTGGGCACTGGAACAGGCTCCCCAGGGCAGTGGTCAGAGCACCAAGCCTGACAGAGTTCAAGAAGTGTTTGGACAACACTCTCAGGCACATGCTGTGATTCTCAGGATGTCCTGTGCAGAGCTGGGCCTGATCTTTGTGTGTCCCTTGCAACTCGGGATATTCTGTGATTCTTCATGTAGACTGAATCTGTAAGGCTACAGAAATGTGCTGTATGAAACTGTGTGTGCAGAATTGTGTGTATTTGCACTTGTCACATTGAGGCTGCCCTATCTGTAAGACTCCTGTCCCTTATTGGACTTGCTGTCAGTGTCAGTGTCAGTGGGTCACCAGTAAGACTTGGTTACAGCAAGTGAGAAGTGTTAGAGACGCTGATTTATTAGGGCTTAACTGTAATAAATCCAACTGCCAGGATGTTCAAGGACTTATTTAATGTGGAGACAGTAAGTGAAGGATTTTGGACAGGACTGAGGAGGCTTTGCTGTGAGTGCCTCTGCTGAGCTGAGTAGTTGCAATAACCTGCAGTCCCCTTGTAGTGAGTGCTTTGGTTAATGTCATCCAGTTTCCTTCCCTTCTGTTGTCACAGTAACCAAGTCAGTGTGCTAGGTGCATCGCTTGCATGAGCTTTGTTCAGGATGCTGCTGATGAAGTGCAGAGTACGTAAAACAAGTGTACTTTAATTTACAGCTGGTGTCACTGCATCCAGTACTTACACTAACTACAAAGCTTTCGTGGGAGTGTAATCCGAAACCGTGGCCTGGGGCTTGGAGGAACTTCCTGGACTGCTGCCGCCATCCCTCCCTGGGGGAATCCTTTGGGGCGGCACTTGTAAATGTCACTGGCTAGCACAGGTGGAATACCACGTTAAGGTTCTAACCATTTTGGTATGTTTATTTAAGTAAAATAACCTGTGGAGGTAGGAATGAATTCTGCAAGTAAGGTTGTGAAACATCTTGAATCTGGACTAGTGTCCTCAGCTCAAAGATTAAAGGAACAGCTAAAATATGGGGGAAGGGCACATGTTTTGGAGGCTGGTCTGCAACTGTGTCTGAGGACGGGGTGAGTGGGAACAGAACAGCAGCTGGTTTCGCTGCTGTGCCACTGGTGCTGTCTAGATCAGCTCTGCAATTATAGGTATGAAAGATTTCTTTGGGTCAATGCAAGTAAATTTGGGGAGTTTCAACATCACATCTAGAGCATATAAAGCCTCAGAGGAGTTGCTGTTACTCTGGTCAGGTTTAGAGTATCCTGAAGTTCTCCTTTCTTTGGTAAGGGTGGTCCTTACTCTGAATGACATTTCTGGCATGTTTGGATGTAGCTTGCCTTGCTATTTCTTTTACAGGTTTCCAGAGGGCCCCTTCTCCCAAACTTCTAAGTGTAAATTTGATTACATGTCAAACAAAACTTCACCTGGAGCACAAAGGAAGTAGAAATAATAGCTATTGACTTGGCTCTTTTCTTTTACTGTACTGCTGTCATGAGTTAAACAATTGAAAAGCCCACTGAATCCACACAGGCTCATTTCTGGCAGCATTCATGTGCTTCTGTGCTTGCGGCTTTGCTGCTGCAGGGATTGTCTTGTTTGCCTGTTCAGTATCTGGATGATACATCATTTTGTTGCTCATGAGGTTTACCAGCAGATGCTACCATAGATTCAAAAAGCATAATAAAGTATATTCATGAGGGGTGGTGGGAAAGAGTTCCTATTATTTTCATTTTGTTTTAAAAGCAATATTTTTCTGAGTTGCTCTTCTTCCTGTCCCCACTTTTCAAACCACGTTATTCTGATGTAAAATGCGTTTGGCATCAGAATCTTAAATTATTCATTTCTTGTGCTTTTGAAAACACCCATTTGTGTATTTCTGAAAAGGACAGTAAAGCTTGCTACTGCAACAGCCTACACTGGAAACAATGCTTGAGGCTCCCAACAGGAAGATGATCCCCAGGGTCAATGCTATGAGGTGTGTGTGAGAAATAAGACAACAAAGGATATTTGCTTTCACAGGCAGGAGAAGAGTTTCAGTTTCTGTTACTATTTCAATATTATGGGAAACTTCTTCAAGGCCACCAGTGTCTTTCCCTCCAATCAGCATGGCAAAAATCTCTATCTCCAGTTCAGCCTGCAAGCCTGCTGCCACCTGGGAGAGACAGAGAATGACTCACAGGTAAGGTGCAAGCTTCATACATGGTCCCCTCCCGCAGTCCTTGGAGCTGGTGGTTGATGCCCCAAGCCTGTCAGTGTTAGAGGCATTTGGACAGTGTCTTTAATAGTATGCTTTAACTTTTGGCTAGCCCCGTAGTGGTCAGGCAGTTGGACTAGAGGGCCATTGTAGGTCCCTTCCATATGAAACAAAATATTCTCTTCTATTCTAAAAAGAACATAAAGGTAGGGAGATACAAAAGGGGCAGATGTGAGGAGAAAAGAAAAGAATGGAAATTATTCCAGCCATTTGGATGGATTTCAGTAAGGCCTTTGACACAGTCCTCCACACCATCCTTCTCTCTCAACTGGAGCCTTTAAAGATCTCTTCCAACCCACACCATCCTATGATTTCAAGTACTGAGTTGTGGCTAAGGCTCTGGACTAGGAGGTTTGATTTGCATTCTGGCACTGCCTCTGCACAAGTCATTGCTTCTTGATTCCATGCATTGGCAAGATATTGCCTGGTATTACATGGATGCCATGGGGACAGTGGCCAGCACTATTTATTCAGAGACAGCATGCAAGTAAAAAGAGAGACTGAACAAAGGCAGAAAGAATGAATGCTTCCTACTTAGTGAGATAATGTGCTATGGTGCTTTGCTAGATAAAAAAACTTAAGGTGGAGAACAGTTGGAAGCAGGAGAAGAAAGGATTGAGGCAATAGTTTACTAGGTTTGAAAAAGCTCTCTATAACTTCACTGCTTGACCTGCTGCCTTCCACTGAACTTAACATTTTTATCCCTCTGCATTCTGGCACAGGCTGAGACTCGAGTGCATGGAGCACTTAGCTGAAGGTGGCAGAGGGACGGGGGAAGACAGCATCACTTCAAGTAACCTTAAACAAAACCGTGTACCCTGGCAGCTCTATTCCCAGACAGCTGCTGTCCCAGAAAGGTGCCCTAGCTAGCCTGAGGGCCAGCTGAGTCTAGAAAAAACCCAAAATCTCTCCTGTGTAACCTACAGGTCCTGGTGTGTACATCACTCTCAGTCCTGTGTATGGAGGCGGCTGCTTCACCCGAAACCTGTCAGAAAGAGAAGAGAATCAGTTTGCCAGAAACTGTTTCAGGCAGGAGAAATCTCATCGAGGCTGCCTGCTCTTCCTCTTCTTTTTTAAATGACAGCAGAATTTCTTAGCTCATCCTTTCCATCATATTTTACAAGTTGGACTACAGCAATTCCTGGGCTTCTTGCCAAGGCTCAGGTTTCTAACAAAAAGCCCCCAATGGAGCAGATGAATGGGCCAAAGTAAGCCTTCAAAGAGCTTGTTAACACTGCCTGGTCCTTATAAGAGAATGTGAAACAGCACATTTTAAATCTGCACATTCAAGGGTAGCTGAAGTACAAACAGCTTCTTGGCAAACACCTGTGTATTGCAGACCCAGAAGTTCATAACAATCTTTATTTAACATTCTTTGATGTGATTCTATTGCAGAAAGCATGATACTGGTATGAGTTTTGTGCAAATAATCTTTAATTATTTGCACAAAATTCATACCAGTACCAACTAAAGCAGAAGTTTTGCTTCCTCATTTCTTACTGATAGTTTCACATGTGAGACTCAGTCCTTTTGTGAATGCAACTTCCTACTGTTCAGATTTTTAAAGATCACTAGATCAGATACGACCTTTACTTTTGCATTGCTCTGGAACTGATCCTGTAGATTTCATTCCCCCTTACACCAGAAGCTGTTAAAGGAAAGGCAGTAGAAGCAGCATTCCTAGGATATGGCTCCATCTTATGGAAAGCTCTGGCAGACCTATGAAGAGGCTGTGAGAATTCCTGTGCTTTCTCTGACCAGTGGGTCCGGAGAAACTGTACTTGATTTTTGTCAGGATCTATTTGGAGAGATAAAAACCAGGGTACTAAGAATTCAAACTAACCTTGAGAAGTTCACACCAACATTCTTCATGATTACAGTGGTTGCATAGGTGCAGCCTTCCTTTAGCACTCCAAATATCACCCTGGGTGGGATGAAATGGAATTTGGTAAGATCCTGTCTTGTTGCAAGAGAAGATGTGCTGACCTTTCCTGAGGCAGGATCTTCTATCTTTGCGAACAAAATATGAGACAAAGAGAAAGTTAGTGGCCATTAAGTCAGGTAGAGAATTACTTAACCTATATTTAACATCTGTCCACTCACCCTGAAGAATTACAAAACAACATCCTAATTTGAGTGAAAACTGAAGCAGTACTTTGAATACTGTCTGGAAATTTATACTGGTTTGAGTTTTCAGATGCATGAAGCCATTGAGGTGTCTCAGGGAAAATGGGGGAAGGTCTGCTCTTTTGGAAACAGAGCTTTCATGTAGGTGCCTGATGCAGAATGAGTTTTTCCTAGCAGTTGAGAGGAAAGGTACTTCTAGAATTGCCAGTAAACATAAATAAATTGCAACAGCCATGTTACAGTAAATACATTCAAAATATCTGCCAGCATTGCTCCAGGGTGAAGGTTTTATGGAAAAGAGGTCACTCAGAGGACATGAATATTGACAAGAAAGATGGTATTTTTTACCTTTTTATTTGGTATGGTGTTTGGTTTTTTCCCCTGAAGGCATGATGGTAATATTACTTTCTCTTTTCTTGTCTGTCCTGTAACATCCACCAGCAGACTTGGAACTTTCTGTTGAAAGGCTATCTCTTCTGCTCCCTCAGCCTTGTCTGGAAGGGAAAGATTTCCAAAAGCATGAAAAAGTGACAGATGGATTGAAATTCATATTGCAAATATTGTGTCAGAAGTTATAAAAAGATACCGAGCTGCTCCAACTACATTCTGGAAGGCAGGTGTACCTGTTGTGCTGCTGGAACCATCATCTTGTTTGGAAGGATCCTGCAGGGGAAGGCCAGATGAAAGTGATGATTCACTTGTGGTATCAAGAAATTCAGCTTCTAAAGGGAAAATAATGGAACACTGAGTCAAGTGTTTTTTATGATCAAAATCCTTTTCATAAACATGTGAAAAACATCAGTCTTTAGCACTTTAATTTACACAGTCTTGGAAAGCTGCTACATAACCATGAGAGGCTGGGAAAATTCTGCATGCAACGTTTTGCTCTACTGAGCCACAGCGATCTCAAAAATGCCTGTTGTGTGATTAGTCCTTTCTTGTTCTCTGGCTAACTGAACTATAAACCATAAAGGATTAAAAGAAAATCCAGCACAGGTCTTACGGTGATTGAAAATGAGGAAATATGGGAATTACTGGGGGTCTGATAAAGCCCCACAGAGAACTAGTTTCCTGATATGAATCTTTGCTGTGTATGACTTTTAATCTCACTGTATGATTTCAGTAACTTGTCAGGCTGCTTTTTAAACAGAACTGAAGTATTCCTCTCAGATCTGAAAAGCTGAACCCTAAGATAATGATCCCTCTTTCCTTGCTTCCTGTCAGGGAGTCACCGCTTTCCTCCTATGTCCTCCAGTCTATCTTTAGCCTGCATGTTTCCTAGTCCATATTGCTTTTGCACCAGTTCCCTCTTACCATTGAGTTTCAGAAATAAATCTCCCATATTTTTCCTACAGTCATACTAGTTTTTTTCTAAACTTGGCCTCCTTGGTTCTTGCTCATCCACCCCTAACTATTATTTATTCCATTCAAGTTTCTTGAGCATTTTTCATCTATCCAAGTCTCATTCATAGCACAATTCTTCAGCTTAGCATCCAAAGCTGATGGTTCTTCCACATTCAGTGATGTCTGCAAGGGCTTCTTCCTCCTGAAGAAGATACAAAACTGATGCCAGACAGTCGATTACCTCCACTGGGTTCTCTTATCAGCCTCAGAGGCCAAGTCTCACTTGTTTCTTTTTGAAGTGGAGGAAGTTCCTTCGACATTGCTTCCAAATCAGGAAACTGGAGAAAAGGAAGAAAGAGGGCTTAGCTTTCACAACTAAACACCTAGGAAAACCAGACAGCAGACACCCTTCTCCCCTTGCAAAAAATGAAAGGAAAAAATTTTAAAAAAGGAATGCAAAGGAAACAAATAAGCAGAAACAAAGTGGTGACTTATAAAAGAGATAGAAATAGTTACATCAGATTACAACCTACATTTCTGAGTAGGCTTTATGCACTTACAGCATTTACCAGTAGAAGAACCCCTAAGACCACCTCTAAATTAGGAGTGTTAGTTTTACTTATTCCCTTTCTAATAAGCAAGGAGAGGGGTTTGAGGGGTAAGTAAAAAAATCCTGAGGTTGAGCTTTGCTCTGAATCAGGCTCTCTCCAGAGTTTATGTAAGTAATTTTATAGAGTTTGTTACCAGTGAACATATACCATATTCATCTGCCATGGTTGTCTTTTGTAATGGTTTGTTGAGATATAAACCCAGAATTGTCTTTGGGAGCATGGGAGATACTGGCTGGCCTAACAGACTTCATCCAGTTTTCAGCTGCATTACCTTTTTTTGGTAGAAGTTTTTGCCAAATTCAGATTCAAAATACGGAGCAAAAATTCCATTTATCAGTGCTGCAAATAAAGCCTTCTGTTTATCCAGTTCTTTCCTAGGGATGTTTTTCACATTGTTGGTAAGGAAAAGAAAGAAAAAAAGCATTATAACTGAGTTCAGCCTGTTTTTCAGTATTGTACATCAAGAAATGGATTTGGTAAAGGCAAGTGGCATTTTCTTCCCTGGTTCATCACATGAAGTAATATTCTTCTAATTGGCAATTTTCTTGGAGGTGGATTAAGAATTGACAGGTCAGAATGCACACAGACAGCGAGCTGCCTGCTATGAGGAGCTCCTCCTCAGAACATACTCCATTTCTCTAAACCTCACAGAACATGTCTGGGACTGCCACTGGTGTCTTTCCAACCTTCCACAAACACTTCAAGCTAAGAATTGGTATTCCAAATGCATTGCTAAAATTTTGAACACAAAACTCAACTAATTTCATTATTTTATCACAGAAAGACTTGACAGCTCTGTGGATACAGAAGAAGCTGTTCAAACTTCTGAAGGTAAGGTTGACCAGAGTAGAGATCAGTCATGTTCTCAGCTTGATATAGCCCAGTTTTACACCATTAGAATTTCACTGACTTGCAGCAGGGTCTAATATCAGCTATGAAATGATCAGTCTTAATCATACTGAGAGTTTGAACACTGGTTTTAGAGCCAGAATTGCACATGATGTTCTTGGGTGCTGACTGCTCAGATTTATAAATTGAAATTATTTTTTTAATAAGATCCAAAACAGTGTGAAATGCTATATGAAAATGTAACTCTGAAATTCTAAAAGGATTTTTTATCTCATGCAAATCAGAAATAATTAAGAAGCAATATGGAAAGCCTCACATGGAGTGCTGTGTCCACTTTTGACCTGTCTGGTGCACAAAAGGGCCACAAAGATGATTAAGGGTTTGGAAGACCTTTCATGTGAGTAGAGGCTGAGAGAGCTGGGGCAGTTTTGCCTAGAGAAGCTTTGAAGCACCACCATGTGAGATGGTCTGGGGTTCTATTTGAAAAAAATCAGCTTTTATTTGTGGAATATCTGAATCTTAACCTAAAGCATCAGCATTTGAAAATATTAATATGCAGTATTTTCTACACTAGTGACAGAACCAGAAAACAAAACACAGGGCTTCTGACTTCAGCCTTGGTTTGCATAGTGTAAGTTAACAGTAATGCTGCTGGGTTTTGGAAAAAAAAAGACAAAATAAAGAGACTCAAACCACTTTTTCAGCATTTCTGTTGAGCAGGAAATACCCCATTATTTGCAGGCAAGCCATTGCACCATCACCCAAGACCTGGTGAAATCAGTAACATTCTTTACAAAAGCAGATTAAGCTGTCTCATAACAGAACTTGATCCTACTAATATTATTACCTGGTCTCTTCCAGTTTGCTTTTCCACTTGGATTTTACTCCTTCCGGGCTGAATCCCAGAAGAAAAAAAGAGAGAGTAGTGCGAATGAGAAAACTAGTAGTCTTCTATAAATACAAAAATATTTACGAGATAACCTTGGAAAGAAAATGCTTTTTATGAGAGTATGTTATGTAAACACTTCAGGTGGCTTCTGACTCAGACTTGTATAGTTTGCACAAAAGTGTTTGCTTATATCTGCATTTTTATTAGATAATTCAATCCAAGAAATATGCAAAATTATTTCCCAACAAACTTTGAATTATCTTTCAGATATGGAAAGAGAGCCATAGAGGGACAAAATAATCACAGGACAAGACAGTAAAACGTTGCCATCTCTATCTAGGAATCTAGATTCCAGCCCTTAATGACAGTCAGTAAAGCACAGTGCCTCCCCTGTGTGCTTGGCTTCACCCTTTGTGTTATTTCCATTTGCACCAGTGCTTGCTGCTCTGTCCTACCTGTGCTGCTGGTCCTGTCTCTGTGCAGTGCTTGCCTTCCCTGTGTGATCCTGGGCAGGAGGAGCCACTGCCTGCTCATACAGCTGGCTCACACGGGCTGCAAGGGGAAGGGCACTGCTGAATGGGCTTGCTCTGCTGCACAGGGTTATGAAAAAAAAACCATCAAAGGATGTTTTTTAAATGCATCTTTCTGCCACTTTATGGAAACCTAACAGAATCTTTGTTACTGTGAGGGAAAAGGCAGAAAGAACTTCATTCCAAAATCAAGATCAGAGCATTAACAGATAAGAAATTGAATTCAATATTGAAAGGAGAAGAAGCAGATTAGGTTCACACTCCCACCCTGTATTTCCTGACATATTTTTACATTCTTTCAAGATACAAATACCTGTGAATAGGAAAAGTTGCTGACATTCAGCCACTCTGTAACTGGGGTGCTCTGAGGTCTTTATCTACAGCTGAAGAAAATAATGTGGGCTTTCAGGGATCCTTATTACATTTAGCTTGCTTAAGCTTGCTTGTGCTTAATTGAGGCTGTGAAGCAGCCATAATCAACATTCTCATGGAAGGAACTGCTAGCTCAATATGTATAATGGAGAAATGCCAGTCTTTCCACATTTAATATTGTGACCAGCTCTAGGGCTTTATTAAAGAGTTGCCCTGTCCTCTGACATATTTTATAAAGTGTGTTGTTTACTTTATACCTTGAAGCTAAATCATGGGTCCAAAGAAATTTCCTTGTCTAAAAACAATTTTCTGTGGCGAAGTTTAGGAGATGTGAGTATTTGAGAGATATGATCCTATTAGACTATGACAATATCTCTTAGTGTTCTGGGAATTACATGAGTTCAAACTTCAAAATGTGGGGTTTTTTTGGTCAGCTTCTTCACCATAAAACATGATTTTTCAGCTTTTTCTATTTTTACCTGTTTCAAAGAGCTTTTCTTTCCCACTATCTTCTTCATTAGCAATACTACACTAAAATTGCAGCTCCATTTAAGAGGAAACTGTTCAGCAAGCATTTGTTGCAGCAGTTTCTGTTTATTTTGCACAGTATGACGTTTTTGACAAGTAGAAATATTCTTGACAAGGAAAATAACACTTTAAAGATGAGTGTCACAAGGGGATAGAATGTAATGAATTTTTCTACAGAAAAGGGTTATGGGTTTTTATAAGAGATATCTTAACTTTTATTTGTACATCTTAATGTACAAGTGATGTGATGGTTTGAGATTAGATTTGGAAGTGTAATAAATAACTAGGATTTACTTAGTTGCTTTGAAAAACTTGTCTGAAAAGTTGTTACTTGCATAAAAATAGCCAAGTATTGTCATAGTTCTTACACCTAAGAAAACTCACTACATGAAAATGTCAAATACACATGCCTAAAACCAGGAATTATTTTTCAGACATACTGGATCATTGATGCTAAGAAGTCCTAATCACCTGTGAGAGTCACACAGAAGCATGTACATAGTACATAGATGAATTCACCTTTATATTGCCTCTTTAAAAATAATAGTACAATACTTTTAAACTTATTATGATATTTTTAATTTTAAAAGTACAGGTATTCAAATTTTTATTACCTCTATCACTGAGATTTTCAGTTGACTTCTTCCAGTCAGGGAAGGACTGCAATGAAAAATGAATAACTGTGACTACATGAGAAATAAAATTCACAACAACATCTTATTCAGAGGATTTATATTAAAAACAAGTGCTATCTTGTTATCCCCATTCTTGTAGTCACATTGTCAGGTATTTCAGTGTGTCAGAAAACATACGCTGGGAAAAAAGGATATGAAGTACAATTTCCCTGTTCTAAACAGATATTTGTCTCCTTCTTGATGACCCACTGCATAGATAGCTTTGTATTTTATACGGTTACTTTTTATTAGGTCAACTAAGCTAATTCCTAATCAAATCGAAATCCTTTGGCAAAAAAATCTGAACAAGATATACTTGTATTAAACTTAGAATCCCAACAAGTCAAATGGGAAATGTGTTCAGGAATTTGCAGGCTTTGTTACTGAGGAGATCTCATGTGGCTGGCTTACAGTAAAGCGAATAAGGGTTAAGAGGCTCTAAAGTGTTTCCTTTATTCTCGTGCTGTCTCTGAAGCAGTTAACTGGAAAGCAGATCTCCTGACCAGGCAGTCTGGGCTGTAACAGAGCTACTGGAGACTTGGGAGCAATGGGACACTGATTCCTGGGTCACAGCAGATGCACACTGAGACTGCTGCTCACAAAAGAGTTGTCCAATGTGAAATCTGTAACTGCAAATGAAGGTGCTGAAGGTAGCCAGGACAATCAACAATAATTAGTCACTAGACAAATTCACTGGATCTGAGCAGCATGTGAGGTTCAGCACCTGGGCCTCATTGAAGTAAATAAATGTCTGCCTAGAGGATAGATGCAGATGGAATTACTGACAGATCATTTCTTTGTCCCTTTTTCCAGAAAAGCTGTGATCCTCTTCTATTTACCCACCTTTCCCAGTACCTATTCCTCTCCTTTTTGTGTTCTAATTATCCATGAAAATCCACAGATTATATTTAAAAAAAACCAAAATGCTGCTCAGCAGTAATAACAATAACCCACCTTTCCCATTACCTATTCCTCTCCTTCTTGTGTTCTAATTATCCATGAAAATTCACAGATTATATTTAAAAAAACAAAATGCTGCTCAGCAGTAATAACAATATTCCTCCAGACTGTTTTTGTATTATCCCAAAAGCAGGGTTTAAATTCTTACTATGGAGGTGGCTGTGGTTGAAATAAAAGTCTCCCATGTGCAATGACAACAGACTGGAAACATTTTCACTCTGATGTTGGGGGATATTAAAAAAAGTAAATTACTGGAAAGTAATTTTGGTCTGTGTGTTTGGGAACATATCATTCAGTAGAACTCTTGAACTGTTTTGAGCATTGCTTCCCCAAATGGCAGCAGTGCCCAGCTGAATTCAGACCAGCTGAAGGCTGTGTGGCTCTGCTTTACCATTAATCTCCACCAGAACTGGCTCTGTGCTGCTCTGACATTTGCTGGTTTATTAATGGATAATGTGCTTCAAGGCTCGCACTTCCAATGCAATACAAGGGTTTTGTTGAAAGAAATAATTAAAATTTTGATTTTCTCACTGTAACCTGTTCAAGGAGACTTGCAGCATTCTCCTTTTCCTCTTCTGTTCTTGGTTCTTTCACATTAATCTCTTCCAGCTCATCTTCCTGCTTTAAGATGTTCTCTATATATTCCTAGTGGAACAATGAAAAAGATGAATAAAGATGCAGATGTAGGCTTAAAATAGATATTTACATTGACATAATCATTCCAACTGCTACAGAAAAGAAGCACATTTCTTTTCCAACATCTCTTTAAATCAGCTGGATAGAAAAAGGGGTTTTAAACACACCACTCTGCCAGAAAGCTACATGCAGTACAGAACTTTAAGGTTTGTAGAAACAAATGTTTCCCACACCAGTTCTTTTTCACTTGTTTATATCTCTTTAATCTTATAGGAGATGGACAAAGGAAGAATATTTTCCTTAAATCTTGATTTTGCTCTGACAAAGTGAAGGTGAGGCTAAAGATTTAAGACGCTTCATTCTGGAAAAAAAAAGAATTAATTAAATATTGATTTGTGAGCAATGAGAGTATTTTCATTGCACATTTATGCAATTGTTGCAACTGTTTTTTCAGTGCTAGTAATTGCAGCTCTTCCTTCCCAGTGTAATAAACAGCATTCATCTTTCTCTAAAAATCAACAATATATCTGGGTGATGAATAGACTTCCCTTGCCATTTTGGTGTGGAACTTTTCTTACACTGTTTGCCTTTGAAAGATCAGTATGCAAATTAAAGAATAATTTTAATATATTTATAGACTGAAAAACTGGTAACATTTCATTCTGATAGACCTGAATATCCCAAACATGTCTGGGCTGGCCAGCTGTCAGTGTTTTTCTATTGCAAGCATGTTTTCTTTGAAATGTAATGTGGGGGACAAAAATTATATAAATGGCTACAATATACTACTACCTTCACACATGTCACATGCTGTTAACTTACAAATTCAGTCTGCAATGCCATTATCAAAATAGTTTAAATGAATAAATTACAGGACACATATACTTTGTTATTTTCTAATTCCTAAGTAATAATGGGGTTTTGACTCTGAAATCTCTTCTAAGAGCATCTTCACAATGTGAATTAAATACAGGAATGTTTTACACCAACACTGAGAAGGGCAAAGCTGCTCACTTTTGGACATCATCTCAGAACACTGGCACAGGAGGTCTAGCTTGCACCCTGCTATGAGCAAGTCACTAATGAGGGATGACCACAAACCTTGTCAGAAGGCTACACAGCTATTTCCTAGACATGGATAGAGTAACAAACTCAGACTGAAACCTGGAAATGTTCTACATTGATTTATGAAAAAAATACATAACCAAGACCAGAGTGTGTCTCAGTGACCAAGTTACTTGCAGAATTATGGTGAGCTAGAAATTCTTGTTCAGCTTTATATATTTAAACTCTTAAGGCTTTTTGAAGGAAAACAAACTCTAAGCAAAATAAAAGTGAAGTAACAGACATCAATATTGACAGCAAGGAAATTATATGTTAGAGTACTGTCTGTCATGTATGCTGGATTGGATCTCATGTATTTGCTTAGAAAACTAGGTTTCATAAGAGGTAAATGAAACAATTGAACTTTTTCAGAAGAACACTTACAGCACCTGTCTATGTATGAAATAATTGTTCTTCAAGCATAGTAGATTTTTCTCAGGTATATACTTCACATTTATCACAATTCGTCTACTTGTTTGTTCTCTATTGCTTACTGGAAGAATGAATAAATGTGGTTGAACTACCTTAAGGGAAAGATGCAGCTTTTCTCTTAATTCATCACAGAGTGGCTTATACTGGAATAGCTGGCGGATCTGCAGTTTTTTGGGACATTTTCGCACGGGGGCTGGCAAGGACGCACGTGCTTCTCCAATGCTGAGACCCTTCCAGACACACCTCACTAAGGGACCTTTGATCTCCCCCTGAACAGAGAGGAGCAAACAAAAAGAGCAAAACCCAAAAATGCACCTATTGGCAATATGTCTCAGTTAAAAGGCATGTCATAGACCTAGACAATAAAGCCAGTAGATTCCTGGGAACAATTTATCTATCCTAAACCATCTTTATCTGGTAAGATAAACTCTCCTTAAAATTGCTAATCCCCTCACTAAGTGTAAAAGAATGGGACCATACATTCCCTGACACAGCCTACCATTTGCTCTGTCTGCTTAATAAATTGAATTTAACATTCACATTGTTTAGAGCTTCATTTCCCCACAGAGACAAACATCTATTGCTTTAACATGAAAAGACAGTTTTGAAACAATTATACCTCAGGAGGAGAAGATTCTTTCTGAGTCTCTGGCTGTAGATATGGAGGAACAATACTCTCTGGTTCTTTCTTCATTACCCAGGGGGATGATTCAGCCATAGGCCGGAGAACAGTAATACTTAAAACACCTGGTTTAAAGACACATTTTGCTAAGAATCAGTTCAAATTAAAAAAAAGAAGTGTCTCAGACCTACAGAGAAAAACACCTATCTACAAAAAAATCTTATTACTAACAGATAAAACTCCATGTATCCATGGCTACAGATAATATCAGACCACTGCGTTGATTATAGAATAGTGGTACAAGCTCAGATTACTCAGCCCATTTTTAACAATAAATTGCTTATGCTACTTGCTTTGATTCTTGGTTAACAGCTCAGTTGTATAGTGTGGGGAGTAGCTCAAACAAGGAAAAGCAAAGCATTGACCCATGTGTACTGAATACTAATCTCAGAAGTAGTACAACATATTCAGAACATGCATAATTCTTCACTGTATTTTATACTTCATGCCCTGATCACTGGATGGATTCCATTAGAGATGGTTTATTTGTATTGTTTGCATAAATTTTAATGTTCTTCAAAATATTTTTTCCAGCCCATCCCAAAAATTACTTAATCTACTATGATCTATACCATAGGCAACCTTCAAAATGGATATTACCACTGAGGTACTTTGTCACAATGATACAAAATTGTGAAGCCTTGCAGTAAAGGCAAATAGAACCAGTATTGTGAAAGGTGGAGCAGGAAGTCAGATGTGCTACTATTACAAATGATTGCTGGTTGTAAGTAAAATTTTTTGACTGGGTATGTATGCTCTCCATCTTTCTGATCTTTTCATCTTCTTCATTTTTCTGGCTCCCTCCATGTCCCTTCTTTTTTTCTTTTTTCCCATGGCAGAATGACTTCATTTGGTTTCTGCAATGGGGAACCAGTCATTTGTGTGAATAAAAGTACATTTAAAAATGTGCCACACTTTATAAGAGTAGTAAGTGGGAAACCTGTTTTACATCATATGCTTATGACATAAATCTATGACAAATTTGTCTTAGGACCTTATGGCTTGAAGCAAACTTCCATCATCATCCCCTCATATTCTGGGGAACCATACTTTCCTCTCTTTTAAAGATATTTTTTTGTTAGCAACTACCTGTTACACCACAGTGTCTTTTATAGAAACACAGCAGATCCAATTACCTTTACAATGACAACCAACAATTCCAGGACATAATTTCTTGCATTGCTACTACAATGTGGTTGGTACCATGCAGTATTGGCTATTCCAGCCATGTTTTTTCAGCTTCTTAATGTGTATCCTTTCCAACAGACAGCCTAAAGGTCAACATCAGGGCATCACTCTCCTCATTGCTACATCATTAATGGAGACTGTGAGACATTCAAGTTTTTAAATGATAAACACAAAGAATATATTTAGTTGGTAATCGCTTTTATTTGTGTGACTGAGAGTGGATAAAGATATGCCATTTGTTAGTTCACTTATCCCTTAACAGTGTCCTTCAGTTAATTCTCTGTTTCCCAGAGTTTTTCCCCAAACTCATTTCTTTCACTTCTAGAAGGTGTGGATCCTTATTTACAAGGGTAAAAACATTTCCTGCCCAAAAAAGAGTTTTGAAACTTTTCAATTCTTTCTATTAGTAGTCTGTCAGAGAAGAAACATTTTCTACCTGGCTGTTCTTGTACTGGATCCCGCAAGACTGCAGTGGCAGGATCACTGCAGGCCTCAGCCATATACTCGTGTACATCCTTTGTTCGCAGGAGCTCTGTTCCAGAACCATCCTCAGAGATTATGAAAAACCTGCACAGCCAAACACACACACGGGGCTCTATCAAGAGAGCAGAACTCCAGCATGATGGCATCAAATGTGCAAATACAGACTACTGAACAAAGGGAGCACAAATCCATGAACCCTGTAAAATACTGTGAAGAAAAATAAGTGTTAACCTAGGAGTGCAGTTTACCTGGGGACATGCTCATTATCAGTGACAGGTTTGTTAACATCATCTGCTGCTGAACTCCCGTCCTCCTTGTCATCAGAGCCACTGCTGGGAACGCACACATCTGTGCTGCCATCAGCCAGGACCTATAGCAGAAATTATGTGAAATTACTTGAGTTAAAAGATCCTTTTAAAACAGTGACTTGCTGGAGAACTTTAACATAGTTTAGCCCAGTGAAAGAGACAGAAAAACACATTTCACAATGAGCAGCTGGAAACTCACAGGAAAAAGAAATAAAGAGGAAAACTGAAAAGACAGTAAAACCCCTACAATATTTCTTGAAAGACATGCTGTATCATAAATACTAATATCACATGCTGATATTTAATAAATTCCCAAAGACTGTTACACAAAAATACTCACTCACTGGTGAAGCCAGGTAACTGTAATACTCAAGACAGACATTGATGTATACCTACTGAGTGAACTTCTACAGTATTCTCCTTCTTGAAAATACTATGTGCTTATTAACTAATGTGACATTTACATATTCAAACAAGATAACTAACAATGACCTAAAAAGGAATAATAGTGCCTTTTTCAAGATACAATTTAAATAAGGGTGATTCAAAGCACAGTCCATTAACTGAATCTGACACACCTAGTTTTTAATCCTCACTTGCAGAGCTGATTATTTGCTATAGTACAAATCATGCTAATTAAAGGTGAGCTAAATTGTACACCATGTGATCTGTTTCAGTCTCTCTAAAGAGGGATAAATATAAAAAAAAGGATATCCATCACTTAGTTAAGAAGATATCAGAGACCTGATTCTGGCTACTTTAAATATTACAAGGTTACAATTTGATTTTGAGAGAAGTTTATAACAGAACGCAGAAACTTGTTTTCTTCCATGTATTTTACCTTGAAAGTATTTCCTTCAGGATCCATCATCTCACAAATAGTGCTGGAAGTGTGTTTCATAATGTATCTCCCTGCTTGTTTCTCTTCTTCCTTGCTGCTGAAATCAAAAACTTCATGGCTATAAACTGCTGAGCAATCTTCATCAAAGAAAAGAAAGCCTCCCTTGCTGGGTAAAACCTATGAGAGCAAAAAGGAAGAGGTTAAATCCTCAAAGGTGAAAAATTTAATTTAAAGATACTGAGAAAATGAAGAATAGATACAAATCAAGAGGACAGCTTCCAGATATTCAATACTGAATCATCCACTTCAGAGGAATCAAAGGGGAGAAAGAAGGAATATGAGGTCCAAGAAGTAGGCTGATCTGAGTCTCTGTGATATTTAACTTCAGGAAATTTAAGACTGTGATTTAAATATATTGTACATTTGTGAGTAAGTGTCTAAACATCATCAGAGCATGAAAGAGATAAAATAACAAGGATTAGTGAAGACTATAGAGAAGGGAGGTAATGAAGGTGAGAGCTGCTAATGGCAGGGAACTTGGAACACAGAGATTAAACGTCACTGTGACAAACTAAAATAATTCTCACCTGATATGTTCCCTGTGGCTTTGCTACAATAGATGTCCCATCTCCAAAGACAGTACAACAGGTACCATCCTCACAATTTGTTGTAACAGTAGCAAACTCAGGATTCTCTGCTCGTGTACCTTTGAGCTCCTTTGCAATGACTTCTGAGAATTACAAGAATAATGGAAATGTCTTATGATTCAATTTGCTTTTTCTCTCACAGTGCTGGATCTTTATCTTTTCAGTGCAAGACCTTCATAAACTTCATAGCATCCTTTATCATATATTTTTATGTTAGGTAAATAAAATGCAATCTTTTAAGTTCTGGACTGTGAATTCAATATAGGAAAACCCAACTGTATAAATATCTGTAACTACCTGTAGCTGGCCAGGAAAGTACACTCTAATGTATCAAGTATGGTACTAACCATAATGATCTGGATATTTGTAATATACAAGTTGGATCACTGAAATTCTTTGTGCCTGTAATACAAACTCTAAAATGTAAAGAAATTCCTATTCAGCAACACAAATCTTGGAAAACATATTAAAACAGGCATGTTAATCTGGTTATTGCATTTCCATTGAAGAGATAGGTCAGTTCAAGGGATTTTGACTTTTGAAATCCCACAGGGAGATGTCCCTGAACATTTTCTGCTAAATCAATAAACTTCTTTCCC
>NW_005054320.1:6816291-6884886 GCF_000277835.1 Geospiza fortis
TGTTTGAACAGTCCAGATGCCCACACAGTAAAAGTCCCCCTCATTTTAATTAAGGAGGACAGGACTTTTCTTGCAAATGAAGCAGTGATACAGAATACACCACTAGCCAGAAGAATCACAGATGACCTTTGGCCCCACTTATTTCAGGCAAATACAAGTTTCACTTTTCTTGGCAGGACATTTTCTACAGCCATATTCAGATATTTAGTATCTACAAGGCTGGTGAGTCCATGGCTTCACTGGGGTATATAAGGATGCTTTGGTCCTTTCATACCTCTTCAGTTAAAACTCAAAGCTTCCTCGTTATTGTTAGGGCAGGGGAGAGAGGGCAATGAACACACTAAAACCCTGGCACTGTGGTCTCATGGGGAAGGAGGACCATAGAGGTACGAAAGAAGGAAATTAAATTACTTGCAACAGTATAATTTTTGCACTGAATATACTGCTGAAAGAAAGCAAACAAACTAAGCCTAGACTGCACTAGTGGATTTGTTATATAGGCTACTGGTATAAGCCACCTTTAGTATATATTTTGACAACTTTCTGCTTCACAAAATATGTTAAGTGCAAGAAAAGTAAGCGCTCCCCTTTAGATGTTACCTGTTTCCACACTACCCTCTGGTACAGAAAGGTCTTTACATTTTTCATAAAAAGTTGTGATCCTGGTACCATCAGCATGTTCTACTACTCTGTTACCATCTGGCTTCTCAACAGTTATCACTTCATCTTCTCGTACAGTCATAATCTGAAAGAATGAAGGACTACTCATTTATATTGGCCCTGTGATACTTGTGACAGCAGCAGCAACAATACAAGGGATCAGGACTGAAGCTCTAAAGAAGCTTGCCTACCACATTGTTATCTACTTGAGAGACAGAGGAACCATATTTTCTTCAAAATCTAAAGCAACTGCATTTCTAACAGTGCAGTAACACAACCTGTAGGATGTTTTAAAAGAATAAATCCTACAACTTATGTGCTGGCAGCTCTGTCTCTTAGCTTATAGACAGTGCTACAGTAACACCAAAGCAGTTAATACCATTCCATCAGCTGGGTTCGTGGCCTGAAACATTAAGAGTGGCTTCAGATCCATTCTTGTGGCACCCTCTGTGCCCACTAGAATGCCTAATGGAGTTGTTGTTATCCAGGTTCCTGCCTTAGGTTGTGTAGAACTGGCCTTTTCAAACTCATCAGACTTCTGTGACGGTACTGATGTCTTGTCACTGCCTTTTCCTGCAGAAACAAAAATTTCTGTATCAGACTTGATATTCTCTAAGGCAAAAGACAAAACCAGTAAAGTTCAGAGTTTGTGAACATTGCTTTTGACAGAATTGCAAAATGAACTATTTAACAGGCTAGAAGAAAATTACAACTCCAGCTCTCAAAGACATGATCCTGAACTAGCCTTATCTAATGTGCTTCCTTACAGAAAAAGCATATGGCATACTAATGCCATCAGTCCTATGGTGCATCAGAAGAAAAGGATCTCATTATGAAAGGCAACTGGAGAGATCTTACTAGGAATGTTCTAGAGAACTCTTGTCTCACATATTCAGGAAAAATAGACGAAGTGTATGCAAAAGACAAGAGTTTAGTCCAGCGAGCAGGCTGAAAGAGCAATTATCTAGCAAAAAAGCACCCCTGAGACCAAAAAGAGATGAAACTCTATACTAGAAATTTGTCAAGAATAAGCAGAGAAGAAAGGTGGGGAAGGTGAAAAAGTGATCATAAATAAAGGACAAGAAATAAAGGACTTGCATTGGTCACAGATACTGAGAATTCATATTAGAAAATGGTTTGTCAAAGTTCTCATCTTTGCAGCTGTCTAAAGGAATATCCTAAGAAAAAGGACTGGCCTTGACTCAAAAAGTCTCTTTTTGAGACACCTTTCTCTTTGGCAGCAATTTTTATTCACCTATTTCCAATAAATTTTATGTTAATACAACAGGTCAGAATTATTCTGTGTACTAAGTAATACTGACAGTGATCTTGGACTATACTCTGAGGTATGAAGTAAACATTATTTGGTTTTTTCTCAGTCAAACAAAATACAATAAGAATGGCTATATTACCACCAAGCACATGTCCATACAACCAACTGATAATGACCAATAGTAGGTGCCTTGGAATACACGGAATGAGAAAGAAAAATGTATCCTCTGTGAGAGAAGCATTTCTTAATAAAAAGACTAAAACTGTAAGACAAAAGTCAGGATTTAACACTACTGTAATTACAAGGATTTCTTTTAAAAGACTTCATGTTCACTCTGATACCAGTGAAGTTCTTACACAACTTTTTATTTATTAGAGTCCAACAGTGTTAGAAGAAAAATAAAATTGGAGTTAGGAGAGAGATGATTTGCTATGAAGGTAACATAGCAGTGGGCAGCAGTTGAGTACAGATAAAATTGCATTTTCATACTGTCAGAATTTTCAGACTAAAGAAATATGCTCTTTATTAAGTATCACCAGCCCTACTAACTTTATATCTGTCCAAAACACAAGAAATATTACCTTTCTTAATGCTGGTCTCAGATAAATGGTCTGATTCTGTTAAGGGAGTTTTCCTCCATATTTCATCTGTAGGTGGTGGTAGGACAGGACCAGAATCAGGGCTATTACACACTGTGCCATCAGCAAACAGAATCTACAGAAATCAAGGACATACTAGAGGTTAAAATAAATTCAAACAGCACTAGAAAGCCTTAAAAGAATGTGTCACAAATGCAATAGTCACTAGAATAACATGGGTGATGAAGAGGAAAAAAGTAAAATCTCTCAGAATGAATACAAGAAATAAAGAAGCTATCTTGAAGAGAATTAATAGAACAGACTATTTTAGTTGGAAGGGACCTACAATGATCACCTGGTCCAACTGCCTGACTGCCTCAGGGCTGACCAAGTTAAAGCATCTTGTCAATGGCATTGATCAAACGTCTCTTAAACACTGACAACCTTGGGGCATCAACCACCTTTCCAGTGTCTGACCACGCTTCTGGTAAAGAAATGCTCCCCAGTGTCCAGCCTGAACCTCCCTTAGTGCTCCTTTGAGCCATTCCCACGTTTCCTGTCAGTGGATTCCAGTGAGAAGGGATCAGCATCTCCCTCTGCACTTCCCCTGTCAGGGAGCTGCAGAGAGCAGGAGGTTGACCCTCAGCACCTGCCTCTCCAAAGCAGACAAGCACAGAGCCCTCAGCCACTCCTCTCAGGATGCACCCGCCAGCCCTTCCACCAGCTTTGCTGTTCTCTGGACTCACTGCAGGACCTTCCCACCCCTCTGGAGTGGTGGTGCCCAGAGCTGCTCCCAGCACTCCGGGTGAGGCTGCAGCAGCGCTGAGCACAGCAGATGATGGATGATCCCTGCTCTGCCCGGCTGTGCTCTGTGTTTGATGCCCCCAGGACACGGTTCCTGCCCTCTGGGCTGCCCGGGCACGCCCTGCCGACTCTCACTGAGCTGCTGCTGCCCCCAGCACCCCCAGGGCCCTCCCTGCAGGGCGTTCTGCAGACACTCCTGTCACAGTTTGTACTTGTGCCTGGCATTACTCTGTCCCACATGTAGGATCCAGCAGTTGGTTTTGTTAAATTTCATCCCATTTGTCACTGCCAGAAGGAGTGCAGCTATTTGCTGCAGTCCATGGATCTAATTAATGGGCACTCTTCTAATAATAAAAAGGCGTTATAAAAATAAACAGTAAAGATTATTCTTTGACTAAATGGTCATAGGTTAATGACTTCTTTTTGGTAGCAGTGATAATGCATCTGTATTGACATATTGATCTGTACTGAAATATTACACATGTCTAGGAGTGCTGTGAATTTTTTAGCCATTATGATAGTCAACAAAAAGAAGTCTTGGTTACTCATCAAATTATGTCTGGTTTCCATTACGCTCGTCTCTTGATATGCATGTTCTCTGTGTGTCAGATAAACTCTGGAATTACTCCAACCATCCCTAAATTAATTTATAAATACAGTAAAATGTAGAAAAGAAATGGACAACATATCGAAACAACTATTGAAATTGTTACTGTAAGGAATGATTAATTTCTTCTTTTGAATGCTTATCATATGCAATAAATTTCTGATGACTCATAGACATGAAGTTAATACAAAGAAGGACACACATAATCTGTTTAAGCAAAGACTACTGCAAAATCATTTTAGGTACCTAAGATGTACATTTTTCTCTCAGGAAATAGTATGTTGTGAATATATAGACATACAGCAGCTATTTCTGAAGTGGATACATTTCTCAGGAATCCTGGCAAAATATTTTAACATCTAGTGTGATGAATAAATGTAAAAAACTTAGACTAGGCATCGTGGTCTACTTAGACAGGAGAAAGAAATTCAGGAAATAAGGAATTATTTTGACAGATTCTGAGTCAAATTAGATGACTCCTCTTTCATCTGTTTGCTAACTACATGTAGAGTCTTGGAGTTTAAAAAAAAGTTGCTTGTGGATTGATTATAATATTTGCACAGATAGCCTATATCATCTAAACTGTAACAAAATTCTACACAACAAAAATATGTGTACACGAAGCAGGTACTTAGGAATATACAGACTTTTTCCCTGAAAATTTAGGGTATGTAAATGTATCTGCAGGAGCTCATGTCTTTTCTGGATCCCATATGAGTGTTTAAACTGAAAAAAAAATAGATGAATGCTTTCATATTGCCAAAAATACTGAAAGCTGAACTAATCCACACTTCAGAAGCTTAAGTTTAGGAATGCAGTTCTCTGAACCATATTCAGCTATTTCCTAATCACAAAGTTGCCTAAAACCTTTTAGTGCCTGAAAATTTCATACTTAAATCTCCCTAAGTTCTGACTCCGAACAAAGCCAAGAGTACTTTAGTCTTGACATGGCTGCATAATTCAGTATTACTTACCTCCATCATCTACAAACTGGACACTTCTCAATCTCAGTAGACAAAAGCAAGTTTAAGGGTAATCACCTTCCATTACAATGAACTGTACTAAATTGTACTGCTTGCAATGAATTCTACCAAATATACCTGGGTAGATCCATCCATCAGGTGCTTTATGACAGTTCCTTGACTAGTGATGACTCTTGACACCTCTTGTTCTTTTTGCCTCGCTGGAGGTGAATAAAGATGAGAGTCCTTTACCTTTTGGGGATAACTCTGTCTAACCAGAATTTCCAGAGGAGGCTGCTTAGCCTGTTCACTTTTGGTGTCTTCCTGCTTTATTTCATCTTCTGTAACTTGATGTTCCTCCTCTCCACTTGGCATAACCTCTTCCTTCTCTGCTTTGGCCTTACTTTCCTCTACCGTCTCTTTCTTTGCTTCAGAGGCAGCAGCTTCACCTTTCAAATCTGAAAGCAAACTTTGAATTACTTAGTTCTGCATAGCACACATTCAAACAGTGCTACACACCCAGCACCACCGTGTCAACAGATGTGCAACTCTAGGTAAGACTAACCCTCCTAGGCTGAATCTGTAATCCACAGAGTAAAAGACTGACCCTGATTTCAGAGCAAAGTTCAAAACAGTCACTTAGAAACTCTGCATCCCCTTGTGAAGGTGGCTGTCTATCCAAACGAAAACAAGGAGAATGTGAAGATGGATTTCTTATGGATGCTAAACTTTTGGAAGACTTAACATCACGTGAGAGGAATTCCCTAACTGCCCATAAAGGTGAAAAAAAAACCCCAACTGAGTTTCACCAAGTTCAAATTTGTATAGAAACCCAAGTAATATATTCTGTCTGCTTGAGCAAGTAAATTTCTTAGATTAAATGATGGCAGTGTTTTGAGTATGCTAAGGGGTATAACTATGGTAATTTTATTGAGAGACTCCAAGTAAGTGTTTGTAATTGCTCTGTTCACCTCAACTACTCAGCATTTCAACTTACGCTTCTTGCCAAACTATGTATGTTTGGGAACACTCTCCATGTTCTTTACTTCATACCAGATTAATCAGAGCACATTTACTGAGCTGTACAGATTTGTTGTACATAGGTATTAAATGACATCTGTACATGGCTGTTTTTAGAACTAACTACATGACAACAAAATTCACATTTCTCTGCTTCAAAACCTAACAGAATGACTAAAAAAACCCAAGTTTAGAACATGCAAAGATGAACCTAACAGTGATTTTCAAAAATACTGCAGAAAATAATTATTGCAGAATATTAGTCAGGCACAGAAGCTTTAAAGTATCCATATACCCTATCAGTCCTTTAAAGCATCCATATACCCTATCAGTCTTCTAAAGGAAATCCAACGATAAGGGCAGAAAGGCTTATTCTGGGTGTTTTCTCTGTATGTACTGGATGGCATAAACCAAAGGACTTTGTGAAATTATTCCTGTTTGAAACTGATTGCATCTTTCAGAAAAGCAACGAAACCCCCCCCCAATTGTAAAACAACCAGCAGCAGAGACTCCATCACAGCCTTGGTTTGTTTTGTTAATTGTTCTTACCATTTATGAGTGTAACATTTTTACCAAATGAGTATAACTTAAACCTAGTACAAAGACCTAGTTTTCAGTTTCAAGCCCCTGAAAATTGTAATAACTTTGTATACTGTGTTTACAAGCCATCACCAAAATTCTGTTTTCTTGTACTTCCAGGCTGGCACCAGTCACTCCCTTTACCTTTTCTTTGGTACTTAAATGGAGTTCTCTGGTGAAATGAACTCATTATAAGATACATCTTTTGATGCTTTAATCATTCTTGTGATTCTTCCCTGGATCTTTCAAATTATTAACATTTTGTCTTGGGGGCTTAAGTACATGTGCTTTCAAAGGAAGTGCAGACACAGGTAATGTAACCATCTTCCTGCTATCACTCCAGATTCCTCAATCTATATGTATTTATTTATTGAATTTCCTTGTTTTTCTTTAGTATTCCAATCTATAAGCATATTCAAATGATTATCCAACATGACTCCCAAGGGCTTTTTAGGGTTGGTACTTCCTTCCCCTCAATCTTTTATGTTCAACAACTTGTGATTCTAGATTTCATATTTGTTTGAATAAAATCGTATTATTCATGTTGCAAATTCTGTGAAATCGATATTACAACAGACTTAACATTCTGACATGTTAAAAACATTAGAGTTACATCTAAACCCATCAATGAAGAAATAATTTTCTTCTGTAGTCTTAGCTTCTCTGAAATTCCTTACTTTGTAGTGTCTCAGAAAACTAACCTCGAAACCTTTCACCGAGGAAAGTTAATACAAGTCCATTGGGACAGGAGACATTCAAACTTGGAAAAGCAGGAGCATCTGACATCTCTTGTGTTTGGGGAACTGGTTCTTGCATTTCCACCTACAGAATGAACAATTAATTAAGTTCTAGTCCACATTTTAAAATAATAAAGAAAAAATTAAAGTACAGATTTAGTCTGTACAGATTGTGTTTTAACTGTATTTTTTTAGTGCTGTCTACCACTCATATTTAATATTTTAAGAGTTTATGGATTCAGAAGTGGAAACATTAGCTACTTTCTTTGATTATGCTATCTTTCATTCACCTTGAAGAATCATCGCCTCAAAAACCTATGTAACAATGGACTACACTATGCCAGTAGTCATAAGATGAAAAAAGTTTTGGGTTGCAGACATAGGTAACAGAGAGAACTTATCTTGGTATTATCCCATATTCTTACTTTCTAGGAATAGAAATACAGGGGAGAAATGGCAGATGTTTTGCCACCTGTTTTTCAACATAAAGATGCTGTACACTTTACAGTTAATTTACATTATATTACTGGTAATTAAGGCTACTCTCAATACCCTAAGATTGTAGTCACAGCATCATGAGGTAGAAGTCACAGAATAGGGCAGAAGTAACCCTCAGTTGCCATCTACTGCTCCCTGTCTAATGGTAAAAACAATAATCAAGTATAACTGTACCATTAGTGAAAAATTCTAATGTAATGTATTCTAAAAATTTCCAGGGCTGGAGGTTTCCTGGTAAATTATTCCAGGGCTTTACCTTGCTCAGCCTTACTGACATTTTCCCAGAGATGGACTTGAATCACTACTGCAGAAAATTAGTTTACTTCTAAATACCTCTGATGATAGAAGCTCACATAATAGATGATGGTTATTTTTAGGTCTTTACAGAAGGTTATTCTGTCGCTCAACTCAAGATCAAAGAAACCCAAACTAATTATTTTAAATCTTTCCCACTGGTTAAGTTTTCAAGACCTGTAATCTTTCTCCATGCTTTCCTTAAAACTTCAGTGTGGCTCATACTTTTCTTGCAGTGCAGTATCCACAACTGGACACAATACTCCAACTGAGACTCTACCAGCCCTAAAAGAAAAATAACTGCACATATTTAGCAGGCTCTGCTCCTCTGAATTTACATCTCAGTGGTCTTTGCCCTTCTCACAGGAAGATGGCATTGTTGACTTACAGTTAGCTTCTGATCCATGGCAACTCTCAGACCTTTCTCTATAGAATTGTTACTGACAAAATTGTTATTCATTCTGTACATATATACTGATTATTTATATGTAATTGTAGAACCTACCTCTTATTCCTACTGAATTGCATCCTATTTCACAGACCAGGTCCATGTGAATTTGTCAAGTCTGATTTGGATTCTAATCCTGTTCTCCAAAATACTTGAAGACTCACACAGACAGGTGCTGTATGCACTAATATGGATACTCTCTATGCAAAGTAATTCCAAAACAAGTAGTTAAAAACCTTTTGGTTTAGAAGTCATCCTGATAGATTTTTAATTATAGGGCTATTTTTCTATAGGGTTCATTTGTGCCATACAATTGCTGTATGTTATGCTGAGTGCTGTTTGGCAACTCCCTACACCACTTTCCATGATGAAATTAGGTAAGGAGCCCTTTCTGTGGATATGCACAGAATCTGTTTTGCAACAACAGCCACAGTGTTACTTGAACCATGAGGTACTAAAAACTACTTCAGAACAGAAATTCAGAATCTGCTCTCCAGAGATTCATTCATACTTTCCAAAGAACTGTACTATGATAGAAGTACTTCAGTTAAAGGCTAAAGTAACTTCCTCAAATTGCTAGTCCCTGGCTTGTTACCAGCTGGAAAGAGCAAATTACAGAGCAAGATACTGCAAAACTGTCTTCACTAATTTGCTGGTTGGTTAGACTTTTGAATATGGGTTTTGGGAAGCCCAAAAAAATTCTACTTGGTTAAACTAAAAATGTAGCTGTTCTTGTAACTGAGATATTAGTAATCATAGAATGGTTCAGGTTGGAAGGGATCTTAAAGACTGTCGAGATCCAACCCCCTTCTGTGGACAGGGACAGTATCCACTAGACCAGGGTGCTCAAAGCCCCATCCAACCTGGCCTTTAACACTTCCAAGGATGGAGCATCCACAGCTTCTCTGGGCATCTGTTCCAGTGCCTCAATCACCTTCACAGTAAAGAATTTCTCCCTAATATTTAATCTTAATCTTTCAGTTTAAAGCCATTTCCCCTTGTTCTGTCACTACAAGCTCTGGCAAAGAGTCCCCTTCCAGCTCTCTTGTAGCCTCACTTATATACTGGAAGGCACGCTCTAAGGTCTTCCTGCAGCGTTCTCTTCTCCAGGCTGAACAACCCCAATGGTTTCAGTTTGTCTTTGCAGGGAAGGCGCTCCAGCCCCCTGATCACCTGCAGTGTAACAGCTGTAACTGTAAAAAAGAACGTGGACCATGGCAGACTCACTGCTTTACATCACCATAAAGACTAAATTGATTAACAGCTGCCAATATGTACATATGAGAACAACCATAAGAGTAAAATAAATCCTTAAGAGCACCACAAATTGTTAGGAATTTGTAAAGGCACAGCTCAAAGCCCTCTGAGACGAATATATGTTGCTTTTACAGAAGTTCATGCCTTTGAATTTTTGTTTTGTTTCTTTGGTTTGGATATTGTCTCTGCTCTCACCTTTTGTTCTTCTTTCTGTACCAGGTTATCAGGTGGTGAAGGGGCTAATTTGCGACGGTTTCCTTTGGTAGAAGCTTTTCCTGATTTTCCTCTGTCACTCTTATCTTTTTTCCCTGGAGCTGGTGTAATAGCAGAAACTGTTGGAATTACCGTCGGAAGATGAACAGAAGGGACGTTCAGAATTCTTTCTAAGACAAGACCTGTTTCATCATCTAAGGAAGGAAAAGCAAGATTTTCAATGTAATGAAGCTTCATAAATGTTGATGGCCACATTTTATTTTTTAAAGAGATTTTGTACACTGAATTTTACCTTAGAAATAATAACCTCAGTGGGGGAGTTATTTCAGATAGAGGGACTATATATATAAGAGTATTTAGAAAATCTTTTCACAGACTGACAACTTATTAGCCTAAAAGACATCTTGAAAGTATTGCTTCCCACAAGTTGTGACTTGGTTGTCACCTCAAAAAAAAAAAAATGTAATTTTAAAATTATTTTTTACTTCCAGAATACTTAGGAGTAGAGACATTCTGAATCTAGTATCTGGTAAATGATCACTGTGTTCTGCTTTATCATGGACTGATCCAGCACAGACAGACTCGACAAATTTTGTACTACATATGTCTATTTTGCTATAATTCTTCAGAAAGATTCTAATGATCTAGACTTGATAAGACTCTTGCAATTCTTCAAGCCAAGCATTAGGACAGCCTTCTAGGCATGTCAACAGGAAGGAGTCATGTTGTCTTTCAAAAAAATTTCTTTAAAATAAAAGAAATACAAATTTACATTTTCTGTAATTATTTCAACAAACTGACACTTCATTTTCATAGAAATTTCACCCATGCCTTTATTTTGGTTGCCCCCCAAAATAAGAACATGGTGTCTGAGTGTAACAATGGAAAAGAGTGGATTGTCAAGACTGAGATAAAGTGCTTTTAGAAATCCTGAGAGAGATGTAAAATTCCAGATACATACATTCACATGTCTAGGACTTGAAATTGTACTCTCATGATTTTGTCAAAATATAAAGATTAAGTGCAGAGGTTCTATAGTATCCAGAATCAAAAGCCCTGCAGGTGCTCAAGGAGTCCCAGATTAATAAAGAGACAAGGAGATTATTTCTAACAAAAATGTAAGGTGATTGGAAATTAACCTTTGATAATGCTGGAGAAAACAAGGAATAATTCAAAACTTCAAGAAATATTAACATCTGCCCCCTAAAAGAAAAAAAAGTTGCATAAAGCTAAAAAACAACTTGAGACCTTTTGTCACCTTAGCTTCCCTAAAAGGAAGATGAAATAGATAAAGTATGAAAAACAGTAAGAAAAATGCAAATTAGAGAGTTTCCAGAAAACTATTTCAGTACTGCACAGAAATTTGCACACAATTTAACTGATCAGTGGAGAGAAACTGCAGATTTCATGGTATACCATTCTGCATTAGGGATGGATGGCATATGAGAATCATTTAAAGAGAGTATTTTTGGTCAGAATTATTCTGAGCACTTGGAATACAAATACCCATGAGGGTTTGGCATAAGCAATGATCATAGAAAAACTGCAAGCAATCAAAGAATGCCACTTAGCAGCACTCTAAAGCTCAACATGGCAAGGATTATTCTAATGCAGAATAAGATGATTATGGTGAATGTGAATAAGTCTAAACATCACAGCTGACATGTAGGTATTTAATCAGACATGTCTTTCTTTCATGCCAAAATCCAAGTTTTTGCAGGCCACTATTGTGAATGCTCTTTTGACCCAAGACTAAACAGTCTATTTTTTAGTAATTAATTTGTAAAATATATTTGAACAATTAAAACTGAGTGTAGAGTTGAATGGTTTACCACAGTCCACACAAAGATGCATTCAATTAAATGTTTTCATATTTTAAGAGCTGAAAAATGCTGGAATTATTTTCTGATCAGAGAAGGGTTTCACTTTTATCCATAAGATGGTTTCAGTGGCCTTCAAATGTAATGGAAACAAAAAGCTCTTGGTAAAAGCAGACGCTGTTTTCACTGTGGTTTTCTGAAGCAATTGCTTCCAGTTGGTGAATGTGTTTATTGAAAGGCTGAGAGAAATCCCTCATTATGTCTGCACAACTGTAACCTAAAGTCCAACTCCTGAAGTAAAATGAAAGTTCCATAATCGCCTATATAAGTTTACAAAAATATTATTTCTTGGAAAACCAAGAAGACTCCTCAGCAAATCACATTTTCTTTGGCTCAAATTAATTGGCTGATTTTGCTGGGCTACTTAATAACAATACTTGCACAGCTCTGTTTTCACAGTAAGCAGAAAAACTTGGAGACCTCCCTCCATTTTGAAAATTGAATCATAGAATATTCTTGACAATGTAATCTCATTTTGAGCCTTGCTGAACATTCTCTACCATGTAGTAACAGCTGCTGAGAAAGGAAGAATTGCATGCAACAAATTATTGGGTTAAGGAGTGTATGAAGGGGAAAAAAAAAGGAAAAAAAATTCACCCTATGGTTCTCAAATACCCTCTTCTATTTGCTTACTTTACCTGCTGCCTCCCCTGTAGGTCCATAATAGCTCAGAGACAGCTGGATTCCATTTTCCAAGGTGGCTGAAAAAGATCCAAACTTGCTCACAGCTTTCTTTTTATTTTTCAATTCTCCTAAAAAAAAAAAAATTAAGGACAGCGACACATATCAGAACCATCTGACCTGTAAACCAATGGCTGGTGTGAGAAGTGGAACCTTAGTGAGGATGACTAACATAAACAGACTAAATAGAGCAGGGAAAACCAACATTCCATTCTTAGGGTACAATATAATAGTCAGTTTTGTGCAATACACCTGTGGTTTTTTATCCAGACATAGCATTCTAATTAGTTAGGTGTGTAAAAACAGGTTTAATAGCAACAACTAATGTAAAGTCTTATGGAATTTAAGCAGCAAAAGGACCCAGTTCTGGAGTTATAGATCCTTGTTTCTTTGTTAATAATAATGGTTAACTGCCCATTCCTATTGCATGTGGCCTATGCACTAATAAAAATCACTGTCCCTCACATGTTGTCACAGGGACAGGAGCTGAACTTCAATTATCCCTGAGGGTCCCTTCCCTTCCCTCAGGATATTCTATGATTCTATGTGTGTACTTTGAGGAGAAAGTAAAAAAAAGGACAAAAAAGTTGCAAAATTAGATCCAAAGACAGGTCTGGGATTTGTAAAAGTGGATCAGAGAGAAGGGCAGATCAAGGTGTCATGTGATGAATGTGTCATGGTGAAAACCACATGAACTAGGCAAGATACACCTCCCAGACACTGGGTCCTACCTGGCCTCTACTTCAGCTGCCGCTGCCTAAAGAAATGTTCTATTGGTAAGAGAAAACCTTGGGATTTCCCATATGAGGAACATATGAGAAATATGTTAAAATGGTGACGAGTAGCAGAGAAGACTACAAAAGCAGGTTAAGGCAGGCCAAGCTATCTCCCAAACTCATCAACATGGGACACATCCTGAGATCTTGTCTGCTCCTATTTCTTGTCTGTCATTGCAATGCTTATTGCTGAACACCACTGGTAGGAAGATGTTTTGGAATTCTAACTGCTTTACACATTTACCATTGGACCATCCAGCCACTGTCAAGTATCAGAGTGGATTGATTCTTGTCTTCCCTACTGCCTTTCTGTAAGGTGCTCCTGTTTACATGGGAGGAAAGCCTTGCACTTGTGTCCAGTGAATACAACTTGTCTCAGATACTCTCACACTGGTGATGCCAGTATGTCTGGCAGACCCCACAATGATACAGGTCAGCTGTCAGAAGTGCAGACAAAAAAAATCTTGTCTGTAGAAGGGATGCAAATTTTCTATTAAGACAACCTACAATTACATTGCTTGTAAGCCAAGGGAAGAAGCAAGAGCAGGATGCCTTCTAACACTTGTGAGAAACAACTGCTCACTTTGAAAATTTAAAAAGGTTTAATAAACCTTAACAAAAATACAACAAAAGGACTACATAAGGAAACATTTGCAGTGCTGGCAACTCTGTCTCGTGCACACCACACGACCAGTTCATCTTCAAGATGGATGCTCAGTCTTTTATACCCCTGGGGGGGGGGGTTGCATCAGTGAGCCCTGGCCCCTCCCAAAGTCTGTCAGTCAGCTCTTCTTTGCCATTTATTGGTGGAAACTGCTTTCTCGTAACTTGATTGGAGGTCAGGTGTTGCCATGCTGCGCCCACAAGCTTTTCCATTCCCAACTGCCCCAGGTAAGGGGCACATGTGCAGCCTTCTTTTTACCTGTCCTAGACAATTTAGGCTGTCTGATGTTAACAATACGGGGCGGGGGAAAAAGGGAACTGTGGGGAGAACAGAGGACATCTAAACTATAATAACATAACTATACACCACTAAAGCTTTTCTTAATATTCACACAATAGTTATCTTTTAATTGTGAGAGCCAATCATTTTATCATCCATCTGTAACACACTGATGAAGAGGAAAAGAGCTAATATGTATGTTATCCTTTTCCAATAGTCTTCAGTTTGGTGACACGTATTCCATAATGTTTTTGGGAAACATATACATGGCAAACTGTCATGGCATTACAAACTGTCTTGCTTCTTGGAAACACTCTCACCTGGGTTCAGAAAAGATTTGGATTCAATGCTTTCTGAGTATGAACAATATGGCAACCAACAGCACAAAGGTCTTGAGGAGGCAATGATGCTATGGTCATCTGACCCACAAAAGGAGGTTAACATCAAATGGGGAAATCTTCCCTTTCGTTGTGACTTTGGTCACAAAGTCACAATGGTTTTAAGATCCAAATGAGTCCTCTGCTAAAGAAGAAAACTATTTTCTTAAGGAATGGTGATTTCCTTGATTTAGAAGAGAGACTGGTTTGCACATGTTGACCTGAACTGTGATTCTACATCTTGCTAAGACCTCTTTATACAGTGCTTAAATCAGCCAACTGGATTTTTACTTTATTTTATGGAACACTGACTTTTCTTACTCTCTGCCAATACTAACAATATATTTTCTGTCAGCTGGTAAGTTTCGCATCCAATTATTAAAAATATCAAACTATTAATTCTTTATATCAGTGACATCAATCCACTGACCTGATGTAATTTGCTGTTCTTCATTAATTTCTTGCTCTTCAGCTTCTTTGAAGTTTTCCTTGGGGTCTGTGACATGAACGAAGAAATTGTGCTTGTCTTTCATTACTTTCACCTTTATCAAGGTTTCTGTAAAGCAATAGAATACTATTACTGCTTCCACCAGGCTTCAGAACTTACCTGCACCCAAATAAATGGTGCATCTGCTTCTTTGAGTAAAGCACTCAAAAAAAAAAAAATTGCCCATAACTGGAATGAATCATGTAGTAGAAAACCAAGGTGACAAAATTAAGGTCATCTGAGTTTAGATTAAATATATTATAAACTTTCTGATAATTAAATCTGAGCGTCTGCAGAAGACTCTGTGGCTTAGATATATTGAATTTGACTGGAAAAATAATTTGAACATCCTGGAAATATGATGCATCAGTTGCCATTGAAAAATAAATATGAACTGATTTTTCTGCATATCTAGTTTTCTGGTGCTTCATTTATCTATCAACTGTTAATATATTACTGGTAACTGTAAAGATCAGTGGTGATAGAGCCTAATATGGAATTTCTTTAACTGAATTTTTACTGCTGAGACATGAAAAAGCATTTATGGATTAAGAAATTATTCCATTAGTTAGCACTGAGTCAAAGCAAAGCATAAAGAAAAAAAGAATTACTTTTTACAAACTCTATCTTCTCTACTTGAATCTGTCCTCCATCAGATGGGAAAAGATATTGATTGGTTCCTGATACTTGAATGATATCCTCCCCCGTATTGTAGCCATGAAACTGGAAAAAACAAGTTTTAAATTATCTATAAATGACAAAAGCAGTACACATGAAAGAGGTAAATGAAGGACAGACCATCAGGATCACACTGTACTGCTCAACGTATTTTGCTTAGCTATTGAACTAATATAAAAAAACCTTGAGAAAATATCTAGCATGCTATAGTCACATCCAAATAATTTCCCAGTTACTAACTGATGTAACTTGTTACATGTGAAAACCATCATGGAAACTGAAGAGTAGCAAGTAGACCACTGGATTAACATACAGTGTGGGAGAAAGAGAAGTTCTGATCAAGTACAATGCCATGGGATCACATAAAGGTCAGGTAAAGATTCAGCTTTCTACCCTCTAGGTTTTGGAATTCAGATACTGTGAATCTAATTAGATTGCTATGCCTTCCAGAGTGCTACAAGATGGAAAAAATTACGTGACCATATTCAGATAAGTCCAGACTGAAATGCCATCTATTTCTGAGTTTGAAGTCTGTACTTAAGCAAATTTAGACTGAATTATATTGATGTGTGCAAGTTTTGGATGCAAGATAGACTGTACACATATTAGGCAGTGCAAACTGCTGAAAAACTCAACAAAACTAGTGAAGAGCTCCCTCTGTTAGTGCAACAGGCAGAAAAAAGAGAGCTGCTGTGTCCATTGCACTGTCTAGACATGAGTTCCTGGGATTGCTAGGGACATGAAGCACAATTACAGTTTAGATTCATATGCCTTAATGTCCAAGAGTGAGCTGAGCTCTACATTTCCTATTGCACGCATGCCAATGGAGTTTATGAAATATGGGAAAAATACGTATTTCAGACTAGGGCACTTCAAAAACATGAATTTTGAAAGAGGAAATGTAAGAAATGGTGATTTACAGTGTAGGCAGTCAAAATTTCAACTAGGTCTAGTAGTTCATTACTATGGAAGATGGGACAACTTCTTATGTTCTCCTTTCCTATCCTCTCCCACAAAAATCAACATGATCAACTTACGTTTGCGTTCATGTCATATTACACTAAAAAAAATTAAATAATCTGGTATAAGATAATCTTGAACATCAAGAACTGCTTTTTAAAACTTCTAGAAAAGGATCTGCTGCTAAAACAACAGAGGTAACAAGACCCAGTTAGGCTTAATTTATCCTGAACTCAAATTTCACAATAGATAATAGCTCTGCTGTAATCTTGACTCTGTATATAGTTAACACTTTTCTAACGTGGTATAATAATACAACTCCTTACCTTGTAAACTTTCTCAGAACATGTTTCTGGAATGTTATGATCCTCCTCAAGTTCAGTGGCTTTTCCTGACTCATTTTGATACTTGTCTTCCGAAGGTCTTTTGTTTGATCCTTTACTTCCTTTTTTACTTCCTTCTTTACTGCCTTTTAAATCCTGGCTTTTCCTTTTACTTTGCAATTTTTCTTCCTTTTCTTGTTCTTCTTCCTTTTCTTTTTCTTCTTCCTCTCGTAATCGGTCCTGCTCAATCTTCCAAGCCTACATTCAACATTAGGAATTAAACAGACTGTGTTTATCTTTGTACTACAAGGTATTTCATATGTGCATTCTGAAAAGAGTAGAAGCAAACAAAACCAAAGGAATCAAAGTTCTAAGCTAAAATAGGTTTCCAAACGTGTCAAAATTCTCACAATATCATACACCAAATTTTGGATAAAATTAGTGATTCATTCAATCTACAACAGCAGCCATTGTTGACCACAGGAAATGAATCAGGTGATTACTCATATCTTACACAATCAGTCACAGGAAAATGATTTTGTTGAATACTTTTCTCCAGTGTTTACCACCAAACCACAATGCATAATTGTTATTGGTTTCTTCCCGAAATGCAACTGTGAGATAAAATGATTTTATTTTTTTACAGAAAGAGGGATGACTTGTCAATGCCAAAATTATCAGCTTGCATTAGGAAGACATTTGAGATTTTCTGGAGTATTTAGGGTTTTGTAGCACTTTATAGTCTAAACATATTGAAGGAGAAGCGTTTCTGGGGAAGAAATGGCAAGCATGGAGAGTTACAAGTCAGGCATTAGCCTCGATTGAGCTGTGACAGTTAACCTCATTTCCTGTCTATATTCCATATCGGGACTTGAATTGCACAGCATTATACACTGTGAGGAAGATGAGACATAATATGTTTGTGAGGAGTTAAAAAAAAGCAGGAGAATACAATATCAATAAAACTAGATTTGTGCAGATTAATGGATAGTACCAATGCTATGACCAAAACAACTGTACGCTTAATCCCTACCTCAGCCAGAAATTTATTGTGTAAAGCTGGGCAAGTCAATTAATCTGTAGTGAATGGATCCATCTATAAAATGGGATTCTCTGACATAAGGGAACTCTGAGGTACCATATTGACATTCCCTAATTTCAAAGAGCTGTAGACAGTGAAAGTACAGTTGGGTACACAAGTATTTCCATTAATCTGGATCTTATATTTTTGTACCTTTAAAATCAGAAAACTTCAGTAAATAGTAGGATATTATTCATAACTTTCACTTCCTAGTATTCCAGCTATAAATTACTTTGGAATGCCTAGTCTAACTCCAAATAGTCTTCTCTTAAGAAAACAACATAACATGACTCACAATCATTAAGGAATAAATTAAAGAAAATAACATATACAAAAAATAACAAAGAGCAGAAAAACTAAGAGGATTCAGTCAAGCCCATGTACAGAACAAAGGCTTACCTTTCTAAGAAAGAAGCGCTATCTAATCCATTTCAGAAACATAAATATTTTTGTCTCACCTTTAGAGAATCTTCTCTGATAATGGGACTTTCTTCATTCTTGGATTGAGACTCTATTACATTCTCAGGTTCAGTTGTGCTGCCTTTTAAAAGTGAAAGGGAGAATAAGCAAGGTTATAAATACAGGAAAATGGAATAATTTTTAAAAATGGGGGGGGAAAAAGGATGTGCAAGTAAATAAAAATGTATATTTAAAAATAGGAAAAGCATAATAGTACAATAAAGCAAACCTTAAATATATTTAGAAATAAAATAGAAAGTCTGTTTAGGTTAGAAGAAACTTGATTCTCATAAGTGAGGACCAAATACAGTAAATAATATATCAACCATGTCTGTAAAGACTGGCTCTCTGCTTCTTGCTGTTGAAGGCTTTGCTCTGGCAGCATTTGTTTGTTTTGAACTGAGCCAGAAGAAGCTCAATACCGAAGTCATAGACATTACAATCTTTCAGGACAAAAAATCCCAAATAAATGCTATCTGAATCTTCAAACCTTCACTAAAGAAACACTCACCATATCCTTCATTTACTATTACAGCTTTATAGCATCTATGACTTAAGAAAAGAGTATCTTCTGTAAGTGTAGTTTTATACTATGCTTGGTTACCCCATATTTACCTTCTAGAAAAGGTAATTTAAACTCAATTAAATTAACACTATCAGAAACTTCTAGTTAAATTGCTTTATATGATAAAGTAGAAATTGCAGTGTCAGTGAAATTGAAAACACCCAAGAACACTGTTGCCCATCTGCGTGTTCCAGCCAGAGGTGATTATGCCCTTTCAGCAAGTACTCTATGAATCAAAACTGTCATGAAGCACCACATGGGCAAGATTCAGTCTAGCTCCTGTGACAGCTAGATATGTACAAATTATGATTTAGGAGTCATAACTGTACTTTTAGTTTCCAAACTATAATCAGAGGTGTTAACTGAGTTGAGGAGTAATGTTTCTATTTTTGTAAATGCTAACTGCTAGTCCTGGGAGGTTTCAAAGTGCATTCTCAAGAAAGCTAAGAAAGCAAAGGTTAAGCATAAACAAATCATTTTTAATACCATTTAAATATACAAGTAGAAAATTTTGACAGAAGTTCTTTTTTGTCAGTAGGGGTTTTCAGATAATTCAAGTTTGCTCTGCAATCTTGTCAATTCAAGTTTCCAGTTTTAGCTTCTAGCCCACAGCTTCTGACTTACAGCTTTTATCCTGCCCTTTAAAAAGGAATTTTCCTGAACCATGTTGCCGGCTTTAACTACTGCTCACCTCTTCATATGTTCAGTCATCTGAACAGATACATATTTGTATGTAATCCTTAATCTCATTAGATAAGCACAGTTATCGAAAATGTAAATTGATATTAAAGCTGTCAGTTTTCAGAACAGAGAAAGATGCAGAATATATAAATATATACATTTAATTAATTCCAAAACATATTTATGCCTATACAGATGTCAAAACAGTGTCATCCTATGAAAAAACATATGTAATTCTGCTCTGAAAAAATCTGTGTCTCAGGACTTAGAGTGAAAAATTAATTTCCTAGAATACAATAAAAAGATACCCACTTTTGGAGTTCTGAGTAAAGCCAGGTTTTTTGACAGCACTGACAGACAGTCCTAGAGGGCCTTCTGCCATGGCTTTTTCCAATTTAAAAGACTCTATTTCCTTACCCATCTTCTCTTTTTGGTATTTAGCTTCTTCCTCTTTTACCCAGTCTTCAATTAAGTTGGCCACCAGCTCAAGATAGTTCCTGAAAAGCAGAATATCCCTCTATATAATACTGTATTCAAAATATGATTTCAAGTCAAACAAGATCACTTGGCTTCTCAGTTTCTTATACAAGTATTATTCTATAATCTTTGGGACAAAACTTATATTTGAAAGGATTTCTCTCAGTTTTTACAGGAAGTATTACTTTTGCTTGTTTCGTATTTGCTTAGTACATGTTACACTTGGAATTCTGGTTATCCTTTCTGCAAAGAAATGTAAGAAACTTGTCTGCCAAAGAACACCTGCTAAAGAAAAATCCAGGAAATTAGAAAACTTAAAGACATTCAGTCCCAAAAGGTACAGACTCATTGTCATCCTTACTGTTTTGCCACTGAATAACTTATTTTCTTAGCTGCTTTTGATTGATGTTGATTTTTAAAATATGCTTTACTTGTTCATTCAGAAACTGAAGTACTATTTCATATAATGCAAGCTCTTCTTTATCAGTGTGACAAGAAAGGTGTTTGAAAATTGCCATCCACATCCAGATGAGAGAATCAGTGTACCATAACCTGCCATGAATTAAGAATATTCACAAGTCACAATTAAGTTGAAGTAAGAACTGAAAGACAAGCTGATCCAGAGTTTACTGCTGGCATCTGCAGTTGCATTGTCTCATCTTCCAAAGGTGTCTGAAATGACTGCTCAAGTAGCTCACTAAACAACTGCTTTCAAAAAAGGAGGAAGCCTGGGAATCTTATATGCAACTGCCACTCAACCCCTCATTCAGAGTTTTATCACAATTCTTGAAAGTAAAATTCTTCATGTGTGCAAAATTGAAAGGAGCTTTTGAAGAATGCATCAGATTCAGTTGCTGAGTATATATAATAACTTCATGATATTTTGTATTTACAAGTACAATATTATTCAATTGCATTCAAAAACTCTATGTGAAGTAGAGGCTGTTGGGTATGAACATGCAGACAATACAATCAATTCTTGACCTCATATCAATTTTAAAGTTCTTATTGCAGCAGTCTGTCCAAGAGAATTAATATGTAAGTCATGCACACAGGCTGGAACACACAGTTCAGGAACAGCTTCAAGATATACAAGACTTTCCCAGCTTCTCCAATGTAGGTGCAGTTTGCTTTGGGAAATTTGCATGGAGAAATTGTTGATCATATATATACTCAGTAGGGAGAAGGTTATTCTGTTTGTATCTGAAGAAAAGTGCACAAGCTATAAAAACCTATGGTGTTGAAAACAAAAGGCAGAACTAGTCTGGAACACAGAGTTGCCAGTACTGGAATAACTTGAAGATGAATATATGTTATAAATAAAAAAGGGACTATTCGTGTGGAAAGTATTTTAGGCCAATGAAACAGTCATTCAAAGTCTAAAATACACATTCTATTAATATGCATTCTGATGTCACTACTGCCAATGTCTGACTCAGAAGCATTTCTCAGAAAGGATTATTCTTTTCCAGTAACTTGTGTAATGTGTTTACTATGAAACTATAAACAAATGTCATTAAGATTAAGTTTGAGCAAAATAATGGTTTTGATAATGCCTGAATTGATTTGGCTTCTTGATAGAGCGTCCACTTATTCTAACCAGAATTAAAATGTTTTATATACACACTTATCATTGGAGGTACATGTGTCCATGCCTTTGGATTCCCTTACTCAGTGGCATCCTTTGATTTCCCATGTAGACTCCTGCTGCCTCCCCTTTAAACAGCATAATTTCTGAATTTTTGAATGTTCTGCATGAACTACAGGATCTGATATCCATAAAGAAGAAGGCAGGTAACTGGGATCTCCAGGAGCAAAAGCTGCAGCAACATCAGAAATTTTATTTCCTCTTTGCATGAGAATTTGCTGTAGCAGGACTTGCTTAATAAAAATGAAATTATTCTGTGATTCTGTAACCAACTGATTAGCAGGTAACAGATTTATATTCCAGACAGCAACCATGAGCTGTCACTCTACAAAGATGGTCTGTAGTCTATAAGCTGTCCCAAAAAAGAAATAACAAGTGAACACAGATGGAGAACTCTTATCAGAGAAATTGTCAAGCTCTGCGTCTATTGCGCATTTGTAACACTTCTGTGATGAAAGTGTGATTCTTAAAGCTATGTCGAAAATTAGAATGAGAGCAATTTTAATAAAATAAAAAATAATAAATTGTTACTAAACTCATCAGGAGTCACTTATTTCATACAAAGGTAAAAACAAGTAACACTACTCTTAATTAATAAGTAGAGTTTGTGCCCATTTCTGGCAACTCAGCAGGATCTGGAAGCTAACTGCAGGCAATAGCTTGAAGCACTCCAGGTATTTAATGAGTGTCTTCCACAGAAGTGTTGTGTTGCTTGGAAACATACACTAGCAAATATTTATGATACTTTGTCTGGAAATCTGAAATGATCTTTTAAAGTAAGGCTGAATGAAGTCTGAAAATGTGCCGATTATTTTGCAGAATATAGGCAGGTATGAGTGACACATAACAGAAGCAAAATAGGACCTATAGCTCTTCAAAAATTCTAAGTAGCATATATAGCAGTGATGTTGAATATCTCTAGGAAACAAGAGCAAAGCCAAACCATCTTGTCAGCATTCATGCCATTTTCTTTAGGAACTCCTTGCTGCTTTGAAACAGAACCTGGTGAAATGTCACTGGACAAAGCAGGCATGCCCTAAGCAAAAGTTATCTTTAATGTCTAAGCCTTGTTTCCAGGGGATGTGGAAGAGTAAGACGTAGAAAGCACACAGTTATTTCATCCTCAAATGAATTATAATGCAAATAAAATGCATAATTTCTCCTTTAGGTGCAAAATTAGCAGCTTTTCTTTTGCAGGTATCAAGAGCCTTTCCTGTCTTTCAGTTGCTCTTGATCTGTTTCAATGAATGCCCTTTCAAGGTGACCAGCAAATCTGAGGTTTTACAGCCCCAGAGATGAACAGTGGCTCTTTCAGGGACAAATGCTTCCTGAGGAAGTCTGGTACCTCCCTCTGCTCCTACAACACCCATATGCTGTTGGAATGAGGCGTTACTCAGCGTATGCAAACACCAGGTGACACATTAGATGTTCTGGGGTGTGCGACCTGCTCTCTGGTGTTTGCTCCAAAAGTGTATGGGTCTCCTATCACACGTGTCAACTCTGCCCAGAAATGCACCAGGCAGCTGTTTTGTGGCACCAACTGTTTATGTTTAGGAAACTTGAATTAGGCAGCTAATGTCCAGTGTCACAAAGAAGTGTAAGAACTGCTGGCAGAGTAAAGAGCTCTGGGTGCCAACAGACTGCTGTGTAACAGCCCTTGAATCCACTGACCCTGTGCTTGGGTCTGTCTGAATGCAAGACCCAGCTTTACTACATCTTTCACTTATCTTTTGGGGAAGATTTTAGTTGCTATATAAATGCAAAACCACTGACACTACATTTTGTGGATCTGCCCAACAAAACAGCAGCTTTTTCTCCAAGGAACTTTGAATTTCTGCTGGTAAATATCTTATGGCTCTGGTCCTATTCACTGCTAATACAACAGCCTGTTTTCATGGCAAATAATTTAAGTCCAAATGCCTGGAAAGCTGAGAAGGACTTACAGAGAGTTCCTTGACTGAGAGCAAAGATACAAAATACAATACAAAATATAGCTTCAGGAAGGCACATTTTCCCTATTTAGTATTCAAACCAGTTCAAATATATACAGGTGTCAACAAAAGTTTATTATAAAAATTCCTATAATATGATAAATGAGGCACTACACTCAGAAAAGGATACCTGCAGACAAATGGAGGGGGAGGTATTTTTATACCGGATAATTTGTTTGAAGTTTTGTTTGATAAAGCTAATTAATTCATAGAGCACCAGAGTAACATTGTTAAAGATACCTCAGTTGTCTCTCCATGGCATTTTAACATTTTTACATACCAGTACATGGACAGTTATTCTATTTTCAGTCAATTATTTGGAATAGTAGTTGCATCTACATCATCATTTATATCACTGCTTTGGTGCAAAAATATGTTCCAAAATAAATAGGTCCACTAACAAAAGACCTAAAGTGGACATATCAACCACTTGCACACCTCTAACTGGTGAGGAGGTACTGATAAGTAATTAAGAGAATGTGTTATTCTGTGGGAAAAAAATTCTAATATTAACAAAGGGATTTGAACTTTTCTCAAAAAAAATTCCCACTAAATCACCCAATTTCTGTGAGTGATTAAGTTTACGTTATGTGTATTTATAATAGAAAAACCTGATAAGTATGTACTTAGACAGAATTCTTTTTCTAACATTCTTCACCTGAAATGTCCTACAATTTTCTTGATGTGGTATTTCTAATACGATTTTGTATGTATGTGTACATTATTTACATTTTTATACTTGATGATAAGGAGCTACACTCTGCATTGCTCTTGCTCAGAAAAGTTCAAAAGAATTCTGTTGATACAGCATTGTTTTTGACCTGCATGACCTTCTTTCTCATAAATGTGTCACATAGCCATATCTTAATTTCAAAGCTCTGCCCTAAGCACACCCATGGAGGCTTTAATTAAAAATGACTGTGAAAGAGATAGGGAAGATAAAATGCATTACCTGAATCCCACATTAGAGTGCAGAGCAATATTCCAAGTCTCTTGGCTCAGACGATGTTGATTCATGGGATTGTGAAAAACCATTAGTAAAGAGTTATCTTGGCTATGATAAAAGGAATCAATACATCTGTATTCTTGGGATGCTGTATGAAGAACCTGAAAAGGAAAGAAATAAAGGTACATCCTTCCTCCAGATGGTAGCATATGTTCAAAGGCTATATAGCAGAGCTCTGAGCAACAGGTGCTCCAGAACACTCTCCTGCAAGATGAACCCAAAGCATTTGGATTCCAGCAACCTGAATTGTTCAGGTAGGTGGAAATTGAAATTGCATTGCTATTCATTTTGAGAAGAGATATCAACTATGCTCCACCTTCTGACTGACCGTGAATGAAAAAGTTCAGCTACACAAAACCCAAATAAATTAAAATATTAAACAAATACTTAAACAAGTTTAAATAATAAAATAAATAAATAGCAAATAAACCTAGAATTATCATATACCAGATAAAAAGAAAACTAATTTACTTTTTTTTTAATCTCAGTTGAGTTTACTTGGTATTCAATTTGCTTTATGATGACCTGCACATATCTGAGATTTGCTGTGATCTACATTATTCCACTCTGCTTTGTACTGCCCCATAAATTTCAATATTTATATTGCCTGCAGGTTGAAACTTATTTTATAGTCATAGGCAGAAGAAAACCTTCTTATAAATTATTATTTTTCAGAACTATGCAACTGAAGGTTCTAGAAGGATCTGTTCTATGATCTTTCCAGGAACAGAGGTGAGGCTGATTAAGTTTGTAGATCCCAGGGTCCTCCTTTCTACCCTTTTTAAAGATGTGCAAAATGTTTCTCTTTACTAGTCATCTGGGACTTCATCTGACTGCCATGACTTTTCTTTCAAAAGGTTATTTTCATTTGCAATAAAATGCTATTTTTTATTTTCCTTCAGTATATTTTTACTAGACTTACTAATTATTGGTAGTTGAAGTAATACTAGCTATTTTTGTTGCATAAGAAGGGATTCCCCATGCATTGAAATGCATGACCAGACTTTAAAATTGTCACACTAAAGTGGTGCTGCAAAAGTCCAGGCAGCACTTCCTTCACCCATGTAAAGCATGTGTTAGGATCAAATAAGAATTACAACCTATGAAGCTCAAGGCAGCACAGGAACTAAAAATCCACTCCTCCCAAGAAGATGCCTGCCAATTCAAGCCAACTACACTTGAGCATATCTTTCAGATTTGTCCTTCTGTCTTTCTGCAAGATAAGTTTTTAGTGTTTAGCTTGCAGGATTTCTATAATTGATGGTTTTAGGCCTTAAAGGGTGAAGTACTGTAACAACCAAATTTTCTGTTTGCCCATAAAACATACACTGCATAGGCATTTGCAAAGTATGTTTTCACATCCACTGCACTGAGTCCCAAAACTGCTACAGAGGATGACCCCTAAGGGTGAGGTGGTTTAGTCTCCACCACACTTTCAGCTAAGAGACTTGCTGCCAAATAGGACAGCTCCACTTTGGCCAAATTGGGAAATAAAAACCCATTACAAACTAAATTTCACACAAAGAACTGAAAATTAGCTAAAGCACAATGATTTTTGGTAAAAATGAAAGATAAAACTGAATCAATTATTGAGCAGAAAAATACCCTGAACTCCACTATTACTACTTTATATAGGGTTCTGAGGGAGAACTGTATAGATGAAATTGACAGTTCAAAGATACCTGAGGAAGAACATGTGGTTGAAAATGCTCCTCCAAACTCCAGTCTGTCAAGCAACGCCTCTGTGTCTTTTTTATTTCTTCTAAATTTGGTCCTAGGCCATAATTTTCAAGACTCACCTCAAAATACAAGAAATCAAAACAATGAATATCAACATTTCAGTGTCAGTATTAAATTGACTGTAATCTTTTTGGATTAATAGACAGCACCCCATGTTGCACAACAGTTAATTGCATAATGATGAATATGTGCAGACCCATATGGTACTGTTTAATAAAAAATACAATTACACCCAAGCAGGTCTGGTTTTGGACTTTTTATGACAAAATAATCTAAACACTTTTATTATTAGCTTATATGTTTTTGAGTTCTGTAAGTAATCATGAGTATTCAAACATGCCCTATGATGTAATTTTAAAATTGCTATGTTTATTATGGGATGTATGGCAGACAGGTGATTCCGAAGATGCCAAACTACAGAGTCTTCTAGCGTGACACAGTTTGACAATTTCTTTTAAACTTTCACATTGGTATTTGACCCCTGGTATTCAGCAAAACCAGCACAGAATTATCATTAACAGCTTCATCAAAACCTGTCACCTTGGAATTCAAAGAGTGATTTCACAGTTCCTAAAAGTTATGTCAGTATTTTTCAAACATCACAGAATTAACATTTGCATGCAGCATTGCAAAGGAATCCCCAGTAACATGGCCTGGCATTAAGCAGTATCTTCTGTTGCCTCATATAAAGCCTAGTTGACTCTATTTCTCACACTTGCCATATCAGAATAAAGACGATCCAAATCTACGTTCAAAAGAGGATAAACCAGATCGTCTTCTTCATCTTCGTCACTTGTTTCTGTATACCCTGCAAATTGAAAGCAGAACTTAAAGAATCGTTCCATAAATGTCAGCCCTACTAAGGTTGGAGTAGTGCAATTTCCTTAGTCTCCCTGATGAGGTTGACATCAAGTGGAAGCTTCCTTTTTTCACACTTGTCCTATAATTACATTATCAGCTCTGCTGTGCTTCTTTACTAAGAGAGCACCTTAAAACCCAGTGTCAACAAGTGCCAGATAATTAAATAAAATTAAAAGAAAAAAAGAAGAATTTATAAAACCCTCAAATAATCCTTTTTATCTGACTCATGCTGGCCCACTGAAAAGAAGTACCCTCCAGAAGAAGTAGCCTCCATATTCATAAACAAAGAACCATTTTTCTTCATACTTTAAAAAGCATCCCTTTGCACAGATGACATTAAAATAAAAGGCAAGACCAATTGTTCTGGTATTTTCACACATTTTTTGACAAATGCAAATTTAAAAGTTTAAATTAATTTGTTTTACAGATCCATAAGGTACTGACAGAATATTAGCTCTCCTGAGGACCTGACCAGTCATTCCATTGTTGCAATAAGCATCTGATATGAACAGCATTAAATGAGAACTTTAACTTCTATATTCTCTTAATAAAAAACAAAAAATCCTTTCAATAGAATTCTTTATTCCCTAAGTTAGGGCAGAGGTCGCTAATATTTGATCAAAATTCACATGTACAGGAAAATTACTTTTTCTGGTGGAAAATACATGACAAAGTATTTGTTTGTAAGTGTCTTATAACCAGCTCAGCTCCCAGACATACATCTTTAGGCTCTGCTTCTCTTGGAAATTACTCCTGTTATTGACTGCCTTTAGAAGATTGAAGAAACCTGAAAGTAGATGTTATATCTTCCTGGTATTTGCTTTTGAGCTGCAGAAGTGCTGAAATGTTTTTATGCTTGTAACTGCAAAATTTAATATCATGACTAGTACAAAAGCAAAATAAAATAACACCAAAAACCCTAGATGCAGAAGAAAAGCAGATAAGCAGGACTCATTTTTGTCTGCTCCAGCCTTCTAAGGAAAGGATCCTATCTAAGCTGCTTGCTTAGACATCTCTATTAGGAAAGCATGGACTATATCACAAAGTACTGCATCCAGCTCCAGAGTCCTCAGCACAGGGAACACATGAACCTGTTGAAGATGGTCCAGAGTAGACCCAATGAAGGTGATTGCAAAGATGGAGAACCTTTCCTGTGAAGACAGGCTCAGAGGGTTCAGCTTGGAGAAGAGAAGGCTCTGGGGAGCTCTTATTATTGTGGCCATGAAACAGACTTTCTAGTAAGAGCTGTAGTCATAGGATAAGGAGTAAAGGTTTTAAAGGAAAGGAGGACAGATTCAGACTAGGTATAAGGAAGAATTTTTATCATAAGTAAGGGTGGCGAAACACTGGAACAGGTGTCCCAGAAAGGTTGTGGGTGCTCTATCCCTGCAAGCGCTGGAGGTCAGATTGGACTCTGAGAAACCTGATCTAGTTGAAAATGTCTCAGCTTATTGCAGGGATGTCAGAACAGATGACCTTTAGAGGTCCCTGCCAACCTAAACCATGGTTCTATGATTCTGTGATCATGAGCCTAAAGGTATAATTGCTTAAAATGACCTAATTTCTACTCTTCTTGTGTCCTGAAAAAATAATCACTTGATTTTAATGTTGCTTTTTGGCCAACACATCTCCTTTAACCAGGCCAACAACTTTTCATTATGCTAGAATCTGCAGGAGAAAATGCAGAACTTGAGAAAATTCACTTTGCATCATCTAGAGTTGTTAACGCTGTAGTACAAAATAACCCTTGTCTTTATTCTAGTGTTCCTACAGAGTTACTCAATGTACAGGCTATACAATATTTGAAAATTTGGTGACTTGTGCAAGGAAGAAAAATCATGTCCCTGCAATAGCAAATGATATGGTAAGACAAATAGTGGATTCAAATTCTTCAGGAGTAACGTAAACAGAAAGCTTTTTACCAGAGCTTCTTGGAGATTTCCCATTAAATTTCTTTTCCATAAAGAAGAGTTGTCTCAGCTGTCTTGCAAACACGGCTGGATTATCCCAAGGGATATAAGACTCTTCAGAATCACCTCCAACCTTAGATCCAGAGCTCTCCAGGAAACCAGAGTCACTTAGCTCAGTCAGCTTCAGGCTTTCAAAAGTAAACACTCTGAAGGCTCTTTCTACTTCAGCCCAACTCAGAAGTTCTAAAAAAGAATTACAATCATTAACTGAAAACGTCCTTACAGCTCAGCAGAAAATAAATACAAGACTATTTAAGTGTATTGTTCTTGGCAACTCTGCAAAAGCCAGCAGCAATTTCCTTAATGGTACTGGATCAACTTATGTGGGCTACATTTTACACTGCATTCAAAGTTGAATGCTTCCAAATTGCAAAATGATATGCCTACCTATTAATCCATCTTAAATGAAGTGGTTCCTACATCTGAATACCTTCTGGCTCATTAACTTTATATAAATGATGTTGATTTTAAAATACTGAGTAGACTTTATCAGGCCAGTTAGCAACTAGTTATTTTCAGTTCATGAAATATTTCCATTATCTGTAACTTCTTAAAAAAGTATCTCTTTTTTTCCTCTTCAGAAAGAATTTTACACGTAATTTAAACAGAAGTATGCAAGGTGCAAAGGCAATAATAAATCCTGTTTATGCTTATATGCATCCGTGTCCATACAACAATGATAATCATGCAAAGGACTGAGGTTTAAGAAGGTAGTACAATGCCAAAATCACACAAAGAATATCTTCAGTTTGAAATGTTTTCTTTTTAGGGTGGTTAAGCACCTAAGCACATCATATATCTTGAGAATGTTGGCTCTCTCATCTTCTGTTCAAATTAATTATCTCCTTTGATAAAAGCAAAGGCTTTGCTAGCTAAGTTACCAGTTAGGAGAGTCTGGCAGTACAGTATGTCTCAGCGAGGATTATCAAATTCAGTTACCCATCAGCTGGAAGACTGTAGCAATAGTGAATACTTTAATAGCTTACTGTCCAAAATGTGCATACCAGCAACTAGAAACAGCACAGCAAAGTGTAAATTAATCCAACACAGGGAATTCAGGATGAAAGAGCTGGGAAAGTACCTTCAAATCCCGTGCCTTATATGATGACATGAATGTAACCAAAGGGATTTGGATGTTTATATTTCTTAATAACCTAGAGCAGACTTTTGATACTACCTAAGGGTATTTATATAGTCTTTGGGATTGTTTCCCAGCATATGTCATGGTGGCAAGCACACTCCAAGAAAAGGTAACTGCAGAAGTGATTAGGGTTGGAGAAGTGAATGTATTTTTGGTTTGATAGAGGGACTGTTATAAGGTAGCTTCATTATTAACACCAACAGCTTACGCATGAATAACACAATACACAATGTATTTCAAAATACATTCTGAAAGCTGTGTATTGTTCAATAAAAATTGTCTACCTAAGATACATGTGCTTCACCTCCAGAAGTGAGTTGATAAATCAACACAGTTTACATTAGTGTCTCTCAAAATGCATTCTACATTCTAGGACCAAAATTGCAATTTTTACTGCTGTTTTTTTCCCTCAGAATTAGTAAGTGTTTGTATGTTTGCAAATATAAATAAATAAAGTACTTCCAAGGTAAGTTCCAGCTCTTAGTTATGCAATATTTAACACTCATACAGTTGTTCCCATTAACCATGAAACTGAGGTCTGAAGTTAGGGTTAACTTGTATAGTAGACTATAATTATATATAAGCAAGAATGTGAAAATGGGAAATTCTGCAAAGGTATATTTGGCAGCTTTAAAATCTTGCCCCAAAATTCCTGCTATTCAAGAAAATCATCAACCAGAAATAAAAATAATGGAAATTATATCAATGAAAATCATTTTACCAGTAGTAAAATAATGCATGAGCTCATGAACTCTCGCCAAGCGCTCAGTGTTGTTTTCAGTTGAAGGAGGGGTGAAATGGATAAGTTCTGTAAGAGGCAGTTTATCCATCATTTCATGCTCAATCTTTTCTGGATTGACGTTCTCTTGGACCTGGAATAAAAATCAAAGTACCAGAGTTAAAGTAAACTCTCACACTATTGACTTTCCAAAACTTATGTTTGAATAAAGAAGTCTTTTTCAGCAGAAGACATTAGCATGTGCTTAAGCCAGTTGGACATAAACTTATATTTGAACATGTGCCTATAGTGTGGTTTTGAATCATGGTGTCAGATACTGTAGGCAGAAAAATATTAGACACATAAGAGAATGACTGACAGCATAATAACAGGCATTTGTTAAAAGTTAGTTGTCTGTGCTAGCTAGACTTAAAAATACAGAAATATGTACTGATCTATTCAGACTGCCAGCAGGTACCTTCCATGTATCTTTCAGCTGGTCTGTGCTACTTTTTGTAGTAATGAAATCAATACACTTATTGATCAGTCTGTGATGAGAGGCAGCCCTCTATATCCAAGGATTTTTTTTCAGATGTAGTGGTATATTTCAGTTTCACTCTTTTTAGTATTACACACTTATGGTAACTTTTTCTTCAACTGCATATTACAAATGTATGTCCTCTACTCTTTCCTCAAACATTATGTTATATCCTGAATTTCCTCTTCAGCAAGTATATAAAATACATCAAGCATATGTCTCCTAAGAGCATCTCTTATGTTGATTACTCAGCCCTTCGTCCTGCTGGAATACATCCAATGTGTCAAACTTGAGTTGTTTCTGAATCGTTTTAATCAATGGTTGTCAAAGTATTCCCCAGATAATTTGTAATCCAGGAAGCCAGGCAGACACACCTTAGCTGTGAAATCTAGAACTGTATTATCACTTTGATTATCGTCAGTGAATTTTTAAAGTTTAATGGTAAAACTACACCTTGCCTTTGGAAGAATTCAAGATATTCACCGTGGTTTTTTGATTCAGAAAGTCTGTGAACTGTTACTTTGCAATAATCCCAAACTATGCAGTCTCTGAACCTTTCTGCCTTTGTTAGAACTTCGCAGTATCTTGGTTACATGCTATGCTGCAACTATTTAGCCAACCTGAATACATTTGTTGTGTTCATTAATAACCGCTATGTATTTTCCTCTACTTCTCAACATTTTAGGATTCAGTCTAATCTGCAGGCTATATCACCACTAGCAAGTTAGCAACTCATTTTCCATTGTATCCTCAGTGTTTAACAGCAAATCAACAGTTCTGTAATATCTCTCATCTATGCCAAAGGCTAAACATTCTCATTAATAATGCAAATAGATCACTGAAATCAGTATGTTTGTGCTCCATGTTTGTGAGGTGCCCTCCATCAGTAACTCATTGCTTCTTAAGTAAACTAAACATGTGTTGGTGTGTCCACCTCAGTGGAAAAAAGATCTAGGATATGCTGTCCTGTTGTGCAAAACCAGTCCTCCTCCCCTTCTAGTGCATTAAGCATTCATGGCCTGTGAACTTTGGAAATATTGATATATAAACAGGTTGTGCTGTACCTTCAGGAGGTGCAACCGCTGAGCCAGGGCATCGTGGTAGTTAAATAAGAGAGGGTACTCGGGGGTGACCATCTCTTGTACATTGGGTTTAGGAGAAAAGTAGTCATACAGATTCTGTTTTAAAAGAAAAGGAAGAGGTATTAAATCCCAGTAATGAGATCTGTCATTTTAGGAAATGAATGAAAGACAACACAAACCTTTTTTTCACTCATAGGAAGGTAAAGAGAAGGAAGGACAGAGATTATATGATCTGCAATGGCACGATGCATCTCATCTTCCTGAGGCTCTAGTGACACCAGACTTGGTGGTGGAAGGTCTTCTTCACTCGCAATAACCTGGCAAATACCGTATATGTTAGCTTCCATCACAGTATGACTGCTGCTTAACTTTACCAGAAATACCAAGCAAATCCTGCTATAAGCTAAGCACACAACCATAAATTCTGTGGGGGAAGAAAAGCCTAATTTTTTTCTACAAGTAGCAAAACCACAATTTTCCAAGTTAGTTGCTGCACAAAGCAAGGACTGTGGAAAACAGAAATAAATGTTTTCCCTATTAGTTGCTTTTGAAAGGATAAGAAGAAAAATATTTCCAACTTGAAATGTTAAGGAACACAGGTAATTAAAAACTGTCTATTAGATGCTGGACTTTATTCTTACCCAGTCTATTTTCAGGCTAAGTTATGAAAAGAAAAACCCCCAAAATTATGCTGAAATGTTACTCCTAAAAGAAGGATTTCCAAATCATATTGTGTGTCTCTTTTAAATCATAGATTGTGCCTGAATTCAACAGAAGTCAGATCTGTCTAGCACTAGCATTGATGCTCTTATGTTAGGCTTGACCTAAGACCTCTGAACTAAGTAAACCAACAAAAATCCAGTATCAATAACACCGCTGAAGGACACGAAAACTTGGATGAGAAATTGCACCTTTCTCCTAGTTTGATTATATCTGTAGTCTTCAAAAATTAATTATGGAGTAACACTATATATATATATATATATATATACATACAGGGTAAGTGGACAACATGAAAGAAAAGAAAAGTTTGGAGTTTTGACTCCATTGTATTGAACCTCCTTGCTCAATGCCTCAATGCACTGTCTCATATTTTATGTTTAAACAGATGGATTTATTGATCTTTGACAATTCCTTATATTAGGTCTAGGCCAAAATAGCCACAGAAACTAAAAAGAGAACATTCCCACCTGTTCCAACATGCAGCTCAGCATTAAGGGTACAGAAAAGTACTCCTCAGGAATTTGATTCAGCAAGTCATTGTAATATCTCATGTCCACAGAAGGAAACAGAACAGAAGTTTCTTCTGCTATATTAAGAGATAAAACATTAAGATATGTTAGTTTAGAAATGCCAATTTATAGTCCAAGTCAGTTCTGCAAGTTTGCAGATAATGCAAAACTGGGAGGAGCTATTGACTCTCCCAGAGGCAGGGAGGCCCTGAAGAGAGACCTTAACAAATTAGAGGGCTGGGCAATTATCAACATTTTGAAGCTTAAAAAACAGAAGCGTTGGATTCTGTGCCGGGAATGAGGCAACCCTGGTTGTACAGACAGACTGGGCAATAAGATGCTGGAGAGCAGCACCATAGAAAGCAACCCAGGGGTCCTGTTTGATGGAAAATTGAGTATGAGCCAGCCATGCCCTGGCAGCCAGGAGGGCCAACTGTGTCCTGGGGTGCATCAGGCACAGCATGGCCAGCCGGGCAAGGGAGGGAATTGTCCCACTCTGCTCTGCACTGGGGCGGCTTCACCTTGAGTCAGGGGAGTTTTAGGTTGGGTATTAGAGAAATTTTCACCCAGAGGGTGAGTGGGCCCTGGAACAGGCTCCACAGGAAAGCGGTGAAAGCACCAAGCCTGACAGTTCAAGAAGAATTTGGAAAATGGTTTCAGGCACATGCTGTAATGTCTTATGTAGGGCTAAGTTGGACTCTGTGATCCTTGTGGGTCCCTTCCAACTCAGAATATTCCGTGATTCTGTGAACTTTCACACAATATTTATTAAAGAGTCCAACAAAGTTAGAGATCAGACAAAATTACTGAAATCTTTGAAATCTGAATTTGACTAGGAACAGATAGAAAATAAGATTTTCTAAAGAACTTGGTTATCAACACTCAGACACTTCCACAATGCATTCACCAGGATACACAACATCTTCAGCTAACTGCACAAATAATTTTGAGGATTTGTGCTGTCAGATGAATGAATGGTTTGACAGAGGGATCAACTACAGATGGGTGCTTTAACCCTTTAAACATACTCTCTGACAAAACTATTGTTGGCAGAATTTCTTCTTGTTTCCCTTTTTTCCTTGTAGGTGACATCCGTGGTGGTGGTTGCTCCTAAGTGAATGAAAGGTAACATAAAAAAATCAGAAACCATAAAACAAATGGGTATTGCACAAATAGGTGGTAGAACTTAATTTCATTTAGCTTTGGTTACTCACCCTAGACTACATGCTAAACTTTTAATTGGATCAAGATAGTAAGAATATAGTGCATGTTCTAAAAAGCTACTTTCTTCTGCCTACTTAACATTTTGCCTACTATAAGTAAGATAAGGAAATAGATCTTGCATAGAACTAATAATCTTTTTTTTTCACAGTTCATAGATCTACAACATTGCATAGTAGCTCTGTGCAGGCATATTGATTTTTCAGACACAAGAATGTATCATCAGACACTATTTAAGAAATTTCTACACCTATGATACATTATGCCTCTAAGATCCTTCCAATTTCTATTTTCTGCTTCCCTAATGCTCAGCTATTTTTCCCCATTTTTGGGGTTTAAATGCTAAAACCAAAAAGACAACTTTCATTCACTGAAAATTATTCACAGACTGATGGTCCAAGGTGAATTTTTGAGTAAAAATTAAAGACAGGCAATTCTACCCTATAATTAGTTATTCTCAACAAGAAGAGAAGGGTCCTTGCCTCAAATGAAGATGGTTGTGTTGATTTGCTCTCTGGTAACACAGGCACATTAATAAACTTGGTGTTTTCCAAGTAGTTGCAATGCTGTCTTCTCCAGTCCAGGCAGTCATACATCAAACAAGCAATGTGTTCAAACACCACAGTACCAAATTCAAGCTGTGAGAGAAAACCAGAGACAAAGGATGAAGAGTGTGTATAAAATGTCGTGTAACTTAGTGACAGCAGTCATTAGCTCTTTAACCAGCAGATCTACATCTGTTTATAAATTTTCCAAAAGACTTTTTCCTCCACCAATTCAGTATGTTTTATAGAGTTATTCTAAAACCTCATTCATTTTATGGCCTTCACACTGCCACAGCAGAGTACGGACTGTATATTACCAAAGTGCTTTAGTTGTTATAAAGTCTTACTTGTCTTAACATAACTATTCAAGGTCTGCTACCTTGCAGATGGAACTTAAGGGGTTTTTTTGGATGTGAAGGAATGGAAGAGAAAAATTAAAGTATTTTGTAATGTATGTACATTTTTACTAGCGATCAACCTGCAGCATATTTGCAAGTTCAATCATTTCCCTGCTCTAAAAGGATAAAAAATAAAACCCTAACCAGGTAATTAATATAATCTCATATTATTTTCTTTCTTTCTGTTGCTCTTTGAAAACAAAGAAAGCCTCAAGAATGGCATTCTGAAATCCACAGTTGTGAGTGAAGAAATGTCAGCATAGAGCCCAAATGTCCAGAAGGAGAGTGCTGTATCTGCAAAAATCTGACAAGGTAAGAGTCATGGTTCTTGAGGTCATGTACTGTGGTTTTCACCAAAGCTTGGGAGGAATAAAAAGAATAATAGCAACAGCTATTTTAAATATTAAATCTTCTTGTACAAATACCAATACCCTGTTGGAGACCACATGAAACACTCAAGTTTCAGCAGCTTTAATGGATGTATTCCTCTCCTGTACATCCTGAACTTTGCGGAAAGGATGGAATTATTATCACTTTTAGATGATTTCTGTAAAAAGCCCTTTTCTGAGTGATTTTTTCATTTTTGTGAATTTAGAGCAAGTCTCTTATACTAAGAAGTTTGCCTCTAAGAGATGGCTAACAACACTGAATGTCTCAATTTTAAATTTCCTAAAATAGAACGCAGTGAAGAAGCACAACTGACATTGGGCACTGAGAAAATTAACAAACCCAATATAACAAACCAAAACATCTGCTTTCCTCAACTCAGTGGCTCTTTATGACACTGGGAAACTGGTAATCCCAAATCACTACGTTATGGACTCCATACATAATTGACTCCATTTTCATAACATTTATAGATTAGAAGTGACACTTGGGAAAGAAATTCTATTTGTGAAAACAGAATGTTCATTAATATTCTTGCATTTTTGTTTTCCCAGTTCAATATTCTTCTGAAGAATGGGTTAATATAACACCTTTTCATCCATATATTTGTATATGTAAGGTATCACTAGAGCACATAAAAGTTTCATATAAAATGTTGGAGTGTTTTCAATGCAGTTTTTTAAACAAAACAAGATTTTTTCCAAGGTCATAAGTAACAAAACCCTGCTACTCAACGGGATCCAAGCAAAGTTTAGCATAATTACAATTTTGTAATTCAATTTGCCTGGTGTCTCCTCAGGCCATAGATTTTTATCACAAGTTTTTAAGTCTAACCATTAGTGACTCTTCAACAAAGTAAATATTTTAAAAAGTATTTTCTATTTTAAAGATCTCAAATCTGAGAGCAGAGACTACTTGCAGTATGCAATACTCTGTCATTTTTATATTAACGTCTAACATTTTGCCCCAAGAATTTTCCTCCTGTGTGTCTTGCACTTCAGAGATGCAGCAAGCTTGGACTCAGAGATTCTCCAGAAAGCCCACAAGACTTTACTTTAGAAAGACTGAAGACTTTCTTTACTAAAGAAACTCCACAGGACTTACTTTATCAACCTATGATTTCAGAACTTATATGCTCTGCACCTGTTTCTTAAAAAACTTACAAACTTTCTTACGTCTGTAGGGCTCATGAAATTATAACTCCAGTAGGGCTCATGAAATTGTAACTCCAATCTGTCTAAATCTGTTTCAGTGACAGATGGTTTTTCCTTTTTTTCAGCTATAATATAGGTGCTTGCAAGATATTCAAAAGTAGAAACCCTGTCAGAAGTGATTATAGGGAAGATAAAAACTGTTTTCCCAAAAGGGGCTTGGCACTGTAAGATTATATAAAGAATATAATGATAAGTAGTATTATAAGTAGCAAACCTACATTCCACAATTAAGGCATTTTCAGTGAATGCTTTGGAAATCACTGTGAGTTGTTTGTATACAGGATCTACCATACTACAAGTAAGGTTTAGAAGAATGTAGTTTAACCCTAGAATGTCCTTTAGTCCTAATAATACAGACTACAAATACAGTAGGTTAAATTATAGCATGTTGCCTCATTTTGTTTTAGTAGTTTGTATTTTTACTGCTGACACTGTAGATTGAGAAATACTGGACTCTTTTACTTCACTATATGTGAGAATCTAGGATGGAAAACATTTCTAATGACTCACTTTCTCCTTCAGTGCCTGGTAATAGTCCTGACTCAGCAGGCCATAGAAAGTTAGAGCCATGTTTTGGACAAAACGAAGCAGTACTGAGTATGATAAAGCAATATCATATATCAAAAGATATTCTTGCATTCAGCTAATTTTTTCTCATGTGACTATTCTGAGGTGCAGTAAGTAGGTCTGACGTTATGAGGACAAAATATAACTTCTGTGTTATTTCATACACACATATGACTCTCAAACAAGATGCAAACCCGTTCAATAACTTTAAAACCTCAAACTATTTTACAACTCTTCTGCTCTGGCCTACAATATTAAGAAACTCCAAATCAGGCATTTTTATTCAAAGGACTCCTTGTAAACAGATGCTGAATGAAGTTTTTGGATACATAGGAAATTATTTTTGGTTAAGATTACAAATATACTAAGTTGAGATTAAATTCCCAAAGTGTTCCTAAAAGTTACAAACCCTAAAGCATGGCATGCACTGTAAAAAACAGAATGTACTGACCAGCATTTCGCTGTCTGACCAATCAGGGGGAAAGTCACTTTCCTTAACTTGGTAATGAAGCCTGGCAACATCGAAGAGACTTGATCCATGCTTTCCACTGTTCAGAACTGGCTCCAGGAATTTCCAAAATGTTTCCAGGTCTTTCTTAGCTTCATCTTCCTTTCTTTTCTCTGCTTCTATATCTAAAATATATGAGTATTTGACAAATCATGGTACAGTGTCTCCCTTTAACATAAAGCACAAATCATGTATCAGTCTACTCTAAGTATTGTTAAAGCATTTCCATTCTTAGAGTCTCAGCATATATCTGACACCCAACTTGGGGATTAAAAAATACCCCCAAAATATCTTGCCATCATCTTCTATTCCAAGTACAATGATTGATCCTGAAAGGAACCTGAGGGGCCCATCTCGTAAAACTCCTCTGCTCAAGCAGGGTCACCAAGAGCAGACTGCCCAGGACCACGTCCACATGGCTTTTGAGTACCTTCAAGAAAGAAGACTCCATGACCTCTCTGAGCAATCTGTGACAGTGCTCAGTCACCCTCACAGTAAATAAGTGTTCCTTTGTCTTCAGGTAACACCCCCTGTTTCAGTTTTGCCATTGCCTCTTGTTCTGTCACTGAACACCACTGAAAAAGAGCCTGGCTTCCTTTTCTTTCAACATTCCTTTTAGGCATTTATACACATTGATGAATTTTCTCCAGGCTCTTTTTTCTCCAGGGTAAACATTTCCAGCTCTCTCAGCCTCTCCTCACATGACAGATGCTCCAGTCCTTCGAACATACTTGTGGTCATTTGATGGACTCTCTCCAATAGCTCCTTATCTCTCCTTTACTGAGGAGTCCAGAACTGGACACAGAACTCTAAGTATGGCCTCACCAGTGCTGAACACAAAAGAAAGTTCAAATCCCTTGACCTGATGCAGCCTTGGATACCACTAGCCTTGTTTGCTATGAAGGTTCAGGGCTGGCTCATGTTCAGCTTATTGCCACCACCCCTGTGTCCTCCTGCGCAGAGCTGCTTTCAAGCCAGTCAGCCCCCACCATGAACTGGTGCAGGATTTAGCCCTTGCCAAATTTTATGGGGTCTTGCCAGACCAGTTCTCCATCCTGTTGAGGTCCCTCTGAAAACCAGAACAATTCTGTGGTGTTTCAGCCATTCCTCCCAGTTTTGTATCATAAGAGTACTTGCTGATGGAACTCTCTTGATCACTAACAAAGATGTTCAGCTGGACTTATACCACAAATCCCCTCGGATACCTTCTAGGCCAGGACATTCAGCCACTTTTCAATCCAACTCAGTGTTTGCTTACCCAGCTTCTTTATGAGAAGACAGTGCCAACGGTCTTACTGAGTCAGGGCAGACAATACTCACTGCTTCCTCCTCCTCTACCAAGACAGTCATTTTGTCATAGAAGGTTATCAGTTTGGTTAAGAATGACTTCCATTGGCAAATCCATGCTAAATGACCAACTCCTTGTCCTTCATGTGCCTGGAAATGTTTCCAGGATTAGCTGTTCTATCATCTTCCCAGAGACTGAGAAGAGTCTGAGTAGTCCTTTACATTCCTGAGTCATTCCTGTCATTTCTGAAGATAGGAGTGATGCTTTCCTCCAGTTTTCAGGCACATTTTCCAATTGCCATGTTTTTTCGAAAGTAATTAACAGTGGCTTTGCAGTGACATCACAGCCAGCCCCTCAGTATGCCTGAGTGAATCCCATCAGGTCCCATGGACTTATGTGTGTCCAGTTTGTTTAAGTAATCCCTAACTCAGTCCTTTTCCACCGAGACTTTCACCAGACTTTCACCCTGTCTCTGGGGCCTGAAAATTCCAAAGGCCATTCATGATCACAACCACTTTTCCTTCTTTCAAGGTCCTTTAGCCAGTCCTTATAGGGAGGCTGTTTTCTGGATTGAATAGAGTTTATTGGTATTTTTTTTGTACTGTAGAGTCCATAATTCTATTCTCATGACAGCCAAGTAGCAGGGAATAACTGCCTCCCTTGATCTGCTGGCTATGTCACTACAGCTCAGGATAGCCAGCCATCACTGATGACACATATTTAGCTCGCTGCTTACCAGCATCCCAGTTCAAGAAAGGTGTTAACAGCCTTGGGACAGCTGAGTATAATTACAGAACATTATTCTGAGGGATATTCTCCTGTGGCTGGGGCCACAGTCCCAAAGCAGCAAACTCTTCACTTTCCTTGAAACTACCAAATAAGCCAAGTTTTCTTACCAGTACACTTCCTAACAATTCATAGAAGTATGCATTTGATAAAACATTCTTTGGTGGCTACTGTGGCTGCAAACTCTGCCTGCTTAGTCAGTCGCTCTTTCTACTGTCCAGTTTTTGCATTGGCAAACCATTTGGTCTGGTGGCCAACCAATGGCAATACTGCTTTGGCACTGGCAAACACAGCTGCTCACAGGCAGCAAGCACAAACACATGGCAAAGAGAGGGAGAAAAACACAGCCAAAATAGTAATTTCCTGTATATAAAATTATCTCCTTTTTACGTATTTTTTTAAATGACCATATTACCTTCAAGTGAAAGTGAAGATGGTTTTTGAAGTTTAGTTGCTTCTAAGTATATCTGCAATGGCTTGTAATTTTCAGAAGAAATTTGAATTACACTTGAAATGTTAATCCCAAGGTCAATCAAGACAGGCAACAACTGAAGATTGGGGAAACCCAGAATGATAAAGTAATAATGAGCACCATCATCTGGTTCATCATCTGTTCAAAACACAACAAAAACAAATTCGAATAAGAACATTCATCATCTAAACAAAATAAATTTTTTACTTGACTATATGGGGTTATGCAAATGAAGGTTACAGAAACAGTTCTTTTATACTCTCATTGGGAAAATTACATATAAATTAAAAAAATACGTGCATAAGACTCAGTTCTTCTGTACCAAACCACCTAGAACACAGCAGGAAGAATACAAGTCAGACATAATAATTGTTTGGAGAAAGACCAGGAGAAAAACTGCAGAAGTTGATTATAATCAGAATGTTGTAGCAGAATTTCTGTAATTGCTCCTCTCAAAGAAGTTTAGTGTCAGGACATATGCACATGCCTTAATGGTAGTTTAAACTATCCTATTTCATCCTGCATGGACATAGAGCATGGACATAAAGCTGGACATAGAGCTGGACAAAAAGTAAGTTACTGTATCTTACATGAAAGATTACCCAAGTCATAATAATTTCAAAGGATTAGCTGCAGGTATCAGCTGACTCACTGCTGACTCCTCCCTACCCAGCAGGTTCATGTTCACTAGATGTAATTCTTGGCAAAATCCTCATCAGCTGGTAATACCAACTCACACTAGTCCTTTTAGGTGGCAGGGGCATATCCAAATTCATAGTAAAACATCGATGAGGAGTTTCACTGAGTGCCTGCTCTATTTGGGCTTATCAGTTACGTAGAAATATGCATAGCAGCATTTCAGTACCAAAGCAAAAGGTTAAGCATGATATAAGTAGACACGAACTCTCTAGAAGCTCTAGAGTTGTGTAGTTTTCTTCTATGCCTTATGGAGAAATACAGGTAGTAAGACAGGTATCAAGTGATTTAATTCATCCAGTACAGTTATTTATCTTAAGTTAACAGAAACTGTCTGCTGGAGGTCCTGTATCTCTCCATCAATGCTGAAACACATAGAGTTAGTGCAGACAAACCTACACTAAAAGCAAATCATAGCTTTATACTCTATTTAGCATTAAGATCCTTTCTCATTCTTACTAACGCATCACATGTAAAAGTGCTTTACTGACTCCTCAACTTGTGGGACTCATTTATCCAAGGAAGGAAAAAAGGTAACCTGGCACTGACATCTGCCTGTGCTCAGCCATATGCCCAGGGCTATGCAAATGCTGCTACCACCTGGAGTAGCAGGCTCTCTGTTGCTTGTAATATTAGCTAAACATAAAATAACACAGAAATTTAGAGAGAGATTGACTGAGGAATCAGCCACCACAGTCCAGCACATACATTGCATAAAGTAAAAATCAAAACCAGAAGAAAACTAGCTTATTATTTCACTCCTAGTACTGAAAATGAAATACATAAATTTATGTCTCAGTTACTGCAGGAAGAAAAAATATGAGCACATACAATTACTGAACATTAATTATTTTTAACAAAAAAGACAGGTGTCTGCACAGTCACCTACAGAGATCCAAAAATTCCAATGCGTACATGCTGAAGACTGCCTGCCATTTTAAAATTATAGTTATGATTATGCTAATAATCATGACAAATGCCTAACAGTCAGTCAGTTCTAATTATCAGTGACTAGTCCATATGCAAAAGAGGAAAGACATTAATGCAAGTAATCTCAATATTACTCAAAAGCAGAAATATTTAATTTCAGAAAGCTGATAATGTATTAGGGATGAATTATAAAATGACTGCTAGCTACCAGAAACAGATATAGACTGTCTTTGAATTTAAGGCATGTTTTTTTTTTCTCTTTCTTTATACAGCTATATTACAACAAATATAAAAAAGGGAAGCCTAGAGTGGAAGTAATGAAAAATTTCTTCACTGACAGGGTTGTCAACTCTGTCAGTCGTGTTTTAAACTACAGTACAAGGAGAAAGCCACCTTTGGATACTGACATTTAATTATTCTGAAATCTTTCTCTAGGATAGGCTTTCTGTGGGATTTATTTGGCTACTTTATTGTAGTCTTACATATGCCCAAACATTTTGATGTTGACATGCCACATGTAACTTATCTGTATTTTACTTCTTGGACTGCACAACCCATCCTAACACTGAGCAGAACACTTCAAATGCAAAGTGGCAAAATTTTGATATTGCCAAATAGATCTTGACTTTTCAACATGGAACAAAACTAAGTATTCCAAGGTTTACCAAGAGTATATCATCATATTTTACATACCAATGTATTTGTCTTTCACTTCCACTTCTCCCCGTTGTTTGAATTTGGTGTCCTTTTTAACAGGGGATGATGACACTGACTTTTTTCCTTTACTGTCTTTTCCACTTGTCTTATCAGGAGATACCTTATCTTTTTCTTTTTCTCTTGCTTTCTCTTTTTCTTTTTGCTGCTGTTCTGCCTGACAAGATGAATAAATGAAGTCTCATTAAAGCCTTTGTGAAGAACAAAGGTCAGACTGTTGCAAAACTTTAGGTGTTCAACTTTTTTATTTTCACACTTTTCCCTCTCAGCTGCTATAATATTCATGTGGTGGAGCTGTCTTGAACACCCTGCTTTTTCCTACTCAAACACACATTCGATTATTTAGATGCTCTTACTCAGTCATAATGCTAAGACTTCACATTAAAAAGGAACTGCAAGAGGTAGGCAGACATTTTACCTACCAAATTGACAAAATGCATATGGGTAGAAAGATGAGTAAAAAACCCCAGTGCTTTAGTTACTTCCACTACAGCACTTGCAGCAGCCAGAAACCTTCCTTGGACTGAAAGGAAATATGGCAAAAATTCAATATCTGTTAATATCTTTAACATCTCTGTTAACACTCTTGACTATGGTGTAAAATGGTACCACCACTATTTTTCTTTGATGTAAATATCTGTCTAATGTAAACTAGAACCAAGAGTTGTGTGTTCCTTTTACACAGGATATTACTCAGCCATTCTCATTATCTTCAAATAAAAACACCTACACAGAGCTCTTCCTAGTAATTTAAGAGTACAGGACAAAAAAAGATTTTTTAAGTGTCCCAAAGCCTCACTCTATAAATCCAAAAAAATTGAGAGTAGGTCTGAAATGAAAAAATTTAAAAAAATATTAAGGTAAAGTAGGTTCTGTAAAGCAAGAAAGTGTCCACCTTATTTTTGCCCAGCAGAATTACTACATTAAAACTATGCAAAAATTACATTTCAGGATTAGAAAGCTAAATTAAATTTAAAAAAATATTAACTTAATTTATAGTTACAATCCTCCTGATGCCACTTAAAAGCCTATTAAAGCAATTAGGAAAGCCCTTCATGCAAATGAGAGAGGTCAGCTAACTCTATATAGTTGCTTTCCCTAGATCCAGCTGAAAAGCAGACTTTCCAGCTGCGGAAGTTGTATTTTGTTCAAATTTAAAATCAAAACAGAAAATATTTTCCTGCTTTTCCCTTCCTTCTTGAATTTCCTTTCTGTAAAATTTAGAAATGTCTTTGACAGAATCTTGAAACTATTTCCACTGTGTAATGAAGGATTTGGAGGCTTTCATTACTTTCTTTCAAATTTGTTCCACCTTTGACATTTCAAATTAGAAATGTTGATAATACTTCTTTGAATTCTAAGCTGATGAACACATCAAACAGATAATACAATCATCATGCCACAAAGATCACAATCAACTTGATCTATTGCATCTGCATAATTTTAAGTAATTCTTAAATAAACAGAGACATTTATGGACTTGCCAAGATTCTAACAAAGAACATTACTTGACCTAAATACTTTAGAAAGTAAGAGCCTCTCCTTTCTTGGACTCTTTCCTTTTCCTTTTAATGTCATATTTCTCCTTCTCTACAAGGTGCAGCTTTTGGTGGAGTTTCTAATAATCCATTAACTTCTGCAATTTTGTTATTTTAAGCTTCACATTTCAAAATTTTACTACCTCAAACACTTTTCTAATTCAGACACACTTCTTCTCTTCTGCATAATATTTATGCCTGTCAATTTATGACAAGCTCCTGCTCCTAATGAAATACAGGATGCCTTATTTTTGGTTATTTACATATTGTATTAGTTCTGCTGATCCATTCTAGGTATCTATTTAAGAAAAAGACCCATGGACAGATATGTTTGCTTTCTGAGAACTGATTTGTGAGTAAAATCCTGTTTTCAACACCCAGATTGCTGGCAACAGAACTTGTATTGTACAAGCTAGTTGGAAAGGATTAAAAATTCTATGGCAGCCAATTTAGAGATAGAACTCTAAATTAGAAGTCAGTTTCTGCCCAGTCTGTACTGCAGAGCATCCTAATATCCAAGAGCCTTCCAATTCTTGACTCTCCTTCAACGGCTCCACTTGTGTTTGCCTGTCACACATTGATACAGATACACTTCAAAGGAGGTGACAACTTTTGCAGACAGTTTGGCTAAAACAGAGAAGTAACTGTAAGTGCCAGAGACTCTTCAACCCTCAATATTGACTATCTACCAATTAACCAGGGAAATAAAATTACAGTTACAAGACTAATTTTGCTAAATCAAAGCTCTAAAGACTCCATTTTAATACTGAATTGCCATTAAACTTCAAAGTTTTGTTTGACAGTTTACTTACAAGAATTGACTGCTATCTAAGAAAAAAGCATTTTTTTTCCAATTCACTATTAACAATCTATTCTACAGCTTCAGCCTCTCAATTTCTTTTCAGATTGAAAACACACTATTTTTCTCATATTCTTCATATATTTCTATGGTTTAAATTATCATTTCCTAATAAACTGAATTCTGTGGGAACAGGACACAATATTAATGGAATCACCCAGCATTTAATGTTCTTGTGATTGCGTGCTACATTTCATGCACCAACTTCTCCAACAAGTAAAACTATTGATAAAGAAATTCACAGATTTTTCAGCTATACAAAATCCATTAAACTATTTTCTGCTTGCATCTTTTACATGCGCAGACTCCTTAGGTTTCCATATCATCACACTTCACACTATAGGTTTTGATCAATTAACGGGGTAAACTTACTGCAGCAATTGTATGACTTTCTGATAATTAACTGACTTTCTTCAGTTTCATGAATGTTTGTTGGAAAAGGACTATAGCAAAACCAACTGTTCAGTAAGTTGTTGAAATGTACCACTGACAACTCCAAAAGATGTTAGAAATAAATTAGAGGTCTGATCTGTGATTCAGTGCAAGCTTGGTGAAATTCCTCCTAGAACAAATAAGCAATCTGTCCCAGACAATCTTGGAGCCAGTAGTGACGACCTCAGAGACAAATGGAAGCAAGTTTTAGGAACACTGGAAAATGTGGTACCTGGTTCAGAGAAGTGGACTTCAAAATATGTACTGTTTTGAGCGAGTTCAGAGGAGAGGAACATGCATAATCAAAAATGAACAACCATGGTACATATTTGGGTTTGTTAGTTAAATATGTAATAGATTTCTGTAGAATGGAGTGTAGTGTTGTTCCATACAGGGAGAACTCAAACAGATTTAAATGAGAGTAGGGTTGGTAGGATCAGAAACGTTTTTCAAATGCTCGCGTTGCAGAGATGGTTCAGAAATAATACTGGTTGCCATGGAAAAGCAAAGACACAGCACAGGGAAGTTTTAAGAAAAGGTTCAACAAACATCTGCCAGGAATAGTTTATGTAAATATTATCCTGCCTTAGTGCTGGAGGATGGAAGAGATAACTTCTCCAAATTCCCTCCAGAGAGGAGATTCATAACAAGAACTCTGTCATAGTCTGCTCTGTGTCTATCCTTGATACCTTCCAAGTAACAACCTCTCCTGCCTTTACTTCATCAGGGATTCATTCAGCAGAAGCCTGTTCCTAGCTCTATTTTCTATTGGTCCTAACACTAAGCTAAGCCATTACTAGCAAAGACTTCTTCCATAGTGTTTTTATTTTCTCTTTTTCCCTCATGTTCTCATTGGCATTTGAGTAATTGAGAACTTCATGCACAAAATCTAATCAAATTTAAAAAATATTTCTAATCACATTTCTCTTTAATTACAGTTTTAAAAAGCCAAAGATGAGGAGAAAGCTGGATTTATGGAAGCAACACCATAGAATAGAAGCGTCTTCAAAAATGTAATGTTCCTAGGGCATACTATAGTACCTTCTTTTCCTCTTCTCTTCTCTGAATAGCCTTCTGTTTGAGACAAAGTAATTGAAATTTCAACAGCTTTCCAGTTAGTGTTACAGGAATTTTTTCACCCTGGTCCAGAAAGGCTTTGGCTAATTCCATCACCTGCAAAGGAAAAAAAAAATCGCAACAAAACTACTACTTGCATAGATTTAATACTGCACTTGACTCATATTTATTTACATGCTGAAATGAGCAAGTGCTATCTCACATTGTACCATGTGTGGGTCGAAATGGCCACATTTCCAGATACACCACTATTCTTTGGTTCCAAAGACCTCAAATAAAGTTATTTCAGCTATAGTGTGCGATAAAACTAGAATGGAAAAAACCTTCTACAATTTATGAGAAAGTCAACAGACACAGAGTTCTCACAGGAAAATGTAATTCTCTTTAGGTTTTAACAAAGAAACAACATTGAGCAACTACGTATTATAAAGCAACAAATTAAAAAGCACCTAACAGATAGCAAATCAAGGGGAATAGTTTGCAGTACTGTTTACAAAGTGACCAGTGTCTGAGGGACTAGCCCTAAATGAAAGATAAAAACTTCTTGAAGGGAATTTGAGAGGGTCTGTCTTGGTGAAAACACACCCCCTCCCTGTGTAATTCTGATTCTGTTGGTATGCAGCCTAATTGGGGTGAAATAAGGCTATTGAGTTTTCTTAGGGTGATGACAGCAGCAGGAACATACAGCTGCATTGTCCAGATGTGTGGTATTGACAGGCTGTTTTATGACTATGTTTTTTACAGCTTGTTTCCACTAAATTTCATACAACTCACTAACATCTGGGCCGTTTTCCTTGGAGCCTCATAACCACTTTATTTACTGCGAAAAAAATAAAATAACATAAAAATACTGTTAAAAAGTTGTTATATGTTTCTTTTTACTTGTGTTGTCTCTGTAATAAAGTTCACCTACGTAGGAAGCGCTGTTGAGGAATAATATAACCATAATATTTTCTTACTTTTGTTTTTAAGCAACCATCAGCCTTATTTATAACCATGGGCTGAATTAGGTGTTACTCAAATGCTCTGACATGTTTCTCTTTTCTCCTCATGGAGCAATTACAGTTGGGCACATATGGTGTCAATTTTGCTTGCTAATACTGAGACAATGAAGGTGCACACTGCATCTCACCGAACTGTGTCTTGTCTAATGCAAACACCACCATTAGCTTTGAGCTTTCATAGATTCTTGCCTAGTTTAGAAATTTTCACTTCTCACCTAAATGTAGCCACTAAAATGCTTCTCTGAGTAAAGCAAAGCCAAATCAGAATCCAGACCATTATATGCCAAATCGTTGTTTCATGCAAACAAAAGAAAGGACCAGAAAAAGAAATGTCTTAAAATTCAGATCTTTTCCAAGTTGCATAACAGGGAGACAAACCAAAACATATGCATTTCAAAACCCTTCCACAACAATCCTGCTCTTGCAATACAAATAAATCTAATGATCTTAAAATACACAAAGGAAGATACATCATGATTAAGATGAGTTTTGCTTTGCATGTTTTGTATTCAAAGCAAGACTGGTCACTAGCTCAACAAGCCAATCATAGAAGGCTTCCGGAAAGACCCACTGACATCAGAGCCAGAGCAGAAAATCAAGGACGTATTAAGAACAAGACTTAAAAATTACCACACACTGTGGGCACACTAGGACCTACTAGTTATTCCAACAAAAAATAGTCACCCAGAGCTAGGCACACAAATCGGTGCTCTGAAAGAAAAAGACATTGGTAGAAATATCATATCAGTAATTTCCCTCAGAGAGAAACATTCTCATAAAGTTTTTTTTTTAGAATTGATGTTAACAACCGGTGGAAAGTGATGCTTCTCACTGGTCTAACGTAGATGAGTTGCACATTTCTTGAAACACAGTAGAGGGGAAATGGAGGGATTCTGGAAGGATTCCTGAAAAGTGTATATATAGTAACTCAGCTTAATGACAGTGGCTGATTTATTGTTAATGGAAGAAGAAAAAATGCTTAGATTATTAAACCCCACTCTTCCTGAGAATTTTGAAACATTTTACCAGTCAAAAGCAATAATTATTATAATAATAATTATTCGTATTTTGTAGATAGAAAATACAGGAATGAAGAGCCTTGCTGAAGTAGAATGGGTAGGAAGGACAAATTGTCTTATGTGAGCCATGAGAAACATAACCAAAACTATTTAACAGGAATACATTCCATGACTGTGGAAAGAGGTCACACAAATAAAACAAAGACAGAACGAGTGCACTACATTTGGCAATACAAAGAAAGCAAATATCTTTTCATGCAGAAATGTAAAATATGCTTTATACAGGAGGAAATTAAAACCAATCCTAAAGACAGAACATAGATCAATCCATGCACAGTAGATAAAAAGAAATTAAATTTATTACACATCCATATTTACTTCATCTGTGGTCCTGTGAGTTATGCAGGCACCTGGCATAAACAGTTAAAAATCTACAGAGCCTCAAGTGAAAAAAAAAAAACCCAAACAAAAACCTCAAGACAAAAACTGGGTAGGAATACAGAAGGAAGCTTTTCACCTACTGTGAAGTGGATTTGTTACTGATTGGCTATACTTCATCCCACCAGTGATGATCTTTTTCTTATATGAGAAACCATGGAAACTTGGATGGACAAACTTAGGTAGGGCCTCTTTTCCTCTAAGGCAAGAGGAAACTTAGAATTCCTCACACAGCAGGGGTCACACTGGTGAAGCGCAGAAAGGCTTTGGTGATGCAGTATTTGATCTCATGTGGTGGCAGTATGAAGCACACAGAGATTTAGCTGTTTGGTGCAAAGGGCATGTATTTGGAGCCACGCAAACACTGCATGAGTGCTTGTAAGCGACCCTACACCACTGACAGATGTCAGCACCATTGAGAAAGGAGATAGGTCTTAAAAGTTAGGGGAACATTTAAAGCCAGAGTCTTTGTGCTATCTTTCTTTGAAATGCCTCTTTTTTCAAGATACAGAACAATTGTGGCTGCCAAATTACAATAAGAAAACCTTCCAAAAAGATAAATTAAATTATAAACTTTCACAGCTTTATTACTACCGGGCAGCAGTAACATTGCTTGCTATGAACAGGGGTCAGCCCACTTCACAGTGTAGTTCTCCCATACCCAGAGTGAGCTTTCTAAAGCCCTGTCTTCCCTCTTATTCTTGAAATTATAAGAAATCCAGACCATCACACATGCCTCAGACTCATCTAACACTTCCTCAAAGAAACATAATAGTTCCTAGAAGAACCAAATAAGTAAAATCCCATAGTTGCTGACACAGTTCAAGTTAATTTGAAGCAGGATAGTCATCAGTCAAGAGGCTCTATGGATTACACAATCAAGCTGGTAATTACTATTCAGATATATTTTCTTGAGCAAAATAATAAAAGCACAGGAAAAAAGTGATCTTGACATATTAAAATCTGCTGTCAGTCTTATGAGTCCTTCACAAGCAACTTTGAAGACAGACTAGGGGACAAAAGCTGCATATGTCATACTTATATTTTGTTTTTCTAAAGAAGACTTCTTTAAATGTACTATTAAATACTTCTGACTCTGTCATTGTCATTTCATTGACTAAAGCATACTAAAGCAATCATTTGAAAGAATACCAGGAAAGATCTGAGCTAACTGAAACAACTTTTTTTTTCAGATGACACCTCCAGTGTGTTGAAAGAATTCAGTTTCTCATATAAGACCACTCACCTAACTTCATTTTAACTCTCAAAACCTCTTCCCACCCATGATGTCAAAAGACCACTTGCTTAATCATTATTTTTCACTACTGAATTAATGACTCACAGTTCAAAGAGAGTTTAAGGACTCACATAAATCAATAAATCAATTACATATCTGAGCAGAGCTCCATGCAATGCTTATGTATCCACAAGGTAGACTGTAAAACCTAAGACCAGCCAAATGAGTCATCTTTGTTACTCAGTGAAGATGTATTCCAGAGAATGAAAATAATTAAAGAGGATTTGATGATTCCTTGTACCCCACAGAGCTCTTTCAACTTAACCTATTAAAATGAAGCAATACTGAGGAAATATGAATGCTGTTCTTGTGCTAAATATCTTTCTTTCTATTGTGAGAACATTTCTCAAAGCAGAAGCAAATGGCTGCTTGTACTCTAGAAAAATAACCTGTCACTCATGTGAGTGAGTCTGCTTTTTGCCAAAACACTACACAGCTTGATCTGGTTAGCAGAAACCTATTAGAATTATCCATTGTAAGAAACACTGTTCTCTAACCTCTCTCTACAGAAAATCTGCAACCCGAGGGGACATTTTAACTGATATGATCTCAGGGATGCTCTATGAGAATTTTCTAACACACATGCACAGTGTTATGTCAAGTACTTATATTGTGTTTTAAGAAAAACAGAAATGGTGAATAACCCAATTTCAATAAAAAAAGGAGAAATACATAAAAATAAGGAGGGTTTTATTAGAGAGCTCATACAGGAGCTCTCACCATCAGGCATGTACACCTCCTATGGCTCCCCGACCATTAGCTGCTATGAAAACCCAGCTGCTTTAAGGGATACAAATATCCAGCGACTGGAACGATCAGGTATTAGCACTGCTCTCTCAGGAAGGAGTTCTATGCACAAAGAAGGTTTTTTCTCACATGACCTTTCATATATCTGTTTTCTTTTAACACTGATTGGGAGGCAATAGTTGAAACAGCATTTAAGTGATTTCAGAAGAACCCCTACAGAACCCAGACCCTTTTAGAAAAAGAGGACAGGCCAGTCTGTTGTGATTTGTGCTCAGATGAAGGGATATATTGCTATGATCAAATACTTAAATGTTTACATTTCAGTGGGATGAATCTGCCCAGTAAATCTTTCCATTATGGCACAGAATATTTTAAGCTTCTGAGAACTAAATTGTCTCCAGCAATTTCAGCCAACTGAATCCACACAATGAACACCACAAAGCTAAAAGATTTAGTCACGCTTCTCTAACATTGCATCTGGCTAGGAAGAGAACCCAATCAGAAGTGGAACAAAAAGATTAAGAAATAAAATTGCTTCATCAAACCTTGTGCTGGCAGAAGCCATCCAGCTACATCTTGACAGAATTTTCTAAGCCACGTCAGAATATTTGGGCCAGGTAGTTCCAACAGCCTTGTAGACTGGGCACCAGAAAACTGGGCAGGATCTTTCCACCTTGGTTGGTCCAGCTTTGCAACAGGGCTTTGAGATTTTTTTTTTAAATTTGGAGACAAAGGATTCTAGGATTAGTTGCTGTACTTGAGAAGAATGTCATACACTTTATTGTCCTTAATGAACCTAATACTTTGAAGACAAAAAAACAGAAGACAGTATTGCCTTCGGCTACTTCAGAGAGTCCCTCTAACATTTCAAGGATGACATTCTCACAGACATAATTGCTGTTTCCTCTAGTTACACAGACATCTCAACAAAACCTGCACAGAAAAAGCAGGAATTTGATACCAATTTGCATGTAGGCAGGAACTCTTGTAATCTGTGAAGGAAACCCAAAGTGTCTCCAGTGTTCTAAAGCAGATTTTAAATAGGTAGATGAATTTCAAAAGGTTATTAATTGTCTTCCCTAGAAAATAAATTGCTAACATTTTGAGTATTACGAATGGCCTCAGGTCAAATAATTACAACTAACAGTAATAAAATAATGATGCACGTTTATAAAATCCTAGCTTGATGAACTATGAACTATGGACTTCATTTCACTATTCTGAAATGAAACTAGGAGATGTGCATGTCAATTGCCTCATGTAAATAATAGAACTTGGCCGCCCAAATTTTAGGAAGCGAAATTAGAAAACACAGGTTGTTTTCCTGCTCAAGCTTGAGACTTTTTCCCCCAGTTTTAACATTTAGAAATGCTGGTACTTTTTAACATGACACATACTCCTGGAAAGGGATACTGAACTGGAGACACCCAAACTGACAGTGAACAGCTACAATTTATAGAACTGCCTGGTTCATAGCAACAATGGTTTCCTCTCATGGAAAAATTAAATCCGAATGGAAGCCATACAATTTGATAACTTAAAGGACTACACAGGCCACTTGATCATGCAGTGGCATCAGATGATCTGACAATGGCAAAGGCTGATGCAAAGACATGCTAAACCAAAATTAACAGATACTTTCCCTAACATTCTTTTAAGTAGATTGACCTAAATACCAGGAACCAGCAGACAGAGTAGATAAACCCTCCTCAGAAGATATGACACCAAATAACTCAGGTAAATACACCACCTCATTTAGTGGATCATTTATAAAGCATCCTATATTCTGTAGTATAAACTGATAGGAGCTTGATAACAGATAGAAAAGAACTGAAAACAGATGAGTAAATAATACCCACAGCAGGATTTAAAGTCCCTTAACCTTCCCTGAAGCCAGTACCTCCCTAAAAGGCATATTCATTTAACAACAATTCCCAAGTGTACACATTAAACATCTGTGTATCCACACAGTGTAAGGGCCAAGTCCTTCTGCAATAAAATTCTCTTCACTCGCATCCACACAATACCACTTGACAAAGGCTGACTGGAAAACTGCTCCATTTTATTATGACATTTAAGAGTGCAGTATGAAATTTATTTTGTACTGGAATGAAAAATAAAATTAAGTCTTTCTATCCTTCTAATCATTCAGCATGGCTGCCAAGGTTGTTTCTAGTGTCAAACCCTGTCATGAAAACAATGACACCAGATAAGTTTTGGCTCCTGAGCTGTTCCATTTTACACCAACTTCTAAAATTGTTTTTGCTCAATTGGAATGAAAACAAAATCTTTCTAACTTGTATTAAGAACAGAATTCTACTGACATGCATATATAGAGTGAGGTTTGGTTTCTTGATAGGGCTATCTTTACTTTTGAGAAAGCCTATTCTTGACCACAACCTTTATTATGGTGTTGTGTCAAAATCTATACACTATCTATACACTTACACAAAACCAGGAAAGCTTTGATTATATGTTTCCACAAGAAATAAAAAGGCTTTCTTAAAAACACTCCTGACTAACATTATGGTTGAAACTGTTTTCCTAAGTGCTCCATATCCTGCCTACTACTTGGTTTGCTTTTCTGGCAGTGGCAGACAACTCTTCTGAGCTTGTACTTGGGTGAAAATATTCCTTCCCATAAGTGTTATGTCTCTGACATTAAAAGTCCCCTTTCATCAAGCTAAACCCAACATTTTTGATTTTTCTACCCTAGGAGTTTATTATAATGAAAACAAATAAATGCATACTCCATATCCCTAGTGCTACCCTCCTTATTCCTTTTTCTGAAGATATTGTTAGAGACAATAATGAGAGTCTAAAAAAGGGGCATAGACAATAGAACGATATAAGGTAATACAAAGGTATAAGGTATATAAGACCTACTGAAGAGAGGATATGAAAGATATTTAGAAAGAGAATATCTATTCTTAACTTTTTTAAAAATGAAATTCAGGCCACTGGGGTGAGTAATATAAGGTAGTTTTGAATAATTATACACATGCACACACATTTAAAACATATTTTAAATATGTCTATTACCTAACTATAATTACATATAAGAAGAATACAATTATACATATTACATTATACAAATGTATGTCACACTTCCTGATATAGTAGGAGCACCTATCCCAGGAAACACACACTCGGTTCCAATCTAAAGTGGACCTTCTCTCTATATCATAATGTGATCAGCACTTCAAATAATTTTACCAGCAGCAACCTTTACTTCATAGGTCTACACTCTACACATTCCTAACAAAGCATCAATTCACAGAAATGCTTGAAAGATGCTTTACATCCACTGCTTCCTGGCTAAACTTATTTAACTTTTTTCAACTTGGGCTTGTTAATTGTTATGTTTTACGATCCTACAGAAGTTATTAATATCTTGGTTATATATTTTGTTTTGGAAGTGACAGAAGAGGAATCTGTTTCTTGTACACCCAGAAAACTCAAGGATTCTTCTGCATCTACAGTCTATTGCTTATTAAGGCAGGAAGTACTGTGAACATGATGCAATTTCTCAAGGATAATGGCATCACAATCTTAGGGGGAAAAACAACAATAACAATACCAACAAGCCCAAAGAAAAAACCCCAAACATGTACAACATAAAGAATTTTAAAACAATACGATTCTATTTCTAACCAATTACCTTTTAGTCCTTTAAATGAGCTGTACAAAACATGAGCTAATTAAGATTTAAATGCAAGCACTCAACTGAACTGGATTTTAATAGCAAAACTATGCATATTATGCTTGGCAAAGGAAGGATCTAGTTTGGGAATCTCTTTGGTTTGTTTATTGAAACTGCACAACTAGTTGATATCTCAGTATGCCTAGTGATAAGGGTTGGCTGGTATGTATCTTGACAGTAAGCCTGGAGCTTCTCCTGCTTTTATCTATCCAAAGGTTTGAAGTTTCTGAGCTGACACTGCTTCCTGGTCAGCAAGGAGGTAAAATAAAGTGAGGTTTTGTATGAAAACAGTCGGTCGTGCAGATCTGGAACGGGAGAATCAAACAGGTCTTGTGTTCACCCAATGATGACAGAAAGAATGATATGTAGTCAAAATTTTGTATTGTCTTCTGCTTAAATATTTAAAGTTCCAGCATGTGATTTCACAGAATCACAGAATTTCTAGTTTGGAAGAGACCTTTAAGATTATCGAGTCCAACCCATGTTCTAACACCTCAACTAGATCATGGCACCAAGTGCCAGACCCAGTCTTTTTTTAAACACATCAAGGGATGGTGACTCCACCACCTCCCTGGGTAGATGATTCCAGTATTTGACCACTCTTTCTGTGAAATCTTTGAAATTTGAAATCTTATGTTTGGTTGCTTATCCCATGTGAATATCAGAGATAATTCACATAAACCAGGTGGGATTAGAAGATCCTGGATAATGTAATTTAAAAGTCCTCACTATTTCAGATTCAATGAAGAAAGGAAAAAAATAAGAGACAACAGATACCAGCAGATATAAGGATGAGTTTGTTTTTTAACTGTATCAGACAAAAAGAAAGACTGAGCATGCAGACTAAGCAGCATTAGAGGTGAGGTATTTTAACCAATAGCATAAGAAGACTGTAGCCAACAAGCATTAATTCCTTTGTTTGCTAAAATATAGAGATAATGAAAAGCTTTGAATGACCTTGGGACCTCCCACCACCAAAAAGCCCAGAGCAAAGAAGGACTAACAGGATAAGGCTGGATCCATGGGTGGTGTTATTTTCTACTTGAACTCTCTCTCTCCCCCCTCTCTTCTAGTTCTTAATTAATTTTAAATAAAATCTGTACCATTTACTTTGGCATATGGTCTTGTTTGCGCCTTAATTTGGGCAGAGGCATCTTTCAACAATCAGATCTTAACAACACTATCATATTTAGTAGTGGCAAAATATCTTAATTACACGATGTTATTAACCTTAGTAGAAAATGGACCCAACAAACAGGTGCATAAACAATAAAAAATACACACCTTAATGATAAAATACATATATTTTTAGTTGTAGCTCTTGTTAGAAAAATTGTACATGATAAATTATGAAATCTGTTGATATATTACAGGAAGCATAACATATTCCCTTTCAAATATAAGGGGAAAAAATTAACTCCTCAGCACTTTTATGAGAGAATCAGTCTATCATCATTCAATTAAATGCTTAAGTACAAAATTACCAAGCGGGACTTCTACCCCCATCAAGTCATGAAAGAGTCAGAAAAGGTGTTGGACACCTACTTCTCCTGGATTTGGAAATCTTTTAGCTACATATTTGTAAACCCTGCCCTAAGCCTTTTCACTTTGTACAATAAGAGTGATATGAGATACAAAACAATGAAATTATAGAAAGCCTAAGGGGAAAAAATTAGGAATTATTTTAGTATGATATAATTAGCTTGCAATGCAACCCCTGCATTTCAGTGGATGCAAAGTGTAAGACCAGTGGCATGGGTAACTATATTAATACTAATACCAATAATAACCACATTACTATGCATGTCATTAGTCCCAAATTCACACACATGTTACATGTCAGATGTCCAAAGACCACTGAATGTCATGAAACAATGCCTCTAAAAATGAATATGGAAACTTGTAGAAATGGCAGCACATTGAATCCTGCCACAGAGAACTGTATGTGGCAATGATAGAAATGCTCCTCTCAGAAGAACTTTTCACAACCCTATGTTTTGTGCTAACCTTGTATTTGTTTACCTTTGCTAGTGGAAGCAGTGAAAGCTTTGACTGTTCAAACTGCACATGGAATGTATGTGAATATTCAGGAACAAATTCTGCCCAAGGAGGTGGGATCTTAATGCTGTGGCAACATGATCAATCTTTTAATTTGCTACAGCCTGAACGGAAACTGAGTCCAAGCAAAAGGTCAGAACAGGCATTTTATATTCTGTGTTAAAGGAGGGGAGGAAAAAAATGTCTTTGAGGAGTAAAGTAAGTAGCTAATGAGACACAGCACTGACAGCTGGAATTTAATAAGTGTCCACTTCACAAGTAAAATTGCTCTTAGTAATTAAATACAGGTATCATACAAAGCTTCTGCTTAGAGCTAGACTTCAAAATCATTCTGTCAAGCAGGACTGAAGAAGTTTTTCATACCAGGTAATATAAGGGTGAGTTTGCCTGGGAGGCTAGTCCTAAATGAAGAGGGTTAATTGCATCAAATTCACAGTCCTTTCAGTGGGAAATAATTCCAAAGGGCCTTGTTCAGATAGTAGCCTGGCATTACTGAAAAACAGACCGCAGCTAAAAAGTACTGATATAAAGTCCACCAAAACCTGAGACACATAAAAAGTTTACTAGTCATTGCAGAAATAGAACACAAACAAACTCTTTTTAGAGGGATCCAAAATTCTTTACACTCCAGGCCTGTAAGGACCATAAAACTCTACCTGCGAAAATTTTAAACAATCTTCTAATTAATCACAGGATTTTATCACCTCTCTCAAGCTGTAAGTAAAACATTAACAGGGTAGGAGGAAGTACTCTTTGTGCTAAGCATGACTCCAAACCCTGCTGACATAGCCCACTAGATGAATCAGGCTACATCAAACTGAGATTATCATGGGTACCAGCACACAGAATAGTGTTTCGTATAGGGGACTGCATACCCATAAATGAAGGTATAAGTTTCTAAATTATTGGGAGGGTCTGAGACAGAAGAGTCTGACAGGTTTTCCGTAATTTGAGACATCACCATCAAAATATGACCATGTAACATATCCTTCAATAACGAAACTCTTATTCCTGAAAACAGATTTTGATCATCACCTACTCAGCAGTCTGACAGAATGTTGCTGGTATCACAAAAACAAAGCAGTTTAAGTATCTAGATGGTTGAATGTTTTTACCAGCTAGAGCCAACAAATTTGCATTTACTCAAGAATGTATAACAAAATCACACAGCTCTACACACTTCAGTGTAAAAGAGTACTGACTCTGCAACACCTGTTTTAACCTACCTCATGGTACATAGGCACATCCTTAGCCCTTTTTCCCTTTGGACGCCCAGATTCTGCGATCTGCAATAAATAAAACATTCATTACCTGAAGTACTTTACTCATTATTCCCTTTTACAAACACTAGACCCACACTCCAAAACAGCGAGGAATCATCTTAGGGCAACCCTGTACGTTAGGGAGGGAGTTTTTTTGATCAGCACCTTTAAGAAAAGTCTGTAACAAAACTTAATTTACACGGAGCAGAGCAGCTTACATCATAAGCTTTTCTTTTCCCATTTTTAACTCCTATGAATTAGAGCAATGAAGCTAGTAAGAAGAGAGTAAGTCCTATGAGGAGTGGATGAGGGAGCTGGGGCTCTTCAGTCTGGAGAAATCCATTTCTCAGGGGAGACCTTATCACTTGCTACAACTCCCTGAAAGGAGCTCGTAGCAAGGTGGGGATCAGCCTCATCTCCCAGGCAACAAATGACAGGACAAGAGGAAATGGCCTCAAGCTGTGCCAGGACAGGTTCATGCAGGACATCAGGAAGAATTTTTTCACAAAAAGTGTCAAGTGTTAGAATGGTCTGCCCAGGGAGATGGTAGAGTCACCATCCCTGGAAGTGTTCAAGAAATGACTAGATATGGTGCTTAGTGCTGTGCTTTAGTTGACAAGGTGATGTTCGAAGGTTGCACTTGATGATCTTAAAGATCTTTTCTAACCTTAATGATTCTGTGAATTAGTGTAATTTTTGAAACGTCCACAGAGTGGTTTATCATTACCACAGACCAAAGAAGGCAGGATCTAGAAGTGACATCTACAGTTTGGTTCATTATTAAAAGTTACTTTCTTGAAATACCTGTTTGTAAAGGTCTTCAGATGTTACCACACTGAAGAGTTTTCGCAGTGGCACCTGCACAGCAAGAGCCAGAGCCTGGGTGTGGATTTCATCCTCAATATTGGTCCCGACAACGAAACTGATGCTAGGCTTCCAGTCATCCTATATTCCAAAATAAAATATTTAACATATTAAAACTCATGCCAACAAAAGTCCTCTGCAGTTTCAAAGAGTAATCTTGTAGAGATGGCTTTATGTCACTTTAAGACATATTAAACATCACTGTATTAATCACTGAAATTGCATGCAACTCGAAAAAGCCCCTATTAGTTTGTCCCAATTCTTTCTGCCATCAGGTGGCAGCATTATGCTACGGAAAACACAAATGCCTACTAACAGCCTTAAACCTTTTCCCATGCAAACGATGCATTAGCATCTCACAAAGATGTACTAACTTTTAAATGGGATTGCAGATTTGACAGTTCAGGTAGCAAACAAGAAGAGAGTTTTGAATATATGTATTATTGTGATTATTTGATGTAGAAAAAAATTAGCAATTTCCAGCTCCCTCATCCTGTGAATTAGATAATGCCCAGATACTATTTTCTGTACGTCGTAGCATTATTTTTATGATGTTTTATGAAGGTATATTTATGCATAGTATGGGTCTTGCATGGTTTCACTAAATATTCTGAATCAAGAAAAATTACTTACCAATAGCAAGTTGTACACTACAATATTGATAAGTTAAAAACACTTGCAGTTTTCAAACATTTGCAGTAGCATGCACATTATTGTAATGTAAAAAAATGTTTTCAGCACTGAAAAAATGCAGAACAGGAGAAGACTGAAACACTTTAGAGAGGTACATCCACAAAAGCTTAAAAATTATGTAACTTAAGCAACTTTTACTGGTTACTGTCTTTCACATTCCTACTGGAATCCCTTTCACAGAGTGAGTCACTATCTCCAGCATGTCTACATCTCACTCTCGAGTATTCTTTAACAGCATTAGTGTTGGCTGAACTAGGAGCATTTGTAATGGTTGTGATGTACAGGAATCACCCTTTTTTTTCAATGCATGTCTGCATGTGTAAACTACAAGGTTACCAACGCAACTGCATAAAGGTAAACATGGAAAGGGATTCAGTCAGATCAAGGCAGTCCCAGGACAGTCACATTAATCAGAGCAGAGTCACAGTCCAGTGTGCATCATAGCAAAGAAAGACTTTACAAGATTTAAGATAGGGTGGTGACTTTAGGATATTGAATATTTTAATATATTTATATTACGTACAAAGTTCTTGTAGAACAGGAGCAAAACCTGAGCTGAGTTATGGTAAAGTGAGGAAAAGGACCATTCTAAGAAAAAGATTCAGATGGTAAGAGAAGCATCTTCTTTCAGTTTTATAGTATCCTTCTTCATTTGCTCCTTTTCTTAGCTTGTGAAAAGCCTGTGCAAATGTTTGCAATTTGAGTAACTGATGGCTTGGGATGGGAGAAAGCCACAGCTGACTTAAGTTTCAAAACAGTGCATGTTTGTATAGTGGGAAATGGTTTGCCAAACACTCAAGGTAACAAAGGATATCATCACATGAGTATGCCCCATTTTTCTAACCACAGAATATTCAGAAAAACAAAAATGATGTAAAGATCACCTGGGTCATTAAGTGAAACTGCAAGTAGCTAAAGATCAGATAACTAATCCAAAAGGGTGCCTATAGCTCCACACATCATGAACTTCCTTGATGGTTTATTGCAGCGCAAAATAAACTTCAAGTTTTTTAAATGATGAAGTGCTAGAGAGATCAAGCATATCTTCTCTGATGCTCTAGGAGTGTGCAAATGTGGTGGAATTTATGAGTGTCCAGCTGCACTAGGGCATCAGACACTGCTCATTGGAGAAGTGGCAGCAGTAGTGGGGACTGCATCAAGTACACTGAATTTCATTTTGCTGTTTGAAGTCTTTCTGCCTAAAGCTGCAAGATAGCTACTGGTGCACAGCACTGTGAAAGAGCTCTAGGTATTCCAATATTGTCAACATGCACAGGAGTTGCAGCTAATCTGGATTAAAACTATCACTGTATACCTGTCAAGAGTTGGACAGTAAACTTCTGCATTCTTTGAACAGGAAGTATTTAGATGCCCATGCTTGTGTGGAAATGCATAATTTCCTAGGCTCTCAGAACTGAGATTGAAATGCTCTCATGTGTCAGTATCCTGGTGCTCCCAGTGCTGACCAGCACACACAGAATCTTTAGAAAAACCATCTACCTGTGGCATGAGCTAATGGAGCAATTGTTATCACTACACTGCCCACTTCAGTGGGGACCACCAAGAGAGGGAAACAAGGCCCAGTAAGTCTCACAGAGAGATGCTGACAGGTTAAGAGCAGCAAGAATCAGGAATGTCAGGTTCTACTCAGGATCCTATGGTAAGCATGGTCCAGCAGAGCAATACAGAGCTTACTCCCACAACTTCCTGCAGTTCTTCATATATATATATATATATATTTATCAGAGAATTCTAAACCCCTGCCTTATGCCTTCTTTAGTTCCTCCTTAACATAATAATAGCTTGCTGCCCACAAATAAATCCTGCTTAGGACCAATTAATAACACTGCAACAACAATGTCCGTGGAACCTGTTTTCCTTATTGTCCTCTCTCTTCTTATTTTTCCACCCCTTGGTCACAACCGTTCCTAGTTAATTTCTCCTTCCTTTTCCACTCTCTTTTCCTGAGCTACATCACTTGTCTTAATGTTTCCCCCACCTGTGACTTGCTCCCCAGCTCTCATCCTCTGTCTCTTGGTTCAGCTAGTCTCCAGTTTCATTATCGGATCCCACTTCAAGCATTCTCCATCCTCAGATTCCTTCTCCAAATTCTTATTCTCTAGCCCATATAATTCCCAGGCATTTTCAGAGTTTTGGTTGAGCAATGAGACCTGCCTTCACAAAAGTACTATAAGCCTCTCTAAGAAAAGAGAATTTTCCTTGTTTCACTGTGGTGCCCTCCTTCTCAGCAGCCTGTGATAAAGCAGCAAAGCAAAACATCAGGGTAGGTCCTGATTGTGCAAAATTAATATTTAAAAAAACACAACAGGACTTATGCCAACAAAATTATCCAACCCCAGATTTTTTTTATCCAAGAAGAAATTATCATCTAGTGGGCCACATCTCACATCTTCTTCCCACTGGAAATGCTCTGCTTCAAAGAAACAAGGTGATAAATCTGCTGCACAGAACAGCTATGAGAATATTCATACTATAGGCAAACCATTGGCTAATACATTAAAATAAAATACATGGAATGAGCCTCTACAAGATAACTGAACTGGTAGTGAAAATTATAAACTTACTTAATTCTACAGAAGTATATTCAGCTCGATACAAGGTTTTTGCAAAAAAATCAATTATAATTAGAGACAGCCTATACCTCCCTAGTGCTAAATGAAGAAAAGAAACAGCTTTTCTTTAAAAAGTGCAACACCTGGGAATGGGAGCTGGAAGTAGCTAGTAAATATCCAAAGTAGGAACACACATCTTCACAGTCAATAATGATCTAGACTTCCTGGAGTCATTATTGCATGACATCTATTTCTAGACTGACCAGTTTTGAAGCCCTTAAAGATCATTTTTCAGAAAAGCTGCACACTGAGAACATGAATTGAAGCCAGTAGTCAATGTGCAGCATAAATACACAGCTCAAGGTGTTTAATTGATTGGACTATTTTCTGAGGTTAAAAATCTAATATTTTTGCAATACTGCCTTTATATTATCAATCCTGTAACAGTATCCCTAATGTTCAAGGCACTGAAAGGACAGAGAAGAAACAGACTCTGCTTCTACAGCTCACCACCTAAAATCACAACATAAAAATGTGAAGGAAAAGTAGTAAAATGTATATGGTTACTCTAAAAATATTTTCTCCCTCAATATACAACTGCTCCTCTACTTAGTTTTATTCTTTCAAATGTTATTGTAGTATGAAGGCTTGAGAAAGGATCTGAAAGAGGACAGATTAGTGACCCTAAGGCTACCTCAAATGACATTCCCAGCTTAATGAACAGGATAGAAAAAGCCATAAAAATAACTACTGGAAAATCATGGAAACAGTCTAGGGAGGTTGCCACTGAGAATTTAACATGAGCACTACAAACTGCACAAAGAAGACCAAAATGCAGGGAGCAGATATCCCACAGAATCAACAATGCTGGTTCAAATGTGAATTTAAAAGAAAATTGAAGGTGGAAATGTGGCATTGGCAATTGAATATTGCCTAAGCAATCTGAAACAAACTCCAATTAAGGGCAGGCCAGATCACTTTCACTGGAAAACATCCAGCGACAACCACTGCTACAAATGACATTGTCCTGGTTTTAAAACTCCTGGCCATGTAAAGAGTTGAAATGCACCAAAGTCTCTCGGTGCTAGAAACAACCATCTGTGTGGGAAACTTGTATGTCCCTCAGCTGGAGAGGCTCCAAATCCGCAAGATCAACCTAATTCTGGAAGCTCCATGTAAGCAGCAAATGGCTGTCCAAAATCCTTGCTTTCACAAAACACAGAATGTGCCTCATCTTCTCACGATTTTGCTCTCAAGGCTCCATTGTGTTCCTCTGTAATGTGATTTTTCCCAGCTCTTAAAAAACAGTACACATAGCCTGTATATCTTCATCACAGGAGTATTGGAATAGCATAGGTCTGTTAAGAAAATATCTAATTTTAATTCACATTGAAGAAAAAAGCAGATGCAGCACACAATTTTTTTTCTTCCTTTTTATATGTATCTTGTTTTCTCTGCTTCATTTCCCAGACACAAAAGGCCAGCTATTCTGGGGAAGACAGTTGAACAAGTCAGGTATATTGTTTATTTTTTCAGTACCAGTTTCTAGATCTCTTTGGCCAAGAAAAGCATCAAGCAGCCATCTTACCCTCCTCCTATTTCCAGACAATCTGAGTATATGTAATTTTATTTTTGCGGTACTTACTGTTGTGGGGTTTACTGTTTTTTTGTTTGGTTGCTTCTTTGGTTGTTTGTTTGGGTTTTTTGGTTTTTTTTGCCCACTGTGTGTTTGTTTCGTTTGATTGTTTGGGTTTTTATTCTCTTAGGACAACAACCAGTAATTTCATTTCATTACAGCAGAATTTCAAATTTACCTGTAAGGGCTGAGAAGAAACATTTGAAAACTCAAACTCAAAACATCTGAGCATCAATTAGTGATTTATGAACAATTACAGTCGTAACAACTCTAGCTAGCACTCTTTACTTTCAACAATGAGGGAGCTTGTAAACCAGGAAATACAACTGGCATTACTCAGAAAAGTTGTTTATCAGGAGTTTTGCAGCCTTAAGGTGACATCTCTGCTTGGAAATCTGCAGACCTACTTCCATTGCTGATGACACACCCACATCTACTAATGGCTTTTGCTCTTAAGAGCCTGAGCTTTTGCTGTACAACATGGGCAAGTGAGAGAATATCAAAGCTCAACAGAACGTTAGTTTTTCTCTGAAGATGAAGTAGTATAAATAGCAATCAAAAGAGGAGCCATCCTATTCAGAACATTTTTAGAGGTTTCACAAGATTTTAAGTTCAATTTTCAGGCCCTAAAATGCCAACGAAATGAGAGAAATCATACAGATGGAAAGTCAGCACAGAACATGGCTTACTGCTGCTATGCTTAGTTACACTAGTTAATAAGAACAAATAATAAATGACAGTTATCTCAATTAAGGGATGTATTTGCCCAGAATTCACCATTCACTTAGCAAATATCACCCTTTAGCTACTTAACACATGCAAAGTTTAAAACTACTTAAGAATCTTAATTTATATTTTGCAATTTAATTCTGTAGCGAGCCCAACCAAAATAGATTATAAATATCTGAAGGCAAATACAATTTGCAACTCCATGTTCTTTTGCATAGCACATTGCAAACAAGAAAGATAGACATAAACTATAATGTGAGCCTCTGGAAAATCCATATTTCCTTTGTATGTATTTTTAAGTTGTGTGTTTGCCAGTTTTCACAGTGCATTTAGTAAAAGCAATTATTTGGTTAGTAAATACCATTTAAATCATATTTTACTTAGTATACCCATTCATAAAAATCTTAACAGCACTGGTAAAATGCTTTTCATAGATTGAACTAATAAAATAGTGTAAGTCATAAACACATTAAAATGTGAAATTTCACCACTTGGTCTATCTGGTACAATTTAAAACCAGTTGTAGCAAATTCCCTTTGCCTTCAATAAAGGGAAAGAATATTTTTCAAATTGATACAAGCAGATATAAAAATTCTTTATATATGAATTATGAGGAGAGACATTTGTTTACTTGATAGGAGTTCCTGTCATCTCCCAAATAATTTCCAATACATATGGTATTTCATATACAATACTGAGGATGAGTAAGAAATAAGTTTTGTGCACTATGTCTGGTGAGATCTCAAATCCAAGCTGTTCAACACTCTCTTTTACAGACTGCTTTCAGTTCCTGAGCTTTATATATCTGGGTTTAAACTTTGTATGTTGCATGATTACTGGGGTAGGGCGAGTGGGGTGAGGGAAAGTGTGGTTAGACTATTTGCAGAATGAGATTTGATTTTTAAAAATCATGTTTATCCTTTAATAAAAACCCCTATGTGATTAAGTAGTTAAGATATTCAATGCTCTCTGTGTTCAAGAGGAAGGAATTAAATTTGGCAGCAGAGCCGTACTTGTGTCAAAGATTTGCTTTTACAGAGCATGTTTATTTACATTATGTACACCCACATTTGGCCACACTTGATGAATCTTGATTCACACATGCTCAGAAGAAATTTGCTGGCCTTTGACAGTTTTGCACCGAGTGTGCTCTTGCCCACGACTGTAAGAGCTGAATAAGAACCCTCCTGCAGTAAGAAATTTCAGTGGCTGCCCAGCATCTCAGAAGCCTGAGTTTAAGCTGACCGCAGCAAGGGGACAGTTTTTCCCAACTTCCCAAGGCTCTGTCTGTGAACAGCACAGCAGGGAAAGTTAAATTAGCTTAACTGGAACAGAAAGCAGTCAGACAATACCAGAATTATGGAAACAAGGACTCTCAAGTCAGCCCCCATGGGTACAGGAATTATGATAATCTTTAATTAGTTGATCACATACCTTTTCCAACAGAATTCGTTCCCCGTTCAGTGAACATTCAACATTTTTTTTCCATCTGCCTCAATGAGTGGTCCAGAATAATACCAACTTTGACATTTCCTAACTTTTGAGCATTTTTTCCCTACCTTTAAAAATACTTCAGTATAATGGTTCGCATTTAAGAAATGTAATAAACTATGTGTAGAGGCAGCAGAGCATACAAAGCACCTTGTTCAGTGAATTAATTGCACAATATCCATGGCCACAATAAACACCACCATAAAAAACCATAATCACTAATTGGCACCTTGCTAGTAAGCACTGGAGGAAGACAGGAACAGAGTAGGTAATGAAGATTGAACCTTCACCCCATTCTTACGCTTCAGGGATGTTTCCCTGAAGGGAAGAGACAAGATTCACAAGTAAGAAAGGGCTCAAGCATCTTAGAACTCTACTGAAATATCTGTGTCCTAGGGAAAAATGGGAAAAAACAGCCTAAGCTATTAAAAAAGTGGTCTTGTTTGCCTAAACTTGTATTATATGGTTGCTACCAAATAAAAGTAAAAGCAAGTAAATATTTAAGAGATTTTTGGACATCTGCGGCCTTTTCAGGAAAAGCAATTAGCCAGTTTAAAAGCCTCCTCCTGAATTAAAAGTTCCTCATATTTAACAAGTGCTGCTGGCATATTAAAAGAAAAAAAACCAACAGAACACAAACCCACATCAGCTAAAACACAAAACTGCTTTTTTTTTTTTTTAATTAGGGCACAACAGGAACCCAGAAAACAAGGAAACCTCGGAAGCAATTTGTCTCACTTGTAGAAGCCGTGCTAGATAAACACATGTGAGATAAATATTATTGTTTGCTAAACTACCGCCCTATTTTGAAACCAAATTCTCTCTTGCAAGTCAAGATTTATGAGAATTACATTGCTTACACAGAACCTGGAAACCTAAATATGCCTTTAGATCCTCACACTCTGTAAAAGTAAAAAAAAAAATAAAAAGGAAAAAAAAGTGCCTTTTAGCTGCACACACTCGGGCAGGAAAATTACAGCCTCACATTTTCAACGCTACAGTTAATGCTGTGTCAGCACCTCCATCAAACCTCGTTGTTCAGCAGTTTATAAAAAGTTCACTCCGAGCCGAAACTTGGCACCCAGAGCCCAGAAAGGAAAGTGCCGAGGAGAGGAGGAGCAAAGAAACCCGCAGGGCCACGCTGGTGGCGGGGGGCAAAGGGGCCGGGGGGCTCCGCCGCACATCGGGACCATTCACGGCCCTCCCGGGCCCCCTGGGCCTCCG